>NC_053040.3:484318203-484622786 GCF_002575655.3 Aegilops tauschii subsp. strangulata
ATGGGTCAATAAGGGGCTGGACTGGGGGCCAGTTAATGACGTGCCGACATTGCAAAGTCGCATCCGATATCTCCTCAAGAGAGATGTCAGTCTTGTCAAGGTAATGCAAGTTATGCTAGTTCGTCAGGTCCTGCCATGCCAACGTCGATCTCTCTGTATGTGGGAGTTCAACCCGGAAGGACCACGAACTATTCAGCAATTCTTCGGCGTGACGCTCGAAGAGATGTATGAATTGTTCTTTCGATCACGAATAAAGTGTCCGGACACCACCGAGGATGCGGGTCTCAACTGCAATCGTCCAGATACCCGCGTAAGTAATTCTGCGGCCGAACATGCTGTCTTTTTATTTGTCACAACATCATTCTGAAAAAATCGCTCTTGGCCAGGACTGGATAAGAAAGGCGAAGATGATCAGGTGTTCGGCCCCCCTTCCCGAAGGCTCACCGGACCCTGTACTAGCCAGGATGCTTGAGCACGCACCTTATCAAGTGCCATCAGTGGAAGATAAAGGGAGGAATAAAGAAGCCGAAAGAGGGCTTCACGCGTTACTCATCCAAACCGGGGGAATTAGTGTCTCCGCGAAGGAGGATAATCGGGGAGAAGAATCTAGGATCCCCTCTCCCCCAGGAAGGAAAAGGACCGCCTCTGAAGACTTGAAAACGAGGGTTTCCAAACGAGGGAAGAAACCTTCGCCAGGGGGCCCTGCCCCGGAGGGCATCCTTGCCGCACAGTGCCCACAAGGGGGTCAGTCCTCCACCGAGCTGTAAGTGAACAAGAGTACTTTTGGTAAATATATCATGCTTTATCTCCGAGCACAATAACCGAGATGTATGTCTTGCAGTCCGGATCGTAGCCCTTCTCGACAGAGTTTGTCTTCGGGGGATCTTCTTACGGAGATGATGGAGAGCGAAACACCTCCCCCTATCTCCCCGCCTCGTGGGGCGGATGACCCTAAGGTGTCGTCATGGAGGATTTCTCCTGATCCGCCAAGGCCAGAAGGTAACCCTTCGGCCACCCGAAGTCCGGAGTATTCGGCTCCTAAGGAGAGCAACAGAAAGAGTCCGGGACTATCCGATGCACAACCGGACGCACTGATGGGTCTTCTGGAGCAAGCGGCTATCTCAGAGGCGCATCATCCTTTAATCGATACGGTGGTTGAGAGGATTTCATCCGCCAAAAGTGGGTTGCATGAAGCTTTCACGAGCCTGCTAAGGGGCTTTGAGGTACGCAAAGTAATATATATTTTTTTTTTGACAGTACCGCACACGCTAGGAGTGCCTTATACAGATAGTAGCCCCTGAGACTCTGGTTGCTGTCCAGAGGCGGCAAATAGAGGATCATAGTCCCAGGTAATGATCATGTTGCTTTCATGTGCAGGCGGCTGAGGGTCCGGTAGCTGGCCAGACTGGTGAGTTTGCCGAACTGAGGTGGCAGCTTGATGCGGTAGATGCCGACATCGCGCTTGTGATCAAGCGGCTTAACGAGGCACAGGGTATGTATTTTCGGGTGGTCAACAGATATTAAGAGGAGCATGATGCTAGTATCTATAATATGCTGTGACTGCAGATGGAGCTGCCGCCGTGGAGACCCTTCCAGCGGAACTTGCCCGAGCCAAGGAACAAGCCAGGAGAAGTGATGCGGCCGCCCTAAAGGCGGCCGAAGAGTTAAGAGCCGAACAGGCTGCCCATCGCCAGAGCGAAGATAAAATAGCCAAGATGGCTGTTGAGCTGAAAGACGCCGCCGGCCGGTATGAGCTTCTTGAAAAAGAAAGCCAAGCCAAAGCGGCGGACCTAAAGAAAGCCATGGAAGAAGCCAAGGAAACCCGTTCTAAGATCAGAGCGGCGAAGGAGGAGCTCCGTCAAGCCGGAGATATCACGGCTGGGAAGCCCTTTTTGTTGCGGACGAAGTTCGGAGATCCAAAGTATGCCCCTCTGGATCAATTATGGAGTGCTGCAGACGCGTACTTGAACTTGGCAATGAGTGTTGCTGATGCGACTGAGTTTTTCAAAGATCAGAAAGATCATGAAGTTGAAAGGTTGTTCTGGTCGCAGTTCAGTGCTCCAACGCGTCCGCTGCTGTTAAATGAACAAATGGCCGAGTGGGCCGAGCTCCATAGGTTGTCCGGACTTGCCATGAGCTCTGTCGTGGATTATCTTTGGCCAGAGGGACCAAGGCCGAATAGTTATTTTGGTTTAGTGCAACGATTCCTTGGTGCTATGCCGCATATCGACGCTGTAAAGAGGTTGGCATGCATAGAGGGTGCGCGGATGGCTCTTGCCTGTGTTAAGACATACTGGGCAGAGATGGAGGCCACCGCTATTGCAACCCGGGATCCGGCTGTAGGCCAGGTCTCGGCCGAGCACTATTTTGAAGAAGTCCTAGAAGGCGCTCGTTTAATAGAGGTCAGTGCTCGAAGAGTATCATGTTCGAGTGACATGTATCCCAATTGTAAAAACAATGCTATTTGGATTATAAAGGCTGTGTTTATACTTTTGCCTGAAAGTATTATGATGCCTCCTGTGCGGCCGTTTATGTATGTATATAACCTGAAAGTTTGCGGTCGTCGGCTTCAGCCCCCTCGCACATAATGCGGGGGTGTTCGGAAAAGCGCGTATTCACACTTGACCGAACGTCTTGGTCCATTAAGGAGGTGACAGCGTGGCGAACAAGGCAATCGGACTATATAGCTTTAACACTTTCACTTAGCCATAGGAGTTTGACGGTGGGGCTACGATATAGCCCCTGGTACTTCCGCGCTCATCCGAATACGGTGCGCGTACATACATGACCGGGAAACCGGTCCTTCGTTAATGTGGAGGAATCGCGAAGATTCCGCTGAGTCATCGAGTGGTTGACCAGTCTCGCGCTTTAGCATGACAGCCAGTTTTCGGCTTTCTCTACTGAGGTGCTCATCCAGATGAACCAGGGCACAATCGCAGCAGTTCTCCCGGTGCCACCTTAGCCGATAGAGCGGAACGTAAGGTAGCAAAACACGGGAGCCGGGCAAACCCAACTATTGACCAAAGACATGATTCGGAGCTGATGCATATAAGGCCAAACTCGCGACGCCGAACACTCCCTAAGGTATTCGGACTTTACAACATATACTGGGCTGAGTAACGCCCTTGATAATGAGCCCTGAATTTCCAGGTACGTGCATTAGTCTGACGTGACGAAATGCCAATAATGGCCCCTCTCGGTTGTGTTGAGTATCCGGAGGGTGTCAAGCAACAAGAGACAGTAGAAAAGGTTTACACAGGGTCTTAATCTAAAAAGAAACCTTTGAGCGGGGCCCTGCTGCACGTCTGCGCCTGTGTCTCCGTTGTGCCGTATCCTGGAAGGGTGTAGCATGATGATCATTTGTAAAAGAGAAAAACCCAGGTGAAAGTCTTCGTGCGAAAAATTGGTTATTCTTAATGAACCATTAAAATGCAATCTAAATAGGGTCAAGCCGAACTGTAGCCCTTTTTACATGCGGGAAGCCCCTTGCACCACCTATGGGGGTATATCCATCGACCCAATCTCAGGTTTATTTGAGCTGTTACAGCTAGTGGTGCACCGAACTCGTCTAGCCATGTCCGCGGTCTTGACGACCGATCATTTATTCTGGTTGGGGAGGCCATTCAGTGTTCAGCTGCTAGAGCCGCCACATATTCCTCCGCGCGTAAGGAACGCTCTGTGTTTCCGCTAACTATGATGATGCCACGTGGACTGGGCATTTTAAGCTTAAGATAAGCGTAATGCGGTACTGCATTAAAACGAGCGAAGGCCGTTCTTCCGAGTAGTGCGTGATAGCCGCTTCGGAATGGAGCAATGTCGAAGGTTAATTCTTCGCTTCGGAAGTTGTCGGGAGAACCGAATACAACCTCTAGTACTAGAGAGCCCGTGCAGCGGGCCTCTGGGCCTGGTACTACTCCTTTAAAGGTAGAATTGCTTTGGCTGATTCTTGTCGGGTCTATCCCCATTTTGCAGACGGTGTCCTGATATATCACATTAAGACTATTGCCGCCGTCCATAAGGACTCTGGTGAGATGGTATCCGTCAATTATTGGGTCTAACACCAAGGCAGCCGATCCTCCATGCCGGATACTAGTCGGGTGATCCCTACGATCAAAAGTGATCGGGTAGGCCGACCAAGGGTTGAACTTGGGGGTGACGGGTTCCACGGCGTATACGTCTCGGAGTGCGCGTTTGTGCCTCCTCTTCGGTATGTGAGTTGCGTAAATCATGTTCACTGTTTTGACCTCTGGTGGGAATTTTTTCTGTCCCCCAGTGTTTGGCTGGCGAGGCTCATCCTCGTCTTCACTTGGTGTCTCCCTCCCCTTGTGTTCGGCGTTTAGCTTGCCGGCCTGCTTGAAGACCCAGCATTATCTGTTGGTGTGATTTGCAGGTTTGTCGGAGGTGCCATGAATCTGACATAATCTGTCTAGAATCTTGTTTAGGCTGGACGGTCCATCTCTGCTGCCTTTAAATGGCTTTTTCCGTTGACCGGGTCGAGAGCCCCTGAATCCGGCGTTTACCGCCGTGTTGTCTGGGCTGTCTTCATTGTTTCTACGCTTGCTTTTATTGCGTCACGGTTTCTCATTGCCATCCCTGACTTCGGATGTGCCTGGGTTGCTGGTGCCGCTACGGGCCAGCCAACTGTCTTCGCCCGCGTAGAAGCGGGTCATAAGGCTTGTTAGGTCTGCTATTGTCCTCGGTTTTTCCTGGCTGAGGTGTCCGGCGAGCCATTGGTCCCGGACACTGTGTTTGAAAGCCGCTAAGGCTTCGGCATCCGGGCAGTCGACGATTTGATTCTTCTTAGTGAGAAATCTGTTCCAAAGCTTTCGGGCTGACTCTCCGGGCTGTTGAATTATATGACTTAAATCGTCTGCATCCGGAGGTCGGACATAGGTCCCTTGAAAATTAGCTCTAAAAGCATCCTCAAGCTCTTCCCAACTTCCAATTGAGTTTTCGGGGAGGCTTTTCAACCAGTGCCGAGCTGGTCCTTTCAACTTGAGGGGCAGGTATTTGATGGCGTGGAGATCATCTCCGCGAGCCATGTGGATGTGAAGGATAAAGTCCTCAATCCAGACCCCAGGGTCTGTTGTTCCATCGTATGCCTCTATGTTCACGGGTTTGAATCCCTCTAGAAATTCATGATCCAGCACCTCATCGGCGAAGCATAGGGGGTGCGCGGCGCCCCTGTGTTTGAATGTGTCATGGCATTCTTCTGACGGTTGTAGTGTTCGGTTTTGATTCCGAGCTGTTATTCGGTCAGTATAGTCGTTTGGGCGGCCATGATTCTGTGCCGGAGCGCGCTTCCTAGATCCGTAGATGGACCTGGTCGTGCCGGCTTTTTTGTGTAGGTCCTCACGTAAATCGTGTGCTGACTTGTGTGCGACATTGTTAGCCGCCCTGTCGCGGCCACGGGGTAGCCGGTCCGGCTGATCGGCCGTTTTATTTTTCGGCTGAATGGGCTCTAAAGCCTCGTCGTCGAATTCAGGCAGCAGCTTGCGCTTTGGATAGCTCTTTGTGTGGCGACTGCCGCCGTACTTTTCTTCAGTGTCAAGCACTTTATTCCATCTGCTGTTGAGCATATTCTGCGCGGCCTTAAGCCTTTGTTTCTGCTCCTTCAGGCTCCTCGCGGTGGCAATAAGCCTTCTATGGAGGTTCTCTTGTTCCAAGTGCCTTTCCGGGATGATGTGTGCGTCGTCGTCCGGACTATTCTCCTCTCCGGAGACAGGTTGATGAGTTTTACCCTCCGCGTCACCGTGATCGGACAGCGGCTCCGTACTATGTTCGCCGTCCGCTGGCTCGTCCTGCTCCATCGTTGGGTCCATGTGGTCGTCGTTTCCTTTGGAGTCGACCGGGGTATTATTCTTTCTTACGCTGTCATCACTGTTTTTGCTGAGGCGGGATTTGGAGCGGCGCCTACGTCGTCGCTTTGGTTGCTTCTCAAGGGGATTATCCTTCACTGCATTCTTCCGTTCCTCGTCGATGTTTTCTTTGGGTGTATCCACCATGTATATATCATATGATGAAGTGGATGTCCAGCGCCCTGTGGGCGGTGGTTCCTGTTCCTCTCCTGCATCGTCGTCCATACCGTCGATGTATTCGGAGTCGAAATCAAGCATGTCGATTAAGTCGTCGACAGTGGCTATTAAGTGGGTGGTGGGTGGGGAACGAATTTCTTCGTCATCCGCTTCCCACTCGAGCCGGACATAGTTCGGCCAAGGATCTCCTGACAAGGAGAGGGACCTTAATGAGTTTAGCACGTTGCCCAAGGGCGAGTGCTGAAAGATATCCGCGGAGGTAAACTCCATGATCGGTGCCCAATCAGATTCGATAGGCACGGACGCAAGCAGTTCGGAGCCTGTGGCCGGGGACGAATCCAAGGGTCCGGTGACATAGCTCTCATAGGAGGTGAAGTCAGTATTTGGCTCTATCGCCGCTGAGTGTGCGGCCTCCGTGGCGGGGTCTATCCACCCGTCCTTGGACGGCACGATCTGCTCCGGATTGAGGGCCGGAGTAGCCATAGGTGTGATCTCCCGAACACCGTCCGACGGCAAAGCTAGGTCATGCTCGTCGTGACTGTGCGGCGCACCTGACATGGGCTCGAATCCGTCGAAGATCAAGTCTCCGTGGATGTCGGCAGTATAGTTCAAGCTTCCAAACCTGACCTGATGGCCAGGGGCGTAGCTCTCGATCTGCTCCAGATGGCCAAGCGAGTTGGCCCGCAGTACGAAGCCACCGAATACGAAGATCTGTCCGGGGAGAAAAACCTCACCCTGGATCGCATCGTTGCCGATGATCGAAGGAGCCATCAAGCCTTTACGCGACAACACAGTGGAACTCTCAATGAAAGCACCAATGTTGGTGTCAAAACCGGCGGATCTCGGGTAAGGGGTCTCGAACTGTGCGTCTAAGGCTAATGGTAACAGGAGGCGGGGACACAATGTTTACCCAGGTTCGGGCCCTCTCGATGGAGGTAATACCCTGCTACCTCTTGAGAACTGCGTTGGTTTTCCCTTGAAGAGGAAAGGGTGATGCAGCAAAGTAGCGTAAGTATTTCCCTCAGTTTTTGAGAACCAAGGTATCAATCCAGGAGGAGGCTACGCGCGAGTCCCTCGCACCTACACAAACAAATAAATCCTCGCAAGCAACGCGATGAGGGGTTGTCAATCCCTACACGGTCACTTACGAGAGTGAGATCTGATAGATATGATAAGATAATATTTTTGGTATTTTTATGATAAAGGTGCAAAGTAAAATAAAAGCAACGGAAATAACTAAGTGTTGGAAGATTAATATGATGGAAAATAGACTCGGGGGCCATAGGTTTCACTAGTGGCTTCTCTCAAGAGCATAAGTATTTTACGGTGGGTGAACAAATTACTGTTGAGCAATTGACAGAATTGAGCATAGTTATGAGAATATCTGGGTAAGATCATGTATATAGGCATCACGTCCGAGACAAGTAGATCGACTCCTGCCTGCATCTACTACTATTACTCCACACATCGGCCGCTATCCAGCATGCATCTAGAGTATTAAGTTCATAGGAACAGAGTAACGCTTTAAGCAAGATGACATGATGTAGAGGGATAAATTCATGCAATATGATAAAAAAAACCATCTTGTTATCCTCGATGGCAACAATACAATACGTGCCTTGCTGCCCCTACTGTCACTGGGAAAGGACACCGCAAGATTGAACCCAAAGCTAAGCACTTCTCCCATTGCAAGAAAGATCAATCTAGTAGGCCAAACCAAACTGATAATTCGAAGAGACTTGCAAAGATAACCAATCATACATAAAAGAATTCAGAAGATTCAAATATTGTTCATAGATAAACTTGATCATAAACCCACAATTCATCGGTCTCAACAAACACACCACAAAAGAAGATTACATCGAATAGATCTCCACAAGAGAGGGGGAGAACATTGTATTGAGATCCAAAAATAGAGAAGAAGCCATCTAGCTAATAACTATGGACCCGAAGGTCTGAGGTAAACTACTCACACTTCATCGGAGAGGCTATGGTGTTGATGTAGAAGCCCTCCGTGATGGATGCCCCCTCCGGCGGAGCTCTGGAACAGGCCCCAAGATGGGATCTCGTGGGTACAGAAGGTTGCGGCGGTGGAATTAGGTTTTTGGCTCCGTCTCTGATCGTTTGGGGGTACGTAGGTATATATAGGAGGAAGGAGTACGTCGGTGGAGCAACGTGGGGCCCACAAGGGTGGAGGGCGCGCCCAGGGGGGTAGGCGCGCCCCCCTACCTCGTGGCTTCCTGCTTGCTTTCTTGACGTAGGGTCCAAGTCCTCTGGATCATGTTCGTTCCGAAAATCACGTTCCCGAAGGTTTCATTCCGTTTGGACTCCGTTTGATATTCTTTTTTTGCGAAACTCTGAAATAGGCAAAAAAACAGCAATTCTGGGCTGGGCCTCCGGTTAATAGGTTAGTCCCAAAAATAATATAAAAGTGAATAATGAAGCCCAATAATGTCCAAAACAGAAGATAATATAGCATGGAGCAATCAAAAATTATAGATACATTGGAGACGTATCAAGCATCCCCAATCTTAATTCCTGCTCGTCCTCGAGTAGGTAAATGATAAAAACAGAATTTTTGATGCGGAATGCTACTTGGCATAATTTCAATGTAATTCTTCATAATTGTGGTATGAATATTCAGATCCGAAAGATTCAAGATAAAAGTTCATATTGACATAAAAATAATAATACTTCAAGCATACTAACTAGCAATTATGTCCTCTCAAAATAACATGGCCAAAGAAAGTTCATCCCTACAAAATCATATAGTTTAGTCATGCTCCATTTTCGTCACACAAGAATGCTCTCATCATGCACAACCCCGATGACAAGCCAAGCAATTGTTTCATACTTTAGTAATCTCAAACTTTTTCAACCTTTACGCAATACATGAGCGTGAGCCATGGACATAGCACTTTGGGTGGAATAGAATATGATGATGGGGGTTATGTGGAGAAGACAAAAAAAGGGGAAAGTCTCACATCAACGAGGCTAATCAATGAGCTATGGAGATGCCCATCGATTGATGTTAATGCAAGGAGTAGGGATTGCCATGCAACGGATGCACTAGAGCTATAAATATATGAAAGCTCAACAAAAGAAACTAAGTGGGTGTGCATCCAACTTGCTTGCTCACGAAGACCTAGGGCACTTGAGGAGGCCCATTGTTGGAATATACAAGCCAAGTTCTATAATGAAAAATTCCCACTAGTATATGAAAGTGACAAAACAAGAGACTCTCTATCATGAAGATCATGGTGCTACTTTGAAGCACAAGTGTGGTAAAAGGATAGTAACATTGTCCCTTCTCTCTTTTTCTCTCATTTTTTTGGGCCTTCTCTTTTTTTATGGCCTTTCTCTTTTTTTCTTTTTTTTCACTTGGGACAATGCTCTAGAAAATGATGATCATCACACTTCTATTTATTTACAACTCAATGATTACAACTCGATACTAGAACAAAGTATGACTCTATATGAATGCCTCCGGCGGTGTACCGGGATATGCAATGAACCAAGAGTGACATGTATGAAAGAATTATGAATGGTGGCTTTGCCACAAATACTATGTCAACTACATGACCATGCAAAGCAATATGACAATGATGAACGTGTCATGGTAACGGAATGGTGGAAAGTTGCATGGCAATATATCTCGGAATGGCTATGGAAATGCCATAATAGGTAGGTATGGTGGTTGTTTTGAGGAAGATATAAGGAGGTTTATGTGTGAAAGAGCGTATCATATCACGGGGTTTGGATGCACCGGCGAAGTTTGCACCAACTCTCAATGTGAGAAAGGGCAATGCACGGTACCGAAGAGGCTAGCAATGATGGAAAGGTGAGGGTGCGTATAATCCATGCACTCAACATTAGTCATAAAGAACTCACATACTTATTGCAAAAATCTACAAGTCATCAAAAACCAAGCACTATGCGCATGCTCCTAGGGGGATAGATTGGTAGGAAAAGACCATCGCTCGTCCCCGACCGCCACTCATAAGGAGGACAATCAAAGAACACCTCATGTTTCAAATTTGTTACACAACCTTTACCATACGTGCATGCTACGGGACTTGCAAACTTCAACACAAGTATTTCTCAAATTCACAACTACTCAACTAGCACAACTTTGATATCACTACCTCCATGTCTCAAAACAATCATCAAGCATCAAACTTCTCTTAGTATTCAACACACTCATAAGAAAGTTTTTACTAATCTTGAATACCTAGCATATTAGGATTATTTAAGCAAATTACCATGCTATTTAAGACTCTCAAAATAATCTAAGTGAAGCATGAGAGATCAATAGTTTCTATAAAACAAATCCACCACCGTGCTCTAAAAGATATAAGTGAAGTACTAGAGCAAAAACTATATAACTCAAAAGATATAAGTGAAGCACATAGAGTATTCTAATAATTTCCGAATCATGTGTGTCTCTCTCAAAAGGTGTGTACAGCAAGGATGATTGTGGTAAACTAAAAAGCAAAGACTCAAATCATACAAGACGCTCCAAGCAAAACACATATCATGTGGTGAATAAAAATATAGCTCCAAGTAAAGTTACCGATGGAAGTAGACGAAAGAGGGGATGCCTTCCGGGGCATCCCCAAGCTTTGGATTTTTGGTGTCCTTAGATTATCTTGGGGGTGCCATGGCATCCCCAAGCTTAGGCTATTGCCACTCCTTGTTCCATAATCCATCAAATCTTTCACCCAAAACTTGAAAACTTCACAACACAAAACTCAGCAGAAAATCTCGTGAGCTCCGTTAGCGAAAGAGAACAAAAGACCACTTCAAGGTACTGTAATGAACTCATTCTTTATTTATATTGGTGTTAAACCTACTGTATTCCAACTTCTCTACGGTTTATAAACTATTTTACTTGCCATATATTCATCAAAATAAGCAAACAACACCCGAAAAACAGAATCTGTCAAAAAAAGAACAGTCTGTAGTAATCTGTAACTAACGCAAACTTATGGAACTCCAAAACATCAGCCAAAATAGGAAGACCTAGACAATTTGTTTATTGATCAGAAGAAATTGGAATCAATATTTTATCACGTTCTAGTGATTTTTAACAATTATTTTCGTGAACAGAAAGTTTCTGTAATTTTCTGCAAGATCAAATAACTATCATCCAAGAAGATCCTATAGGTTTAAATTGGCACAAACACTAATTAAAACATAAAAACACATCTAACCAGAGGCTAGAACAAAGATTTATTCCTAAACAGAAGCAAAAAAGCAAAAAAACTAAAAATAAAATTGGGTTGCCTCCCAACAAGCGCTATCGTTTAACGCCCCTAGCTAGGCATAATAGCAAGGATAGATCTAGGTATTGCCATCTTTGGCTTTCAACTTTTTAGCGGAATCAAGCTCAAATCCGGGAGGTTCTTTACGTTTCCCTTCATATTCTAAAATTTTTAGATCTAAAGAATCCAACCGCTTATTGCAAAGAGTAATCAACATATTCATGCGGTGAATATTTCCACTAATGTTCTTAAGAGGTTCAAGAGACTTCTGTAAAATCTTAGTTACTTCGCAAAAAATTTCAAAAACTTGAGTCTCTTCCTGGGTATGATGAGGCCCCTTTTGTTGAGGTAGTGTTCCCACTATACCTTCTATAACTTCACGTGCAATATGGGGATCAATTTCAATAAAATTGCCTTTGGCAACGCAATCCAAGAGTTGTTTATGAGACATATTTAATCCAACATAAAAATTGCGAAGCAAAATTCTCAGGTTCACTTCAAAGGTACAATTACAGTAAGACTCCATTATTCTCACCCAGGCATCTTTTAAGTTTTCTCCTTGTCTTTGTTTGAAGTGAAAGACTTCAAACTCAGGGGACAAAGGAGTTGATAAGGGACTAGCCATAACGACAAGCTAACGGAAAAGAGGCAAACGAAAAAGAAAGAGCGAATAAAACGGCAAGGGTGAAGTGGGGGAGAGGAAAATGAGAGGCAAATGGCAAATAATGTAATGCGGGAGTAAGGGTTTGTGATGGGTACTTGGTATGTTCACTTTTGCGTAGACCTCCCCGGCAACGGCGCCCGAAATCCTTCTTGCTACCTCTTGAGCACTGCGTTGGTTTTCCTTGAAGAGGAAAGGGTGATGCAGCAAAGTAGCGTAAGTATTTCCCTCAGTTTTTGAGAACCAAGGTATCAATCTAGTAGGAGGCTACGCGTGAATCCCTCGCACCTACACAAACAAATAAATCCTCGCAACCAACGCGATAAGGGGTTGTCAATGCCTACACGGTCACTTACGAGAGTGAGATCTGATAGATATCATAAGATAATATTTTTGGTATTTTTATGATAAATATGCAAAGTAAAATAAAAGCAACGGAAATAACTAAGTGTTGGAAGATTAATATGATGGAAAATAGACCCGGGGGCCATAGGTTTCACTAGTGGCTTCTCTCAAGAGCATAAGTATTTTACGGTGGGTGAACAAATTACTGTTGAGCAATTGACAGAATTGAGCATAGTTATGAGAATATCTAGGTATGATCATGTATATAGGCATCACATCCGAGACAAGTAGACCGACTCCTGCCTGCATCTACTACTATTACTCCACACATCGACCGCTATCCAGCATGCATCTAGAGTATTAAGTTCATAAGAACAGAGTAACGCTTTAAGCAAGATGACATGATGTAGAGGGATAAATTCATGCAATATGATAAAAAAAAACCCATCTTGTTATCCTCGATGGCAACAATACAATACGTGCCTTGCTGCCCCTACTGTCACTGGGAAAGGACACCGCAAGATTGAACCCAAAGCTAAGCACTTCTCCCATTGCAAGAAAGATCAATCTAGTAGGCCAAACCAAACTGATAATTCGAAGAGACTTGCAAAGATAACCAATCATACATAAAAGAATTCAGAAGATTCAAATATTGTTCATAGATAAACTTGATCATAAACCCGCAATTCATCGGTCTCAACAAACACACCGCAAAAGAAGATTACATCGAATAGATCTCCACAAGAGAGGGGGAGAACATTGTATTGAGATCCAAAAATAGAGAAGAAGCCATCTAGCTAATAACTATGGACCCGAAGGTCTAAGGTAAACTCCTCACACTTCATCGGAGAGGCTATGGTGTTGATGTAGAAGCCCTCCATGATGGATGCCCCCTCCGGCGGAGCTCCGGAACAGGCCCCAAGATGGGATCTCGTGGGTACAGAAGGTTGCGGCGGTGGAATTAGGTTTTTGGCTCCGTCTCTGATCGTTTGGGGGTACTTAGGTATATATAGGAGGAAGGAGTACGTCGGTGGAGCAACGTGGGGCCCACGAGGGTGGAGGGTGCGCCCCCCTACCTCGTGGCTTCCTGCTTGCTTTCTTGACGTAGGGTCCAAGTCGTCTGGATCATGTTCGTTCCGAAAATCACGTTCCCGAAGGTTTCATTCCGTTTGGACTCCATTTGATATTCTTTTTCTGTGAAACTCTGAAATAGGCAAAAATAGCAATTCTGGGCTGGGCCTCCGGTTAATAGGTTAGTCCCAAAAATAATATAAAAGTGAATAATGAAGCCCAATAATGTTCAAAACAGAAGATAATATAACATGGAGCAATCAAAAATTATAGATACGTTGGAGACGTATCATACCCTACTTCCTGCTTGATTGATCTTGATTATATGAGTATTACAAGAGTTGTCTACCATGAGATTGTAGAGGCTAAACCCTAGAAGCTAGCCTATGGTTATGATTGTTGTTGTCCTACGGACTAAACCCTCTGGTTTATATAGACACCGGAGGGGGCTAGGGTTACACAGAGTCGGTTACAAGGGAGGAGATCTACATATCCGAATTGCCAAGCTTGCCTTCCACGCAAAGGAGAGTCCCACCCGGACACGGGACGAAGTCTTCAATCTTGTATCTTCATAGTCCAACAGTCCGGCCAAAGTATATAGTCCGGCTGTCCGAGGACCCCCTAATCCAGGACTCCCTCAAGGGGGGCGCCGCACACGGCTAACAATTGTTGGTATGTGTTCTAGGCGCCCCCTCACCACGTATATATAGGTGGGAGGGGGAGGGGAACAGCCCTAGGGCGCCCTGCTACCTCTTGAGCACTGCGTTGGTTTTCCCTTGAAGAGGAAAGGGTGATGCAGCAAAGTAGCGTAAGTATTTCCCTTAGTTTTTGAGAACCAAGGTATCAATCCAGTAGGAGGCCACACGCAAGTCCCTTGTACCTACACAAACAAATAAGAACCTTGCAACCAACGCGATAAAGGGGCTGTCAATCCCTTCACGGCCACTTGCAAAAGTGAGATCTGATAGAGATGATAAGATAATATTTTTGGTATTTTTATGATAAAGATTGAAAGTAAACAAAGCAAAATAAACGGCGATAGAAATAGCTTGTTGACGGGAGATTAATATGATAGAGAATAGACCCGGGGGCCATAGGTTTCACTAGTGGCTTCTCTCAAGATAGCATAAGTATTACGGTGGGTAAACAAATTACTGTCGAGCAATTGATAGAAAAGTGCATAATTATGAGAATATCTAGGTATGATCATGTATATAGGCATCACGTCCGTGACAAGTAGACCGACTCCTGCCTGCATCTACAACTATTACTCCACACATCGACCACTATCCAGCATTCATCTAGAGTATTAAGTTCATAAGAACGGAGTAACGCTTTAAGCAAGATGGCATGATGTAGAGGGATAAACTCATGCAATATGATAAACCCCGTCTTTTTATCCTCGATGGCAACAATACAATACGTGTCGTTTCCCCTACTGTCACTGGGATCGAGCACCGCAAGATTGAACCCAAAGCTGAGCACTTCTCCCATTGCAAGAAAGATCAATCTAGTAGGCCAAACCAAACCGATAATTCAAAGAGACTTGCGAAGATAACCAATCATACATAAAAGAATTCAGAGAAGATTCAAATATTGTTCATAGATAATCTTGATCATAAACCCACAATTCATCGGATCTCGACAAACACACCGCAAAAGAAGATTACATCGAATAGATCTCCAAGAGAATCGAGGAGAACTTTGTATTGAGATCCAAAGAGAGAGAAGAAGCCATCTAGCTAATAACTATGGACCCGAAGGTCTGAGGTAAACTACTCACACATCATCGGAGAGGCTATGGTGTTGATGTAGAAGCCCTCCGTGATCAATGCCCCCTCCGGCGGAGCGCCGGAAAAGGCCCCAAGATGGGATCTCATGGGTACAGAAGGTTGCGGCGGTGGAATTAGGTTTTCATGGTGCTCCTCATGGTTTCGGGGTACGTAGGTATATATAGGAGCAAGAAGTAGGTCGGTTGAGCAATGAGGGGCCCACGAGGGTGGAGGGCGCGCCCCCTGCCTCATGGCCTCCTCATTGATTGCTTGACGTCCACTCCAAGTCCTCTGGATCACATTTGTTCCAAAAGTAACTCTCCCGAAGGTTTCATTCTGTTTGGACTCCATTTGATATTCCTTTTCTGCGAAACACTGAAATAGGCAAAAAAAACAGCAATTTGCACTGGGCCTTGGGTTAATAGGTTAGTCCCAAAAATAATATAAAAGTATACAAATAAGTCCATTAAACATCCAAAACAGAATATATAATAGCATGGAGCAACCAAAAATTATAGATACGTTGGAGACGTATCACGCCCCAAGTAGGAGGAATCCTACTTGGGGGCCTAGTCCAATTCGCCCCCCCCCCCCTTACCATGTTTTCCGGAAGGAGAAGGAAGGAGAGGGGGGAGAGAAGGAAGGGGGAGGCCGAACCCCTCCCATTCCTTTCTCTCTTCTCCCTTTTCCTTCCCCTTCCTATTCGGCCTACATGGGGGGTCTAGCAGCCCATGCTGGCTGCTGCGTTTCCCCTCTTGGCCCAATAGGCCGATATCTTTGCCGGGGGGTGCCCGGAACCCCTTTCGGTGACCCGATATGAACCCGGTACCCCCGGAACACTTTCGGTGTCCGAATATCATCGTCCTATATTGTTGGGAAACGTAGTAATTTCAAAAAAATTCCTACGCACATGCAAGATCATGGTGATGCATAGCAACGAGAGGGGAGAGTATTGTCTACGTACCCTCGTAGACCGTAAGCGGAAGCATTATGACAACGCGGTTGATGTAGTCGTACATCTTCACGATCGACCGATCCAAGCACCGAAGGTACGGCACCTCCGCGATTTGCACACATTCGGCTCGGTGACGTCCCACGAACTCACAATCCAGCAAAGTGTCGAGGGAGAGCTTCGTCAGCACGACGGCATGATGACGGTGATGATGAAGCTACCGGCGCAGGGCTTCGCCTAAGCACTGCAACGATATGACCGAGGTGGATTATGGTGGAGGGGGCACCGCACACGGCTGGAAACAATCAACTTGTGTGTTCTAGGGTGCCCCCTGCCCCCGTATATAAAGGAGCAAGGGGGGAGGCCGGCAGGCCTTGGGGCGTGCCAAGGAGAGGGGGGAGTCCTCCTCCTAGTACGAGTAGGACTCCCCCTTTCCTAGTCCAACTAGGAAGGGGGAAGGAAGGAGAGGGAAAGGAGAAGGAAAGGGGGGGCGCGCCCCCCTCCCTAGTCCAATTCGGACTCCCTATAGGGAGGGGCGCGGCTTCCCCTTGTGGGCTGCCTCCCCTCTTCCCTATGGCCCATGTAGGCCCAATAGTCCCCCCAGGGGTTCCGATAACCCCCCGGCACTCCGATAAATATCCGATGACCCCGGAACACTTCCGGTGTCCGAATATAGTCGTCCAATATATCAATCTTTATGTCTCGGCCATTTCGAGACTCCTCTTCATGTCTGTGATCACATCCGGGACTCCGAACTATCTTTGGTACATCAAAACACATAAACTCATAATACCGATCGTCACCGAACTTTAAGCGTGCGGACCCTACGGGTTCGAGAACTATGTAGACATGACCGAGACTCATCTCTGGTCAATAACCAATAGCGGAACCTGGATGCTCATATTGGTTCCTACATATTCTACGAAGATCTTTATCGGTCAACCCGCATAACAACATACGTTGTTCCCTTTGTCATCGGTATGTTACTTGCCCGAGATTCGATAGTCGGTATCTCAATACCTAGTTCAATCTCGTTACCGGCAAGTCTCTTTAGTCGTTCCGTAATGCATCATCCCGCAACTAACTCATTAGTCACATTGCTTGCAAGTCTTATAGTGATGTGCATTATCGAGAGGGCCCAGAGATACCTCTCCGATACACGGAGTGACAAATCCTAATCTCGATCTATGCCAACTCAACAAACACCATCGGAGACACCTGTAGAGCATCTTTATAATCACCCAGTTACGTTGTGATGTTTGATAGCACACAAAGTGTTCCTCCGGTATTCGGGAGTTGCATAATCTCATAGTCATAGGAACATGTATATGTCATGAAGAAAGCAATAGCAACATACTAAACGATCAAGTGCTAAGCTAACGGAATGGGTCAAGTCAATCACGTCATTCTCTAATGATCTGATCTCGTTAATCAAATGACAACTCATGTCTATGGCTAGGAAACTTAACCATCTTTGATTCAACGAGCTAGTCAAGTAGAGGCATACTAGTGACACTCTGTTTGTCTATGTATTCACACATGTACTAAGTTTCCGATTAATACAATTCTAGCATGAATAATAAACATTTATCATGAAATAAGGAAATGAATAATAACTTTATTATTGCCTCTAGGGCATATTTCCTTCAGTCTCCCACTTGCACTAGAGTCAACAATCTAGTTCACATCGCCATGTGATTTAACACCAATAGTTCATATTCACCATGTGATTAAAACCCATAGTTCACATCGCCATGTGACCAACACTCAGAGGGTTTACTAGAGTCAGTAATCTTAGTTCACATCGCCATGTGATTAACACCCAAAGAGTACTAAGGTGTGATCATGTTTTGCTTGTGAGAGAAGTTTAGTCAACGGGTCTTCCATATTCAGATCCGTGTGTATTTTGCAAATTTCTATGTCAACAATGCTCTGCACGGAGCTACTCTAGCTAATTTCTCCCACTTTCAATATGTATCCAGATTGAGACTTAGAGTCATCTGGATCAGTGTCAAAACTTTCATCGACGTAACCCTTTACGACGAACCTTTTGTCACCTCCATAATCGAGAAACATATCCTTATTCCACTAAGGATAATTTTGACCGTTGTCCAGTGATCTACTCCTAGATCACTATTGTACTCCCTTGCCAAACTCAGTGTAGGGTATACAATAGATCTTGTACACAACATGGCATACTTCATAGAACCTATGGCTGAGGCATAGGGAATGACTTTCATTCTATTTCTATCTTCTGTCGTGGTCGGGCTTTGAGTCTTACTCAATTTCACACCTTGCAATACAGGCAAGAACTCCTTCTTTGACTGTTTCATTTTGAACTACTTCAAAAATTTGTCAAGATATGTACTCATTGAAAAAACATATCAAGTGTCTTGATCTATCTCTATAAATCTTGATGCTCAATATGTAAGCAGCTTCATCGAGGTCTTTCTTTGAAAAACTTCTTTTAAACGCTCCTTTATGCTTTCCAGAAAATTCTACATCATTTCCGATCAACAATATGTCACTCACATATACTTATCAGAAAGGTTGTAGTGCTCCCACTCACTTTCTTGTAAATATAGGCTTCACCGCAAGTCTGTATAAAACCATATGCTTTGATCACACTATCAAAACGTATATTCCAACTCTGACAGGCTTACGCCAGTCCATAAATGGATCACTAGAGCTTGCACACTTTGTTAGCACTTTTAGGATCGACAAACCCTTCTGGTTGCATCATATACAACTCTTCTTTAATAAATCCATTAAGGAAGACAGTTTTGACATCTATTTGCCAGATTTCATAAAATGTGGCAATTGCTAACATGATTCGGACAGACTTTAAGCATCGCTACGAGTGAGAAAATCTCATCGTAGTCAACACCTTGAACTTTGTCAAAAACCTTTTTTGACAAGTCTAGCTTTGTAGATAGTAACACTACTATCAGCGTCCGTCTTCCTCTTGAAAATCCATTTATTCTCAATGACTTGCCGATCACCGGGCAAGTCAACCAAAGTCCATACTTTGTTCTCATATATGGATCCCATCTCAGATTTCATGGCCTCAAGACATTTCGTGGAATCTGGGCTCATCATCGCTTCCTCATAGTTTGTAGGTTCGTCATGGTCTAGTAACATGACTTCCAGAACCGGATTACCATACCACTCTGGTGTGGAACGTACTCTGGTTGACCTACGAGGTTCAGTAGTAACTTGATCTAAAGTTTCATGATCATCATCATTAACTTCCTCACTAATTGGTGTAGGCATCAATGGAACTGATTTCTGTGATGAACTACTTTCCAATTCGGGAGAAGGTACAATTACCTCGTCAAGTTCTACTTTCCTCCCACTCACTTCTTTCGAGAGAAACTCCTTCTCTAGAAAGGATCCATTCTTAGCAACGAATATCTTGCCTTCGGATCTGTAATAGAAAGTGTACCCAACAGTTTCCTTTGGGTATCCTATGAAGATGCATTTCTCTAATTTGGGTTCGAGCTTATCAGGTTGAAACTTTTTCACATAAGCATCGCAACCCCAAACTTTAAGAAACGACAGCTTAGGTTTCTTGCCAAACCATAGTTCATGCGGTGTCATCTCAACGGATTTAGATGGTGCCCTATTTAACGTGAATGTAGTTGTCTCGAATGCATAACCCCAAAAACGATAGTGGTAAATCGGTAAGAGACATCATAGATTGCACTATATCCAATAAAGCACGGTTATGACGTTCGGACACACCATTACTCTGTGGTGTTCCGGGTGACGTGAGTTGTGAAACTATTCCACATTGTTTTAAATGAAGGCCAAACTCATAACTCAAATATTTGCCTCTGCGATCAGATCGTAGAAACTTTATTTTCTTGTTACGATGATTCTCCACTTCACTCTAAAAATCTTTGAACTTTGCAACTGTTTCAGACTTGTGTTTCATTAAGTAGATATACCCATATCTGCTCAAATCATTTGTGAAGGTCAGAAAATAACGATAACCGCCGCGAGTTTTAACACTCATCGGACCGCATACATCGGTATGTATTATTTCCAATAAGTCAGTAGCTCGCTCCATTGTTCCGGAGAACGAAGTTTTAGTCATCTTGCCCATGAGGCATGGTTCGCAAGCATCAAATGATTCATAATCAAGTGATTCCAAAAGCCCATCAGCATGGAGTTTCTTCATGCGTTTTAAACCAATATGACCTAAACGGCAATGCCACAAATAAGTTGCACTATTATTAACTTTGCATTTTTTGGCTTCAATATTATGAATATGTGTATCACTACGATCGAGATCCAACAAACTATTTTCATTGCGTGTATGACCATCGAAGGTTTTATTCATGTAAACAGAACAACAATTATTCTTTGACTTTAAATAAATAACCTTATTGCAATAAACATGATCAAATCATATTTATGCTCAACACAAACACCAAATAACATTTATTTAGGTTCAACACTAATCCCGAAAGTATAGGGAGTGTGCGATGATGATCATATCAATCTTGGAACCACTTCCAACACACATCGTCACTTCACCCTTAACTAGTCTCTGTTCATTCTGCAATTCCCGTTTCGAGTTACTAATCTTAGCAACTGAACTAGTATCAAATACTGAGGGGTTGCTATAAACACTAGTAAAGTACACATCAATATCATGTATATCAAATATACCTTTGTTCACTTTGCCATCCTTCTTATCCGCCAAATACTTGGGGCAGTTTTGCTTCCAGTGACCAGTCCCTTTGCAGTAGAAGCACTTAGTCTCTGGCTTAGGTCTAGACTTGGGCTTTTTCTCTTGAGCAGCAACTTGCTTGCCGTTCTTCTTGAAGTTCCCCTTCTTCCCCTTGCCCTTTTCTTGAAACTAGTGGTCTTGTCAACCATCAACACTTGATTTTTTTCTTGATTTCTAACTTCGTCGATTTCAGCATCACGAAGCGCTTGGGAATCGTTTCTGTTATCCCTTGCATATTATAGTTCATCACGAAGTTCTAGTAACTTGGTGATAGTGACTAGAGAACTCTGTCAATCACTATCTTATCTGGAAGATTAACTCCCACTTGATTCAAGTGATTGTAGTACTCAGACATTCCGAGCACATGCTCACTAGCTGAGCTCCATCTTGTAGGAAAAGTACTTGTCAAAGGTCTCATACCTTTCGACATGGGCATGAGTCTGAAATACTAATTTCAACACTTGGAACATCTCATATGCTCCGTGGCGTTCAAAACGTCTTTGAAGCCCCAATTCTAAGCCGTAAAGCGTGGTGCACTAAACTATCAAGTAGTCTTCATATCGAGCTTGCCAAACATTCATAATGTTTGTATCTGCTCCTGCAATCGGTCTGTCACCTAGCGGTGCATCAAGGACATAATTCTTCTGTGCAGCAATGAGGATGATCCTCAGATCACGGATCCAATCCGCATCATTGCTACTAACATCTTTCAACTTAGTTTTCTCTAGGAACATATCAAAAATAAAACAGGGGAGCTAAATGCGAGCTATTGATCTACAACATATATATGCAAATACTATCAGGACTAAGTTCATGATAAATTAAAGTTCAATTAATCATATTACTTAAGAACTCCCACTTAGATAGACATCCCTCTAATCATCTAAGTGATCATGTGATCCATATCAACTAAACCATGTCCGATCATCACGTGAGATGGAATAGTTTTCAATGGTGAACATCACTATGTTGATCATATCTACTATATGATTCACGCTCGACCTTTCGGTCTCAGTGTTCCGAGGCCACATCTGCATATGCTAGGCTCGTAAAGTTTAACCCGAGTATTCTGCGTGTGCAAAACTGGCTTGCACCTGTTGTATTTGAACGTAGAGCTTATCAGACCCGATCATCACGTGGTGTCTCGGCACGACGAACTTTCGCAACGGTGCATACTCAGGGAGAACACTTGTACCTTGAAATTTAGTGAGAGATCATCTTATAATGCATCATCCCGCAACTAACTCATTAGTCACATTGCTTGCAAGGCTTATAGTGATGTGCATTACCGAGAGGGCCCAGAGATACCTCTCCGATACACGGAGTGACAAATCCTAATCTCGATCTATGCCAACTCACAAACACCATCGGAGACAGCTGTAGAGCATCTTTATAATCACCCAGTTATGTTGTGACGTTTGATAGCACACAAAGTGTTCCTCCAGTATTCGGGAGTTGCATAATCTCATAGTCATAGGAACATGTATAAGTCATGAAGAAAGCAATAGCAACATACTAAACGATCAAGTGCTAAGCTAACGGAATGGGTCAAGTCAATCACATCATTCTCTAATGATGTGATCCCATTAATAAAATGACAATTCATGTCTATGGCTAGGAAACTTAACCATCTTTGATTCAACGAGCTAGTCAAGTAGAGGCATACTAGTGACACTGTTTGTCTATGTATTCACACATGTACTAAGTTTCCGGTTAATACAATTCTAGCATGAATAATAAACATTTATCATGAAATAAGGAAATAAATAATAACTTTATTATTGCCTCTAGGGAATATTTCCTTCATATATATGAATCTTTACCTCTCGACCATTTAGAGACTCCTCTTCATTTCCGTGATCTCATTCGGGACTCCGAAAAACATTCGGTCACCAAATCACATAACTCATATAATACAAAATCGTCATCGAACGTTAAGCATGCGGACCCTACGGGTTCGAGAACTATGTAGACATGACCGAGACACTTCTCCGGTCAATAACCAATAGCGGAACCTGGATGCTCATATTGGCTCCTACATATTCTACGAAGATCTTTATCGGTCGAACCGTTATGACAACATATGTTATTCCCTTTGTCCATCGGTATATTACTTGCCCGAGATTCGATCGTCGGTATGTTCATACCTAGTTCAATCTCGTTACCGGCAAGTCTCTTTACTCGTTCCATAATACATCATCCTGCAACTAACTCATTAGTCACTTTGCTTGCAAGGCTTCTTATGATGTGTATTACCGAGAGGGCCCAGAGATACCTCTCCGATACTCGGAGTGACAAATCATAATCTCGATCTATGCCAACCCAACAAACACCTTCGGAGATACTTTTAGAGCATCTTTATAATCACCCAGTTACGTTGTGACGTTTGATAGCACACAAGGTATTCCTCCGGTATCCGGGAGTTGCATAATCTCATAGTCAAAGGAATATGTATGTGACATGAAGAAAGCAATAGCAATAAAACTGAACGATCAAAATGCTATGCTAACGGGTGGGTCTTGTCCATCACATCATTCTCCTTATGATGTGATCCCGTTTATCAAATGACAACACATGTCTATGGTTAGGAAACTTAACCATCTTTGATTAACGAGGTAGTCTAGTAGAGGCTTACTAGGTACACGGTGTTTTGTCTATGTATCCACACATGTGTCAAGTTTCCGGTTAATGCAATTCTAGCATGAATAATAGACATTTATCATGATATAAGGAAATATAAAATAACAACTTTATTATTGCCTCTAGGGCATATTTCCTTCAACTAGTTAACCACCATCTCTCTCAATCATCTCTCTGTATCTCGCTCTCCCTCCTATCTAGAGCCATGAACTCCAGCAGCAACTCCAATCCTTTCCCTTGGGTCATTGGATGGAGGGCTTTCTTCCTCGGATGCTCGCTCGGTGACCGCACCATGTTCGAGAACACCATGGAAGTCTACTACAACTTCACCAGCATGGCAGACATGCAGAAAGAGTCGGACACGGTGCTCAAGAAGGCGACGTCGGAGGAGTTGAAGACGCTGATTCCTGACCCAACGAAGGGCGCTATGTCACTCTACATCCTTCGCTGGGCCATGAATCAGGCCGACTCTGGCGACGCCCGACAGAGGTCAAGGTGGGAAAAGTACAAAGAGTACAGGCATCCTCATGACCATCTTGGCATAGCGCACTTCATGATAGGGACTGTGGTGGCGGTGGAGGAGGAACAAGAAGCAGTAGCGATGGAGGTGGAAGAAGTTGTGGTGGCAATAGTTATAAGGGCACCGGAGCCAGGACACTGAAGCATACCAATCGATCTGGACTCTGATGAGGAAGAAGAGATGGTGGTGCAGCTCGAGGAGAAGAACAAGGGCAAGGGTACCCACCACTCCAAATGCCTCCAGGGTAGTCGAGGCGAAGATCTAGAACTATTGTGTAAGATTTACCCCCAACCCACATTACCCTTGTACTCAATCCCGACCGGTAACCTCAAATCCATTGGTACTACGAACTCATGACGATGTTATGATCACTCTTATGCCTATTTACCCCCATTCCCCATCACCCTAACCCGGATCAAACCTAAACGCGGATCGAATGTGAATGAGTATGTGAGGAGGTGAAAAAGTGCTTACCGTCATTGTCGTGCCGGAGGTGATGATGTGGATGCTGGTGAAGGGGCCGGAGGTCACCTTGCTCTTCTCCGATCTGCTGAACACCTCGCCGCCACCGCGGTGAGGGTAATAATTGTCGGTGCTTCGGGAAGCAATGCGGCTTCTCGAGCATGGCTCCGCGCATGCAGTCCCCGCCTCCCACGTGCATCGAGCGGCCTGGCTCTAGAGGAACTGCCGATCTGAACGTTCCCAGCGAGCCAGGCCCAGAGGCGCTTTAAACTTCGTGTGATGCAGGCCCAACAGTGTATGCGAGCAACCAAACGGGCCACAAGCTTTCCGCGCGGGCTTGGTTGAGGGAAATGCAGGCAACCAAACACGTCCCTATAGCCATCACGGCGTCAACCTTTTTCTCATTCATCCGATCCCTTAAATAGTAGCCTATAAAAGTGACTCCAACGTACGCATGCCAGCCACCACACACAGTCTCACGTTGTACTCCACTACCCACTAACTCCACGCACTAAGGGTATTTCTAACCGATCCCCTAAAAATAGTGGAGTATCCGGTGGAGTAAACCCTTATTGGAGTATATTTACTCCACTAAGTTTTGGCCGGACCTAGCCGATCCCTTAAATTGAACGGAGTGATTTTTTTCTAAACTTTGTAATTCTAATATAAATTGCAACTACATATTAGCACACATATAGAAACTAAGCATAAATGTGAATGTTCAAGCAAATCATGAATATAGTTTAGAAACATTATTCAAAGTTTACGAACCAAATTATTCAAATTTAAACATGACGAATGGTTCAAATGTAGCAAATAGCATGTGATAGAACAACTAGGACTCGCTAAGACGTTGCCAGTGATGCTCAACAAGATCTTGTTGGAGCTGAGCATGAACTTGACGGTTCTTGGTCTTGCGATGCTCCTCAAGGAATGCCAAGATCATGTTCGTATCATACTCTGGCTCAACCGAAGTCCCGTTGGTGATATACCGAAAGTTCTCAGACATATCTCTCTCGTCTTCAATGATCATGTTATGCGATATGATGCAACAAGTCATGATCCGCCATACAACCTTGAAGCTCCAGTACTCGACAGGTCCATGAACAATTGCAAAGCGCTTCTGAAGCACACCAAAGGCTCTCTCAACATCTTTCCTAGCAGCTTCTTGACATTGGGCAAAGTGAATGTTCTTGTTACCTTTTGGACGCGGAATTGTTTTCATCAAGGTGACCCATGGTGGATAGATTCCATCCACAATGTCGAAGCGAGGGCTTGGGATGTGCGGCGTCGTGGCGGTCGTTGCAAGGTATAGAGCAAGCAACAAAGTGGTTGTGAGAGTGTGCGAGGAGAAAGGCGCGTGGAGAGAGCGAGGTGAGTAATGTCGTGAACGCCCGGGTGGGAGACATGCCGGTCATCGGAATTGAATGCTTGAGCCTGCATGCACGGGTTGGGGCACTACCGAGTGGTGGCGCTATCACGTCCCGTCATTGCCTGGCCCCGCAAAATCTAAGGTCAAACGTGTCTCCCCCCATTGCAGTTGACATGACCAATGAGGGGTCCAATAAAGGAGAAAATGGATCCATCAAACAGAAATGAGGTCTGGCCTGGCGAAGACGATGCCCAGGGGCATGTACCTGATTTCTTCGTATTCGATTGTGGCACAAACTGAATTCGTGAACCTTTGGTGGCAGCCATCGAATATCGGAATTACTTCGTGTCATGAACTAAAATTTCCCTATTAATTAAGTCCACATACATAGACTTGACAGTGAAAACACCATTCGCACTCAACCCCATCGAAATATGCCTGACATTTGTTACAGGTTGGCCATCATAAACCTGGGCAGTAAATGGACCCATGTTGTCCATTTATCTCATATCAAAGCCCTATGGAATTTAATGTTCAACGGATTAGTACTCAAGACCAATGCAATTAAAGCATCTTTCATGTGAACCAAATAGTACACTGTCGGGTATTAAAGAGCTAAAGGAGTGTCCCCCGGCCAGGTACCCTCCTAGAAGCTAGTTTATTGACCATCACCAGCCACAAACAAACCTCTGGTAAAGAATGAAGGCTTGACCTTCATCAGATCCTTCCAAAACGATGAACCAATTGACCTTGCCTCTAGGGTCAGAGTCAGGATTTGAACATGGGGGGGGGGGGGGGGGGGGGGGCAACTCTAGTTGATAAAAAATATCGGTCATAGGGCCAACTATCATAATATTGTATTAATGTGCCGCTTTGGCGCTATAAAACATGCTTAAGTTTGTATTAGTTTGAAATTGCCGATTGCCAATAAGATACAGTAAACAAGATATCGATAATTTTGTCAAAGGAGAACTTAGCTGCTAATTCACTTCCAATCTAGATGATATCATGCAGTGCCGAAGCAAGTCGCATTCCCTTTTACTCCGAATTAATTTTGACGAAATTTGATGTACGACTTTGATAAGACAATATTTGAGAGAATTTATTAGTACACAAGTGGTCAATAATGCAAATATTGGCTAGTTGGATGGAGAATTGACGACCAGGACAGCCCAGCCGTTGCCGTTCCTTCTAGATGTTGCCGCTTCCGGACAGCGCCAGCGTCCTTCCTGATATATAGGCATTCACATCGACTGATTGACTTCCTGGAGTGGCTGAGCAATTGCTTCGCCGTGATCGCTAATCGATCGCCAGAAAATGTACAAAGGGCAGGAGGCGGCTGGACGGCAACTCTAGTCGTCTAATCCATTGACAGTTAATCATGGGAAGGATGCTTAACGCCACGACCTAGGAACGGATGAGGCCATGCGTGGGCTTTATTACGGGCCTTCTCTATTTTCAGACTTTCGTTCGAGTTGGAGGCGGCCGAGTATACTAATCCTCTTGCGTTCTCGCTAATTATTGCTACCTGGTAGCTACACGAGCCAGGGTTTTAGAATGGAGATATTTGTTATGTAAGAACTCTTTCCCAACACCTTCCTCATTTAACAACTTATATATGTAGCCATTTACTAAGCAAACGTTTGTTCTTAATTTAAACGTATACGGCTTCCCACACTTTTGGATAGATGACTCAAGAGGGTTTCTAAAACCATAAAGGTAGTAAAGTTTGTGTAAGTGTATGAGTCAATGTTGTTGCTTCGGTCTGACAGGAATCTCTTTACAAAAGCCTTGGCAGCATTCCGTATTTTGTGCCGCAAAATTTGATACAACAAACAAGCTATTTTTCCCCGCAAAAAAAAGACAAGCTATTTTTGAGAAATTTTATTTTGGATCTTAGATTTAAGAATCACTTTGCTGTTTCTTAGATCTATTATCAGAAGCATTATGCGCGTATTTTGTCGAATTTGAAGCAGCTAACGCAAATTAAGTTTTATTAGCTTAGGTAGGCGGACATAGCTAGCCGTGCTAAAGTACCTCTTGTCCCCTGCTAGTCCCTTTATGCATGGCTAGTTCTCAGAACATACCGCCGACACGTTACATCAAATCATTTAGAAACACGTTGAACATTTTTTAAATACACATTGAATATATTTTTAATATATGTTGAACATTTTTGTAATACACGTTGAAAAATTTTCAAATATGTTATGGACATTCTTCCCCGACCAAACACCATACCATCAGTTCAAACACGCCCTCAATTATGCACCTCTCTTCCCCGACCAAACACCTTACCATCAGCTCACTATATATACCATATACTAGAAATTAAGTACATCTCCAAGACCCCAATTGTAGTCATGACAATCACAAAAGATCATTCCGGAGCGTGTCCAAGCAAGACCTTCAAAGGCCAATCAAATCGATCGACGGACGTGACATTGTTAATGCACCACGAGGTCATGTGCAGGACGTCCCATTGGGCAGTATCGATCGCGTACGTACGGCCGGCGTGTGCTCACTCTTCCCAATTCCAAGAAGTGCATGCGGGAGCTCCATCCAGTTGATACTTGATAGTACTTGATCATGCATATGATTTCACATCAGCAGTTGCTACAAATTGCACCTTGCCGATGTATGCGGCCTTCCCATATCGGGAAACGGATCGACCAATGGAAGCTCCATGATGCATCTGCCTTTCGAGGAGTGAGTGAGTGAGTGAGTGAGTGGAGATTCCGAAGACATAAATAGATATATGGAGACGGTACGAGGCGAATCCCATGGAATCGGAGTGCACTTCTGCAAGAAACGTGCACCGAAGTATGAAATGCCAGATATCGGGTTCTTGTCGGTTTTGCTTCGGTGGTCAAATGTATCTGCATTTTTCTCATTTTTCTTGTCCAAATTAAGCATGCCTTTTTAGTACCAAAACAATACGATGTCGATGATTGAGCATAAAAAATACGTGTAGTACATGATTCTAAGTGTATCAACTAGTTAATTAAGAAAAAATCCCATAAAAAGTTAAGAAACAAATTGCTAGACTCGCAAAAACCTTACTACTCTATAAGGCATGAGTGTATTTACAAGCTAACAAAAGGTACATTACATGTGTGTATTTACAAAATATTATGCATGACTTTGATAATTTGTTGAAGCTGTAACTACATAATTTTATTTTCAACTTTTCTTTTAGATGGAATCATTGTTGTCATCTACTTATCGGTCTATATCGGTGGATGTATCGAGTTAAATGCTGCCCATATTAGTCGATATCAGGGACGAAGCTAGGGAAACAATCATATGGGATTAGCTCTATAAGGCATGAGGTCATGTTTACAGATAAACAGTGTTTAGCATAAAAGTGAAGGATTTCCATATACAATGCCGGTCTTATCAGCCTAGATTTAGAGGCTTGTTTGTACTTACTATATATACAAAGTACCTTCTTCGAATAGGGTATATGTGTATCCGCGTACATCGAACAAATTACCAAATAGTCTAACCGGGATCACTAGAAATAGAGAGAGGTTCAGGTAAACTGAGTGAACCGTGATTCGATGATAAACACTTATAGTCAATGAGGAGCATGATAAAAAATATTAGGAGGGACCATCTAATACAAAAATGACAACATGATACCTATGTTTTTATTGATTGATATAACAAAACCAAATTAGTTGGGCGGGCCATGTCACAACACTACTAGGAAAAACCTATAGGCAGCCACGTAATAGCAGCGCTAGGTCAAGAGGCCGAGCTGTTGGTAAGTAGTCGTAGCTCTGGTTAATACACCATACTGCAGGTAAGTTATAGCTGTAGCGCGGGCTCACTTAACCCGCGCTACTGCTACGCGGTCTCCACGGTACCCCTGGGACAGGCCACAGCAGCAGCATTTGGTCCAAAACTCGCGCTACACCTAATAGAATAGTAGCGGTGCAGGCCCTGGATCCGGCGCTGTTGCTATGGTTACACGAGGAAAGCTGGTGGGCCCAACTTAGTAGCTGCGTGGCCCGCCTGCCCCACGCTACAACTTATGGGCGTAGTAGTAGCGCGGGTCTGTGCCCCACCCCGCGCTACTACTAAGCCCAGTACCGTATCCTCTCTGTGCCCGTCCCTCTCACTCGCTCTCCTCACTCTCGCTCTCTGTCGCCACTGCTCGTCCTCTTCCCACCGCCGTCGCCCACCGTCGCCCCCTCCGCCCTCGTCCCTTCCTCCTCCCTCCTCTGTCCTCCCTCCTTCCTCCGCTTCCTCCCTCATGCCTCCTTCCTCCACTCCCTCCCACATCGCCGTCGCCGCCCTCTCCCTCCCTCCCACATCGCCTCTGCCCTCTCCCTCCCTCCCACGTCGCCGCCGCCGGAGCAAGGTGAGGAGCAAACTCACTTATTTTTCAAATGTTGGCTTGTAGTATTGATATTTTTTTCAAATGTTGGCTTGTAGTATTGATTTTTTTTAAATGTTAGCATGTAGTAGTATTAATATGTGACCATAACATGTGAATTTAGTGCTAAACTTTGCATGATGATTACTGAAGTTTTGCCAAGTCTGAATCCGAATGTGCTTAGCCCTTCTGTGGTGGAATTTTTGAATTATCTGTGGCTATTTTGGATGCATGTGCTAAATATGTTTTGTTAAGCTCTGTGAATACTACATCTACATGCTAATTGCATGATTTGATCATCTTGTTTAGTCACTGTTTGATCTGCTCAAAGTAGGGAACTTAATGTTAATCTGTAATTTTCACTGATTTCAGTAAAACTTGGCATTTTGTAAAATTCATAGCTAAATAATCATGCATCAAATAAATTCATGCCATATATATTATTTTATCTATGTTATGTGTACTATCTATGTTATGTGTACTATCTGTCCATGTCCTTTTCATCATCTCTAAAAATCTTTAACACACTATTTTGAGCATGTAAATTACCTATGATATTATACAAAGGGCAGTCTCAATGCTCCAAGGTGTACTATATCTAAGGCATGCTACCTAGTAAAAAAATCTGATATGGCAGTACTAGTATGTATTAATTTAGATATAGTTCTTAGCATGGAACCCAAGAAAATAACCAAGTGGTCAGCTTGGTAAGCTATCAACAAAAAAAGAACCCAAGAGAATAATGCTTTTTCTCTCACAAAAAGTATTAAATGAGAGTACTTTTAGATACAACTCTAAGATATAATCAATTGAAGATGATGTATATGGACACTCATTTAATTTATAAGGTATAGCTTAAGATAGTGTGCATTTTTAAGTACCCTAAGGAAGTTTCTACCCTGCTTGCGGTGCTGCAATTCACACCCGAGTCTAATCCTTGGACTGAGTGCCACTTTGTTGCACTTTCACTCTCATGATTTTTCGTAGTATCTCGTGAGTCTCGTGGTCCTTGAAAGATAGGATGAATCTTAGACTTTATTTTGAGTGACCCCCGCCTAGATCTAGTGTGTTTCAGTTAGGATGTGCACGCGTGTGTGTAACATTGGCATATGAAGTAATCTACAAAGATAATTATTACACATTCACACTCTTAGATAATATAATTGTTCCAATAAGCGCAGTGATAATAAATATTATAGGGTGCATGATCCACACCATTCAATCCTCATCCGAAGGCTCAAAACGATCGAGGTGGTGTGGCTGCATCGGAGGAGGGGAAATTAACATTGGTTAAGGTTAGTGGGGATAACTCACTCATTTGGTTATATATACAATTACAAACCAAGTACTAATCAGTTTTATTTGCTAAAGTACTAATCAGTTTTATTTGCTAATTCTACGCTCACACCAAGTCAAAACATTGGTACAAGCGTACTTAGCTCACCATCAACCCATCTCAAGACACAGGTGTACATGCAAATAGTTGATAGATCAAATCATCTTGCAATCCTCCCTAGAACTGGACCCCTATTAGCCCCATAGAAAACATCAAATCAAACACACGAATCAGCAAATTGCATGGTGAGAAATGGCTAAGTCCAAGGTTGGAGTTGGATGACCCTTGAAGCTAGGGGAGGAGCCACACATGTAGATGGCAAGTCCTGTACTGGTTGGTCCCTGGCCAAGTAAAAGAATTCGGCCCTCCCCTTGGCCCTTGTGACAACTGTCAATTGTCATGTAAGATTAATGCCTTAGTTAATTAGTTACAAGATGTAATAATCACTCTCACCCACGGGTTAGGACCACAGAGATTAAGAAGAATTAATTGTGCACAGTTCGTGTGCTAATCTCCCTCACTTTCTGTATGGCACATGCACTTTGTTCCCTACACGTAGGGTGGTTAAGTTGGACATGCTTGCCATTGCGCCACCCCAAACTAGTTGGCACTGTACTTTTATTTTGGTAAAGTTGGCACTGTACTTGTGGTATGATTTCTTATGAGCTCTGTCTACCCTTTCTCTTGAAGCCTTTTGCCTTTCCTTTATCTATTATATCAAATTCAGAAAGAAGATTACAAATTCAACCTTTTGAGCGCTCCACATGAATGGGGTGATTATAGTATATGTATCTGAACTTTGTGTGTATTTTTTGTCTACAACATACTGATTGTCACAAGCTGTCCATACTGGTCGATCTTCACTTATTTTCAGAGTTTTGGTATAGGTATACCATGCCAGAAACAGTGATTATTAGTTACAAAGTTTCTACAACTCATATTGAATTAACATAAATCTCCATATATAACTTCTTTCTACACTTTTGCAGAACTTCAAGATACCCGACCTCTGCATCCAATTGATGCACGCATTCATATATCGACCAATTTGGCCGCAGATGCAACGGTCGAGTAGCTTGAAAAGACCAAACAGATTTGGTTCATGTGGATAGCACTGCAATGATTTCAGCGTGCGTATGCCTTATCCTGATTAATTGAAGTTTTATCCAAGAACCACAATCTTCATGGGGTGGTGGTACAAATCCTCATCCTCACATTTACACGCATGCGATGCGCCACTAGCTAGGATTTATTTACCCCTCATGCTTAGGTAAAACACAGGCAAAATTAGGGGGCAAGACGAATGACTCAAAACCCTAGTCCAGGCCATTGGCCAGTGGCCACCCCCTTTCCACATTAGGGCTGGGCTCCCCATGTCCCGCATGCCTCCTCCAGAGTCCACACACCACCTCAGCCATGCACATGTACGGCGATGGTGAGACATACCATGCTACCCAAATCATCACCGCGCCTGTACCTCCTTGTGTGTGTATATATTCTTCTCCTCTTTACACCTGTTGCACAGGCACTACACTACCAGCTCTCAGCTAGTTACATGCACTGCACTTCCTCTCACTCTGATCTCTTCTTCTCCTTCGCCTCCGGCTGCCGACATGGTAGGCAGCAAGACGCACCACCACGCCTCCTCCTCCCTCCTGCCGGAGGAGCTCAACCTCCTGCAGAAGGCCAGGTGCTCCCCTGACGACGGCAACGGCGTCCATAATGGCGGAGGAGGAGGACGCAGCGCGCTCGGGCAGTGGAAGTGCCGGCTGCTGGACTCCCTCCGGCCCCGGCGCCCGCGCTGCGTGGTGTGCCTCCAGGTGCAGCACGTCACCGGCATGCCCCCCGCCGCCGAGGGGCGCGGCGTGGTGGTCGGGTGGAGGAGCAAGGGCGGCGAGGGTGAGCACACGGCACCGGCCCGGGTGTCGCGCGGCGGGGCGGCCGCGTTCGACGAGGTGTTCCTGCACTACTTCACCGCCGGCGGCTCCACGCTGCGCAGCTTCACCGTGTGGGCCGCGCTCGTGGAGGACGACCCGGCAAGGGGCGGCGGCGGGGGAGGGGACCTGGGCGCGTTCCCCGTGGACCTCGCCGAGGCTGCCGTGGCTGAGAGCTCACACCCGCAGTTCGGCGGCAAGGCGCTCAGCTTCCAACTGGGCGGCGCCGCCGCCGCCGCCGTGCTCACCGTGAGCGTCTACTGCAGGGTGATGGAGCAGGAGGAGATCCATGGCGCCAACGGTACGTACGGCCACCACGTAAATGGTGCATGCATCTGCTAAACAACTTCCATAGATGTTCTGATCGAGATCCAAATTAGTCTTCTATGGACCTAGCTAGCTTCTAGCCTTCATAGGAGAAGTAAACAAACCCTAGCTAGTCCTCACTCCTCACTTCACAGCTTGATGTGACTTAATTTAGCTGAACACTTGCATTTTAATTGTACCAACTGTATACATTGCACTTTTAACATGTATCGGTACGTGGCAGGCCATGCGCGGGAGAGGAAGAACAAGGGCAAGAGCTTGTCGTACGCGTCGTGCCTGCCGGACCTGAGCTGCCTCCGGACCCGGCCGCCGCCGGCGGGGGCGCCGCGTCGTGCGACGTCGCTGCGGTCGGAGCGGGGCGGGTTCATCACGATCGAGAACTCGGTGACAGAGATGGAGGAGGAGGAGGGGTTCATCACGATGGAGAAGGGCACGGTGTCGTCGCGGTCTAGGCGGGCGGCGCTGGCGCTGGAGGCGCTGGCGGCGGCCGAGGAGGAGGCGGAGGACGAGAAGCCGTGCCTGTTCATGGAGCTGTCGTCGTCGTCCGGGGAGGCGTCGGCGCTGGAGGTGGAGGGGGTGGAGGAGGAGTTCCTGGCGATGCTGGAGGACAAGTACTGGGCGGAGATGGCGCGGAGCAAGGAGATCGAGAAGGGGCTGAGCGTGACCCTGGACGCCGGGCTGGACCTGGGGCTGGACCTGGACTCGCTCATCCGGGACGCCGAGACGGAGCTGGCCAGGGCGGAGCAGGCGTGGAGGAGCAAGGTCGGCGCCGCCATCGTGGAGGAGGAGGAGTACAAGGAGCTGGTCCGGCGGTGGGGCAGCACCACCAGGGACCGGGACAGGGAGCAGCACGTCCTCACCACCTCCAGCTCCGGCTGCTCCTGGGGCTTCGGCTTCGGCAGCCCCATCTAATCTACTCGTAATCGATTGGACATGATATACTATACTGTTACATCACCCACGTAATCCATGCATGCAGTGGGTCATTGAGCCCAAGTAGTAGTGTGTTAAATACTTACGTAGTACTCAGTACGATTTGCTTTTGTAATATTGCAAAGAGGGAAGAAACATGAACCAATCAGAACGCCGCTCCTGTCTTGGTCCATGTGACCGAGCACCGCGCAAACCTGCCTATACCGAGACGCATTGTGGATTTTGCATGTACTGTGTGCGCTAGTACAGCACTGCGTCCTTGGGGGCAAAGCAAAGCGAGAGCAGCTACTAGCCCTTGGCCGCATGTACGGCCGCATACGAGGCGACCGGCCCGGTGCAGAGGAATGTCTCGAATGAATGATGGCAAACAGTCGGGTAAAGCGGAGTGAGAGCATGGGGATCGGCGGCCAGGGACGGCGTCCGGTCCCCGCGGCCACATTGCAGCACGGCCGGGTTTCATGCCTCCTCGTGTACTAAATTACACAGAATCGCCCAAAGTTTCCATCGCCAATCTGGTACTGATGGTCTGCAGGTCCCAACTTAATAATCATTGCCGAGAGTTTGAGGCGGAGCAGATTAGCATTCATTCGGGCGAATTCCAAACCAACCGGGGGGTTTTATATGGTGCAAAAAGTCGAACACGGAGAGGAACGGGGGTTGGGGGGGTATGGAATTATGACATTGCATCCTAACTAGGATTATACAGGTGTTACATCATGAAATTCAGAGAGACAGACCCAACTGGTTGCAAAAAAATATATGAAAGCCAACTTAGTAGTGATGGCCCCCTACGCTAAAGAGCTGGCTAAAGGAATGGTTTTTGTGTACAGGTACAACAAAAAATAAGCAATCTACCTCGCCCTCGCCCTGGCCCTGGCCCTGGATCTTCCAAAACCCGCAGGGCCCGCCCGCCGTCCAGAATCTCGCGCCATCCATCCGCGGGTTCTATTTTGGAATGGTGATGTGATTTTCCAGATCCCATACCACAATCTTGCCGTCCAGCCCTACATCCACGAAGTAGGGGCAGTATAAAAGGGGTGTCAACACATCCTTCAGGCATTAAAAAAAACTGGAATAGGCCAGGAGAGGTCAGTTCAGTCTTGTTTCAACCTGATGTGCTGAACCGTTTGACAATACTCTCGCTCCCTTTTCTCAACGGCACGATGCAACTGAGGATACAGAAGACCAGAATTATATATCAGAGACAACAGAGCGGCACTAGAACGGCAAAATGGTGAAAGCGGATGGAAGCAGGGAGGTACGTTATGCAGTTCTCGTGAGCGCCGCCTCGAGGCTTCGATGGTTCGACAGTGTCGCTGCTCGACCCTTGCCTCGATTGGCCGTACAGCTTTCCAAGGGCCTCTGAGAGCTGAAACATGATATATTCATTTAGTATTAGCCACATGCCTCCTTTTAACAAAGATGTTAGCATAGCTCTAATGTCAGCTACAAGAAATGTTTCTCTCTTCCACACGGTCTTTACAACTTCAGCATCTGTAGCCATAAAATTGCAGCCGATCATACGAATGAAATAGTTTATCCTATATTATAGCAGGCACCAACTCAGGGTATATAGTTCTACAAAGCGTCAGAAAACTGACAATTTACTTCCATCATTAAAAATCAGCAGCATACAGAAGTCAGGCGAGACCATAGCAAGTCATTTGTTCGTAGTTGTGTTAGAACAGTGCCAAAATCAGAGTCAGACCAGCAACCATGTGCAGCACTGTAGTGTGCCCATTTCACTCAAGTTACTGTTCCTTAACAAAATCTAGAGGGGCTTGAAATGTTTGACATCCAAGTAGAAGGACCATGGATCAGATTGTTCATGCAAAGGAAACTCAACTTTATATAACTAACCAGACACCATCTCAGAAGATCTAACACTCATGCACACATAAAATCGCATATAGCCTACAGCTAATTTAACCTGTACTCAACCATTCAGGAAGCAGTTCACCCTACTTCTACAGATGCAAACAGAACAATCTCATGAACAAGGGATAAATAGCAAACACAAATAACAACATACAGCAGAGAGGCCTGATAAGCATAAGAGGCACCTGTGAGGCTTTTGAAGTTGATGGAGTAACTTTCCTTTCATCCAAATATCTGACAAAACTCCTACATGATACAAATATGTAAGTACATATTGTCAAAAAGAACATGTCCATGAGAGAAAAACTTTAAGACCTGGGTATCAAGAGCTACTAGCAAACCCTGAACTTTAATTAGTGTCATTTTTCAAAGATTGAAATGGAATATTTTTGCCTAGGTACAACGAGACCGTAAGAATTAGCAAGCTGAAGGTGCCTCAAGATGAAGTTAACAGTTGACATGGTTTTTACAGGAAGCAATGGCCACTTCAAAGCACTGCTAGAATGAAGAGAAAGTGCAGCTAATTTAACAAAACAGTTGCTATGCACAATTTTCTTACCAAAGTCCAGTCTCATCTGCAGCAAAGATCAAAGGATTGCAGTCAAATCCAACACCAATCGCCATCTTTTCAGAAACAAAAAGAATCTGAAATTTGGAAGAGTTCACTCAATTAATGAAATGTGGAGATCACCACATGCAACTAAACAATAGCAAAAGGGAAAATGCTGACCCACATCACGGAGAGGCAGATCACGCAGTGCCAAATTTTGCGCAGCAGGAGACCCTTCAACGTCATCAACGAAATAAATCATGGAACTGTGCCCTGAAAATAACACAACAAGAATCAATTCAGTGTCTGCAAAAGTTTGCATGGAATCTGCAGCTACTTAGATACTCCCTCCGTAAACTAATATAAGAGCGTTCAGATCACTACTTTAGTGATCTAAACGCTCTTATATTAGTTTACAGAGGGAGTACTTTGCATGGATAGATCAAAGGGCCAATAGTCTCACAAAGGAACCCAAATTCAGTTAGGAGAAAGTTAAAAATAGAACATCAAGAAACCAATCATAATCTCATTAGCCTGAAATGATTAGGACAAACCTTAATCATGAAGAGGCCTATTAATAAAATTTTGGAAGTTCAAATACCACAATGGAAGAGGTTCACTAATTACAAGAATAAGATTGTGAAAACCCTTGGCAGGTAATTATGTTGAGTTCGTAAACAATTTGTGCCTAGATGGCTGCTGAGAAGTAATGCAAATCAGTGGCACCCATAGAAACAAGAAGCTAGGTGGGAAAACCTGCATAGGCCAATGTTTTTCCACTTGGCGACCACCTTACACCAAATGCCCATGTAGGTGATAGATCAAGTTGAGCAATTTGCTGCATCCGAATAGGAGAAAATGTTACAAGCACGACTAGCAACTTAAGAAGAAAGAACACAGACTAATAAGACACTGCAAGCATAGTCCTGTGGAACATTCTGAATCATATTGATCTGGATTCTTAGCCTCCCAAGAATAAAAGAGTTGGGGAAGTATTTAATAAAGAAAATGCCACCACATGGTTGAAAACAAACTTTGCGAATCAGCAGATTATTTCTTATTTTTTAGCCGTAGATGGGGTGCAAAGTGCTAACAAAGTTGATAGGAGGTTACTATTGGCAAAAGCCATGCACGTTCAATTGCATGTCATTAGTCTGTAAGGCAAATAAAGAAATTGGCAAGCAGATTTGGTACGTGAGATGTATACTTGCCAAGGAACAGCATATTATGAACTAACGGATCAATGAATAGCAAATACCTCTCCGAATTTCCAATCCACTGAGGCACCTGCTTGTGGTCCCCTAATCAGAAAGAGAGAAAGTATGAGACAGCTAAAGCATTTGGAATGTGTACTGGCTGTATTAATGGCAAGGTTTTCAGTTCAAAAATGATGAGAAGGTCCACCTTGTATCTACACCCTTGATGATAGTGGAGAACACTCGGCATTTACCATCAGTAGAAGTTGTTGCAAGATGTATCTGAAATTAGATGAAAGCAGAGAAACCAACATTACGTCCAATAAACGGGTCGTGCATATACATGGCATCTACACCAAACAAAATCACATCAAATAAGTTCATCCAATCATCTGATGCGAATAGGAGATATGCTACTAGCCAGTGGCAGACAACAGCACAAATTAAATGGGGTACAGTCAGATAAGGGCACCTTTACTTCACTCTTTTATGTTGCATTTCTCATTATAGAGGGCGAACCACATATGATCTTTTTCACTACTCCCAATAGATAAAGAACACAAATATAATGAATGCACCCCCTAGATAATTGTCCCTTATGTTTCCCTACTGATGATTATGCTCAAATTACTTCCAAGGAGAGGCATGATATTATGCTCACATTGTTTGGATGCCACGCGACACTAGTAACAGAAGATTCATGCTTCTTCCTAATAACCTTGCTAATCCACCTGTACCATAAGAGAAAATCAAAGTAGTTCAAAGAACGCACATCAAGAGTGACACATCAACTTCAATAATTGCATGAACAGAAGAAAACAATAATTGCAGGAACAGAAGAAAACACTCATCAATTAGTGCACTGGGCATAACTAATTGAAAAACTAGTTAATCAAAACAGGTACACGACTAGTGGAAGTGGCAGCGACCAATACCAGTTGTTCTCTTGTTCGTAGTAGCAAATGGATACAGACTTAGCACCACTTCCCACAGCAAACTTATTTTCTGCAAACACAGAAACTTTTAGAAAGGAGTTTAAAGTGTGAGGCATTGTTTATAAGGTGGCCTAAGGTGAGCACCAACCGGCAACCGCCCTGACGCCTAAGCACCTAAGGTGGACGCCTAAGCGCTTAAAGCGGGCTTAATTGTAAAGCGCTGGCAGGGCACCTTACCGACTAAGCATCCAAGGCGGGACGCCTTATAAACAATGGTGTGAGGAATATCCAGCTACAAATGTTTCACTTATGGTTCGTTGCTAAATAGTTCATGTGCAGCTATGTTCTACCATGGGAGACAAGTTTTCATAACCTACTAAGAAACATTAGTACAAAAAATAGATTGCATGAAACAAACAATGGGAAACAATATCTACTTGGAGAATTTGATCATTCAGCAACGAAATAGATACTCCTAATGCATTCGGGATAGAAGTATGAAGGCAGGCTATTGGCAGAACCTTTTGGACTCCAGTGGACGCATAGAGCTGCACGGTTTAGCTTGAGAATAACAAGCGTAGGTACCCAATCTTGTCCTTCTTGTGTCCAAACATATCTGCAGGTAAATAAAGGAATATAAGGAAACAGATATAATTATCTTCTTTGGACTAAAAAACAGACTATTTACTTGCACATTAGAAATTATGACCAAACACTTACGAATTTCTATCATGTGAAACAGTCACAATTTTGTTGGAAGATCTACTCCAGTCTATTCCAGACACTATCTGATCATGCTACAAGATATAACAATAAAAATAAAGATGTTAATGTAATACACTTATAAACTAGCAAATGGAAATGTTCAATGAGAAGAAAGAGACAGCTCAAATGCAGATACTACTGCACATACAAGAAAGAAAATAAGGAAAGTCTACCTTTGCAAGAACATGAAGTTTCTCCCACTTGTCTGTGAAAAACTTATAAATGTGTACTTCTGTGGTATTTGGACAAAAGGCAATCACTGAAAGAGAGAAATGGTCCCGAGTCAAGTTAACTGATTAGAAGGCAAGGGGACTGCATTTATAAATTAAAATGACAACACTGGAGTAGTAAGCAGCGAATGAGATTTTGTCATAACAGGCAGATCGTATGATCTACTGCTGTGCCTTTTCCCATGAACAATTAAAGGGACAACATGTACACCCAGCAGGTAGCTGGTAGCAGAAAGGCATATCTGAAGACTGATTTCAGGAGCACATGAGGTCGTGATAGGCAACAGAATTACAGCAAGGCAATGTGCGTGTTGGTTCAGTTCACAGAAAACACCAATTTCATCTGGTCAGCTCTCAGATATTGTTCTAAATACCCAAATTCAGTCACGGATGCACACACCTGTGAGAAGGTGGCCAACATGAAAATCCAAACCACTTGGGATTGATCCATCGTCCATGTCACCTATGCTACCTCAATACAGTAACAGGCAATTTTTACTACATGGCACCAACCGACAGCCTGTAAATAAATCACGAAACGCTCACCATTCCCCAGCGAAAAATGGTATGCATGGTGCATCACAGATGTGAGAGGGGTTTCAAGCATGAAAAGACTAAATCACCTGTGACTGATTGATTGAATGTACCATCCGAATATGGTATCACTGAGAGCACCGCAAGAGGGCATTTACCTGGCACCAACCGACAGCCCATAAATCACGAAATGCTCACCATGCCAGGGTCGCACGAAAGCGGAAGCCAGCGGACCACCTACTGGCTACTCCTCGACATAAATAATCATTCGACATGGTATGATTGGGAAACGGCGATCCGCGAGCTCGCCCGAAACCCTAGGAATCCGCCCTGAAATCGACGCCTACCGGCTACGGCCACCGATCGGGCGCGGCCGCGGGTTATCCTACAGGGCTAGGACGGGCGCGGCGAACGGGGGGACGAATCGAACGGGCGTGAGATCTAGAGCGTGGGGGCGGGGGGAGAAGGGGAGGGTGCGGGAGGAGGAAGAGGAGAGGGTGTTACTGGAGTGGTCGGGGCTCCAGGCGTGGCAGGTGATGCACTCGGCGAACTGGTGGATCGCCTGCGCGGCCATCGGGGGAGGGCGCGCCGGAGGGGAGCCCCGCGGCGCGGCGCGGCGGAGGCGGGGGTGGTGGAGGTGGGGGGAGGCGGAGGAAATTGTCAATGGAGGTAGGGAACCTGGCCTTGCGGGCGAAGGGAGCGGGGAGGGGAAGGCAGGTACCACTACGCTGGCACCACTGCGCTACAGCGCCATCACTTTCACTAGGCCGTCGAAGCGGGTGGTGGTGGGAGTAGGATGGGCCAGCCGGTCCAGCGGCCGATGAGATGGATGATGCCCGCACGCGCGCCCACGGTCGGACGGCCCGCCCGCCAGGCCCACGCCACCGACCACGGGTCCCACTTGTCAGCCACCGGCTGTGTGGTCCCATTGTCACTTGTGAGCCCCCGGTACCCCTCCTTGTTCAGCGTTGCCAGGACAGAGGTTGAAAACACCTGTTCGAAGTTTGTGACAAACTGGAATCAATTCAATACATAGACACAGTATAAATGTCTACAATGTAACAGAAAAATTCACTTCGAATCCCAGGGCGGTTCGAGAGGAAGAAAACATATTGTATGAATCTCTCGAGCTTCTAAGGTCTCGGAAAATGATGGCATGTGGTGCATCGCGATGCTTTAGGACGCACTCTTGGGCCCATTTGTGAGCGGCTGGTTCGTTGCATGTGCTCGGTCGGTTGTTTACTAGGTTTGGGTCGACCCACATCGGATGAGGTGTACTGAATCGTGTTGCTTGCTCTAGCCATGGTGCGTCTCGAAGGACATTCCAACCGCTGGGGGTCGGTGTAGAGAAAGGAAACGGCTTCGCAAGAAGGGGGGAATTGGAGCCATTGCTGTTGTCTTCCTCTTCTGCCGCACCAACGATTCCAATCGGAGGCCGTGCAGAGTGGCGGTTTGAGGGGTGTTCGGGGGCTAGGAGCGCCCGGTGTGAGCTACGGGTGCAACTGCACGGTCGACAGTTGGGAGCACGTGGTGTGAGGGTGTATCCACATCCTTGTGTGGCAGCTAGGAGCATGCAGCCCGAGGGACGCTCTTCGTCTGGCCGTTCAGCAGTTGCGATCTCACAAGCCGGGAGCAACGTTTCTTTCGGTGGAAGAAGTCCCGACTTTACGCTTTCACATTGAATCATCTATCCATCTGAGACGAATCAAGTGCAGAATTTGGTGTAAGAGTTTGTCGTACCTCGGGCATGGACTCGTGCGCGTTAATATATAGCAGGGAGAGTTTGTGTGGGATACGATTCAGATGTGATCAATCGTGACACGCAAGCTAGCTATACATGTATAGTATGACGATTTCACATCATAGATGGTTGTGTGCATTATTTGATGCAGAGCCCGGGGTAATCCTCTTTCCGAAAGAAAAAAGACTGAATCATAGATTACAACAACCCCTATACGCACACACAAGGAATACAAAGGTATTTCATCAAGGTGGCTTGCATCCACGTGTGGATCCTTTCGTGGATTTATGTGTGCTTGCGATTGGTTTGAAACAGTGATAGTAATTAAGCAACAGTTAGCATGCATCTATGTGCCTGAAGTGTGAGTGTGATATTCTTACTGAGTGTTTGACATGTATGTATTTGAACTGACAAGCATCTCTCTCTCTCTCACTCTCTCTCTCTCGTGTTTGTTATATATGCCTTTGATATAAGCAACTACTCCTTTCGTTAACAAATATAAGATGTTCTAACTTTTTCCTGAATCTGATGCATATAGACACATTTTAGTGTGCTTGTCCACTCATTTCAGTTTGTATATAATATATAATAAAATATTCGAAACATCTTATATTTGTGAATGGAGGGAGTACTTTTGAACTTGGTTGTGTCATTTGTTATGTTGTTGCAAGCATAAGTTGGTTGGTGTTCGATATCTTGGAGTGTGGAAACATAGTTGTCCGGGGAATTTAGCAAGTGCATTATTTTCCTGTCAATTAACACCTAAGGCCCTCTTTGGTCTGAAGGAATTTTGTAGGATTCCAATCCTTTGGAATATTTTCTAAGGAACATCCACTCCAACCTCTCTTTTAGACTCAATCGTGTAGGCTTGAGGCACTTTCCTGTGTTTGATCCAAACAACTATTCCTACAATTTCAAACAACTATTCCTACAATTTTCTTGTGCTTTGTAATCTTTATTTTGCCTCCCTATGAATCGAGCTCGACTGACGACGAGCCGCGTGCAGGTGCACTGTCCATGTGGCCCTTGCCAATTGTCCCGTCCTGTCCGTGGCACACACACCCCGGTTGTGGCTAAATTTGGTGTTTTGACCCTTTTGACAAAGTTACCCGGATTTGGCCCCCTTTCGGAAGTATTTCGGGATCTGGCCTTTTTTCCTACCGCCATTGTCCTCAGCGGTAGGGTAGTACATCCTACCGCTAAGGTTTCCGACAGTAGGACTTAGCTACGCCTTCACGTCCATTTAACATGGAAAATACCCTACCGTCAGGGTCTGTGGCGGCAGCTCGTTATGCCCTGCCGCCAGAGACTCTGGCGTAGGCTCTCGACTGAACATTTTTTGAGCCACTGCTTTGTTTTCTACCAGGCAACCGTGTCCCTGCCACTCAGTTCGAGTTATCCAAAAAAGTCAATGCGTAGGCAGAATACATGTTCAACTAATTACTCAGAGTGATGAATTGTTGCTTGGAAAGAGCACATACACAGATGCGCACTGTGCAGTCGTCTGCGAAATGGTGCCTGTCCTTTACACTATGGTCAGATATCTGTATCTTATATTTGTTTTACACGGGGAGCAAAAGTAGGCATAGGTTCTGCTCCACCAATATTACTAACTAGTGGTTGGGGCGCGCCCTGCGCGCGCCTCCTCTGCGGTCCTTTGCGCGCCTGCCTTAGTTGTGCAGTTGTGAACGTGCATGTGCATGCCAGAGTAGCTCAGTTGCTAAAATATAAATAGAGTTAACACAAGCTTAGCAAAAAAAGTGTTTAATCATCAGGCATAGCAAGGTATTAGGTCCATATTATTATATAGGTGACAGTCTTACAAGGTGGATGATAGAGCACATCATTAAATTGAAATTAAAGCCTAACATGCTCCAAAAGACAGGCAAACAGAAGAGGAATAACAATCAGGCGGTCAGCAAACCCTTTGTAGAAACTTCGAAAGATTATGTCCCTACTCATGAAAGAAAGAGAAATATATTCTATGAAAACAGAGGGATTGGGAGGACTGGAGAGCAGCCAAACCAGAGGATCTTCTCATTGTTGCATCACTGACATCCACTCGAGCCACATCTCGCTGGAATCGTCCACGCCGTATTCTTCCACCGCACCACCTCTTCCTTGTGGTTGCCGTCAGGCCTAGCTCCTCATCTTGAAGCACAAACATGCTTGGGTCTATGCCAATACCTTGCGACTTGGAATTATCTGAAACCAACAGCACTATGGTTAGATAAAATGCATCTAAGAATATGGATTGACAGCTCGAGTATCACACGGCAGTCCACATAATAAATATACACGGCAGTCCACCAGATGATTTGCACGTCACTGCAATCGGATCAACAGAAACCTTTATCTCTTAATCATGTACTCAACTTGATGCCATCTCTTTGGAACTTTGTTTGAGCAAACACAGCTATCCTTTGGTCAACCTATATTATAGAAATAGATATATCATCTCACAGTAAACAAAGAGAAAAGAGAAGATCTACTGACAATACAACAAAAGGCATGGATACTGAAATAGTACGCTAAATTTCAATGTCAAACCAACGAAACATATCATTGTCCAGGAGCATGTAAATATTACTATGTCAACGAAACGAAGCTAGATGCTCAGTTTGTGAATAATTATGAAGATAGCATCATAATTATTAAAAATACACATAAGAAATGATGATGTACCACTTTGAGTAAATGGAAGTTAGAGAGGTAAATGACAGGTCATGAGGCAACTTCTTGATTCCCTCCACCACTACTGTGATCAACGAAAAGTCATTTTCATCACTAATTCCATCAGGAAAAAAATGAGGCCATTATTCAATAGCGCAAAAGCGTAGTTCCTGATGGATAACTAAAAAACAATGTTCCTCTTCTACTACAAAATTCAGAAAGGAAAAAGATAAATAATATTCGGTATATCGTCGTAGTCGTATACCAACAAGAGTCGCATCACACAGCCACACAAGATTTATTTGTTCTTTTCACTTGCTTTGCCTTGTACCGGAAATAAACCAAACATATGTTGTCAAACAAACTGCCAATATCGCCACAATGTCTGATGGCCATGTCGATCACATCCTAGATTATTTTCTTCCTATTTTCTTTCACTGTTTTATGTGGTAGCTCAATCAGTTCCTTGGTTTGTTCAGTTCAGATAAGTATGCCAGATGATTATCATGAAAAAGGTAGAGCCGTCCAGGTTCCCACCTTTATATTTCAGTATAGTGTCAGCTATTTTTTTAATGCTAATTAAGTGTTTAACTATCATTACTTTCTTCTATATTAAGTTCCATGTGCATTTTACACATCATTTATCTTCCGAGAGATCTCTTCAGCTCGAGCAAGCATAAACAAGGTTGTGTGTATCACTTCTTATTAGATGTGAAGCTACTTCCTGTTGGGGGCCATGCTGATAAGTTAAACATGCGTGTTCATACTAATTACGCCAACTTGTAAGCTCTGTCAGTGTAGAGGTAGCTTAGGATTTTTATAGTTTTATTGGGATTCGGGAACTAAACATAAGAAGTAGGTAAACTGTCACATTGCAGTGTCGCAAAGAAATGTACTTCTAACCTGAAAGCCCTAGCAATTGTGAAGACGTAATGAACATAAATCTCTTCACTCGATTAGCCCCAATTTAAAACCACAGTTGGAACTTGAAGAAACACAATAGCATGCCTTTGACAGGATTACTGCGCACTACTGCAAATCCGGAACGCTACATCTAAATAATTCTGACCAATAGAGCTACTCCAAACAGCAACTAACAGGGGGAGCTGGATAGAGGCACAGGGAAGATTAGAGGGGCGAGAGCACCTTGGTCGGGGCGTCGTGCTTGTCGTCCGTGCATGGAGCAGCCCGTGGCTATCACGTGCAATTGCAAGCGTGGTGCAGGACGAGCTAGAGGTCGTGCTTGGTTGCAGCCAGCTCGAGGCCTTGACGACGACGACCTGCGTGATGAAACCGACCACATCAGAAAGGAAAGCAAATCAGACCTCCATGCGTAACAACAACGCAACATCCAAATCGAATCGAATCGAACCAAGGGGAGAAAAGAGGGTCCAGGACCTTGTTAACAGTCGCGGTATTAACGTTGGAGGGAACAGCCGCGCCGTCGTCGGTGATCAACCATCTTTCTTTCATGGATTTCTTCTTACTCTTCCTTTTCCTATGAGCATCACATCACGGCTAAGAAAAAGGGAATCAGGAAACAGGCACAAAGATGAACAAGATTAGGCTGCAAAACCTAGTGTAACAGGAAGGGTGGCACCCGTAAAAACACAGGTGTAGAAAACTCATATGTTGAACATTTATATTATCATTGCTCCTGCTAACAACTTGAGCCTCCACCTCATATTATTGCTCCAACTTATTTGGAAGTGCAATCAATAACCGACCAAGAGTGAACGTCATCCCCATATTTTGGTTCCTTCATTGCATTGAGACAAATTATCAGAACAAACAATTAATTAACCTAGGCATTGTGAATTCTCACCATCCAAAAAACAAGTTTGAGAGATAAAACAATGACTGAGAGAAATCTGTGGCATGTGCTTCCTTTAGCATTGTCATTAAAACAGAACATGGTCCCACTAAAAATCCATTGGCTCCAGCGTTTTCCCTTCTTTCTCACCAGAACATGAACAAGAAAGCACAAGCATCAATGCTCACAAATCTGTACATGTAGGGCTGGCTGCCAGGGAGCTCCGGAGGCATGGCAGCGGCATGGTCGGCTGCTTGCTGGTAGCACCGGAGAAGACGTGGCAGTGGTCGTGCTTGCTAGCATGGCAGGCAACCAAGGAGCAAGGGCTCGAACGAACAGATCGACGGAAGAGCCGCCTCGCACGACCTCCACCTCCGCCGCCTGTCCAGCCTGTCAGGCGATGATCGAGCCACCTCCAGTATCTCCCTGCCTGAAGCCTCTGTCTACACTACCACCTCCCACATCAATCCGCTGGAGATAGCGATCTCTTGCCTCTCACATCAATCCGCTGTCTACACTACCACCTCCCACATCGATCCGCTGGAGATAGCGATCTCTTGCCTCTCAATGTCAAAGAAGGATTAGTAGGCTGATTAATTAGGTGGTTCTTCACATAAGAAGGTGTTGCCTGTTAAGTACAGATATCTCACAGGACCTTGATACTCATAACCACAAATCAAATTACCCTTCATTTGGTGTGTTGCCCAATCAGAAACCCATAATAAAATAGGAAAAGCTCTACATCAACAGACAAAACATTGTGATATGGGACAAAATTCCAACTTACCCTGCAACCAATCAACCAATCACAAAAAAGAAGAAGACAAAAGAAAGAAAAGAAAAGAAAGAAAAGGATCCTCACCTCATAGTCGCAATCGACCAACTGCAACACCTCCATCTTTCTAGTCAGTTGGTAGTTGGCTCCCTCCAACGCCTCAGACGCGCTGAATGAGCAGGCAAGAACCCTACAAAATCAACAAGTTCAGGACGAGGCAAAACGACAAAAGAATTAGAGGAACCACCACAACTCTGCAACTTGCCACCTTGAGCTAGGGCCTCCGTCAGAACCTCGATGCCATCCCCTTCCTCCCCTCCTCATAAACCATCATGGCGGCCTGGTGGAACGTGAAGACGAGAAGGTTTGGGGAGAAGCGGATCTGAGGAGGACACCTTGTTCGGTGGCCGACGCCAAAGGAGCAGGGATGGGCGGCGGCGGCGGTGCCAACCCTAGCTACGCGGTTGGGTTTACTTCGTGAGGAAGGGAGACGAGTAGAACGTGTCCAGGTAACGAGCGCCCTTTTTTTTTTCTCCCAGCGCCTTTTTTTTCCTTTTCTCCCATCGACACAGTGGCCCCGATGACCTGTCTATCGTGAGAAAGCGCCATTGTGGCGACCGTTGATGGGTTTAATAACCATTGTGTATACATTCGTTGGGTACTACGACGTCTCTCTGGCCTAGTGAGTGCGAAGAAAGAGGGAGAGAGAGGTCGAGTGGGTGGTTACAGGCTATATGTGTAGGGTGTCTGCGTGTCCCCTGTCTCTTTGTTTCTCCCACCTGCAGCATGCGAGTGTGCACAGACGAGCGACCGAGTATTCGGCTGCATGCATGCATACTTGATGCGAGTAGCTGTTGCGATTTACTCCCTCCGGTTCCTAAATATTTGTCATTTTAGAGATTTCAAATGAACTATCACATATAAATGTATATAAAAATATTTTAGAGTGTAGTTTCACTCATTTTGCTTCGTATGTAGTCATTTGTTGAAATCTCTACAAAGACAAATATTTAGGAATGGAGGAAGTAATTGATGCGCAGCAATGCAGCAGCTCAGCGTAGTCCGGTGCTTGCTCTGCTGTAGTGTAATATCTCGGGTAAGACCCTACCGCCAGAGACTCTAGCGGTAGGGTATAATGGCTACCGCCAGAAACATTGACGGTAGGGACTTTTCCACGTAAAATGACCGTGACGGCGCAGTTAAATCCTACCGTTAGAGATGTTGGCGGTAAATGTGCTACCCTACCGCTAAGCAGTGAGCTAAACATTCTTATATTACTTTACGGAGGGAGCAAACTAGAATTACCGATCCAAAAGGTTGTGCACGCACTGTAATGTAGTAGGAGTTGAAGCAGAACAGGAGTCAATCAAGCAGAACAGTAAAGCTGGAGGTGGCTGCTCGAGGGGAGATGATACGAGCGTCAGCCGCCTGGGCACGTCTGGAGGTCCGATCTGTCCAGGGGAATAGAGGAGGATGACACGGCGTGCGAACGAGGGCTTCTACGCTAACGACGGCGGCGCAAAGGGAATCGTCTGCGAACGGGGAGACAATCGAGATGATTGGAGTTTTTATTGGCAACCGTACAAGAGATGGAAAGGTCAGTTGGGCTAAGTACACTTAGGTGAGCTTAGTTGGGCCAGCTACAACCATACGTCGAGATGAATTATGGACTGAAGTCTTGGCTGGCTCGGGCTGGGTTTACACGTCTGGGGTTGGGCCTTTACCAAGTCTAAAATTCTTGAAAAAAAAACACTCTTGCTAATATGTGCTACTTGGGCCATGCCTGGGGCTAGCCCCAGTTGCCCCAGACCCAATTCCGCCCCTGCCGCGCTAAGGACAGTGACGGCAGGAAAAGGGTCAAATCCCGAAATACTTTCGAACAGGAGTCAAATCCGAATAAATTCTGTTAGAAGGATCAAAACACCAAATTTGGCCCCCGGTTGTCTGTCGGTTTGTTTCGCTTGCGCGTCTCGGACGGAACGGACGAATACACACAGATCAACCAACATTCTCTCACGGTTGTGAACCCAGGCCGGTCGATGTCTCCACGGATTTGGTGGCCGATGCATGCGTTGTGGTACGCCGTCTCTCGCTCTCATCTCACAGGCTGGCTGTATCTTAGCTAGTTTGGCGACCGTGCGTGCATGCATATGAGATCGGCCATGTACTGTTACACTGCTCCGGCCGGGGCAGGGCAATGCAGAGGATTGTACGCAAGAAGTGGAGTGGAGACACCGCTGCGCCTGCCACTGCGATGGCTGTTCCGGCCAGTATGTGCTCTAGCTGAGCAAACGGGAGTACTCCCTCCGTTCCACAATTTAATGTGTATAGATTTTTCGAAAAGTCAAATTTAACGAACTTTGGTCAAGTTTGTAAGAGCATATACAGCCGGGCTGTGCAAAACCGGTCCCTCAAATGCCCGCAGACGCGACCGGATGCGTCAGTGACTAGTCACACCTTAAATTAGGCACTTTGCATCCGAGTCTCTCATATTTCAACCCTTAAATTCATACAAAGCATGCAAAAGAAAACCTATGTATACTATATACTACGTAGTACCCTAGCTAATTTTCGCCGTCGGAGATGTCCACGACGACGGTGCCGGGCGCCGGCTGGACGGGCGGGTAGGACGGCTTCGGCTCATCCTCCTCCTGCTCGCCCTCATCCATGTAGGCGAGCATCTCCGCCTCCTCCGCGGCCTTCATCTCCTGCGGGCGACGGCGTCTAGCCTCCGCAGCCGACTCCGAGCAGAGGGGACCAAGGATGGCCTGCTGCTCCGCCTGCAGATCCGCGTCGCCAGCGCCTCCCACACCCTCCTCCTCCTTGTCCTCCACCTCCTCCTCCTCCTCCTCCTCAAACTCCTCCATCGAATCCAGTGCGTCCGGAGGTAGCCCCGTGGCGATCCGGGCTTTGCGCCTTGCCCAGATCTGCTCAAGGAACTCGAGCCGGCGCTCCGGCGTTAGAAATGGGTGGCTCCTCACCCGGCGGCGCGGGGCCATGTGGCCGAGTGTAAAGTGGCGGCGGCGGCGGAGAGGCGGAGGAAAATATGGATGGTAGGGTTTCGGTGCCGCTGATTGACTTATATAGCCGGGCTAGGCACTACGTGTCCCACCGGAGTGGCACCACGCGGCGACATTGGTCCAACGGAGAAGACAAGCTTAGGACCGCCGGGTTTCCGGGCGTTTCCGCATGGGACCGCGCCGTCAGTCTGACATGGCGAGCGTGCTCGGGCGCCCCATATCCGCTCCATATTTAGGCTGGATATGAGGGGTACCGGTCAGCCCGGACATTTGAGAGCGGTTTGAGGCGCCCGTCTGAGTTGCAATTTCGCGACCGGACAGTGACCGGACGACCCACGCAGACGTATGAGACGGGTTTAAGAGGTCCGGTTATAGATGCTCTAAGTGGGACGTTATGCCGGAGGCCCGCACCCGCCCCCCTTCTGCCACATAATTATGTGGGACTCCCGCGTGTGCCCACGTAAATTTTCACGGGATAGGTGGGGTTAGTGGGCATTCCACAATAACCTCATGCGTCAATACTTGTGTCAGCTGAATTGTGTTGTATTCAAACAAAATAGTGCTATTGTCCCACGTAGAGGTAAAGCGTGCGGCGTAGAAGAGAGTGCCTCCGGCAGGGTCGAGCTCGGTGCGGCGGGCACCCGATGGCCTTGATTCCGTCCATAGACAGGAACGTGTCCGAGTCGGCGCTATCCTCGAGGCTATCGCCAAGCTTAGGAAGAGGCCACGAGGTCGTCGTCAGTGGCGTTGGCGTCGACGGCAGAGGCCGGGGAGGGGACGAGCTGGAGAGCGTCAGCTAACCTCTCATGGCGTCGCAGGTGCTGCAGAGCGCCAACGGCGTCTATGCGGAAGGTGACCGCGGGGAGCGCGTGCTAGGAGACCTCACAGAGTCGGATGCGCACGCGTCCTGGCCGACGCAGCGGTGGGCTTTGCCCAACCAGCAGTAGAGCCGCTCCGTAATGACGGCGCATGGCCGCCTGCCCAGCCCCCTCTCCTCCTCCGACCACTGGGTGCTCGTCCACTTTCATTTCATTTGCCACACGGATCTCTGGTGCAGCTCTGGCCCTAGCGAGCAACGACCTTGCAAACCAGCGACGTGGCGATCTTCAATGACATGTTGAGGCACTCTGATAGGTCACCGCTCCCCGAGTCATGAGTGCCCACTCAAACCGGCACAGCAGCTGCGCAAGCTAGAGGTGGGCGGCGAGGGCCAGCATCTTGCTAGGGCATACGCAACGCCCGTCGCCGAACGGAGCCATGAGGAGGTCGATGTCAAGCACGCTCGTTATGATGGAAGATTTTTGCTCATTGGATGTTGAAATTGCTGCTCGCCTCGGTGGCTCCCCCTCGCCCTAATCCCCACAACTGCTCATCCTGTGGTAATGTGTAAAGGAAGGATGTGGGCATAAGGGCATGGCCAATGCATAGCTCCAGGATGATATTCTGCATGCCATGTAGGATCCGATGTATGTTCGGATGGTAGTCGGATCCTCAGCATGGGGCGGGTGCTTGGAGAGAAGAAGTGTGACCCGATGCAAAAGTTGTAAAGTTGGGGTGAAAAATAAAGATGCATGTGTATCGGAGTCTCCATTTTCTTTTTTTTGATAAGGCCCACTAGTGGTAGTTTGCATTGGAGAGAAAACAACAATGTAGATGTCTCAACCTACTTTTTCTCATAGGGGATTTTTATACATATGTCATCATTGTACATGCCCTAAGTGGATTACGTGGGATCGCCCGCATGTCCCACTTGATTTTAACGCTTACCCGTGGATGTTCACAAACGCAATTTATGCGGGCTTGGATGTGGGCGTTGCGGGTAGCCCACGTCCACCTGCAGCTTGGCGTCTCGTGGATGGGTGAGGAGAAACGTCGTGCTGATATTTTTACGGATTCATGAAACTGAGAGGGGCTTTCTTGCCGACCAAGCCCAATCAACAGGAATGCACCGATTTTTCTATCGAAGTAGCGCCCCTCTAGGACAACTAGCCCATTGAGCAATAGAATGGTGTGCTACTGCTACTGGAGATCGGACAGCCACAAATGTTCACATCGTAAAAACGAATGACTAAAAATGCAAATCGCTGAGAGGGTCGCTTTAGGCTCAGTTATATTGTTGGCGAAGTTGAGTGTAAATATGCTAGTCTTCCTTTTTGATGGATGTCTTAGTTTCATAATAAAATTTATGATAACTAGATTCCAGTGTTTAAACCAATGCATGATTTTTTATTTAAGACTAGCACATATGCCCATGCGTTGAATCGGGAGTTATTTTTTTGCGAGAAGCACCGGGAGAGATAATTGATGTGTCCATCAAAATGGTCTCCGTAGTGGTGGGGCGACAGAGCGAGGAGTTGCGATGTTCTCACGGGTCATGTTTGGTCTGCGAGATCTTGATAGTGGTGGGGTTGGTCCATGTGGTGGCCACCACTCAACTCGTACTTTTTTTCCTCCGGGTCCGCCTCCGTGTCTAGGTTATGGATCCCTTGGGGGCATAGTTGCTTCGACCACTCTCTCCTACGATGGCGTAATCGGATGGATTACTAATTCAATGAATCTCATTTCATTGCCATAATAAGCGCATAACCAGGTAGTCCATGCTTTACCAGGGTTTATTCTCTTTAATTTTTTTAGCGCTTACTTGCCTATATTATTTAAATCAGAGTCAAACCAGCATATCCTCTTTTATTGGCATGTGCCTACAATTTCTTATAATTATAGTCAACCAACATATTCTCTTTTATCGCTAAATGGCATGTGGGATGCACAACAGTTCGCGTTTGGGTTAGGCCACTGGCAGTTATCAAAACAACGTGTGTTTGTAAGACACGAATCAAAATCCAAAACAACCGCTGAGTTGAAGCATTACACTCATGACCTCAATATCTCGACCACGTGCTGATAGCCATTTGAAAAAACAGCTCCAGCTAAAAAATGGCCGACACAAATGTTTACAAACATAATGTAGCCTAACATTCAATTTTTCTTTTCATTTTTCTGATTTTTAGCTTTTCAATAAATAAAGTAATAATTATGAAATTATGAATATTCTTCAGAATGTGAACAATTTTTCAAATCCTGATTATTTTCCTAGAAAATGAGAACATTTTTTATGAAAATTACATTAAATTTGGAAAAATACGAACACAACTTGAAACGATTTTTTAAAAAAAATTCACAAACATTTTTTGAAAACATGAACCTCTTTTTAAGATTTTTTTTGAATTTCGGAACAATTTGTGAAAATGTAAACATGTTTTGAACATTGAAATATTTTTTTAAAACGTGTTGTTTTTCAAACAAATACTTTCAATTTGTGAACATTTCAATAAATATGAATATCTTTGGAATTTGCATCATTTTCTAAAATACAATTTATTGTGAAAATCTCAAACTATTTTGGAAAACATATACATTTTTCTAAAAAATGCGAACATTTTTCAGTTTTGAAAAAAAAGGAGCGAAAAGAAAAATTTAAACTTTCAAGCATATTACAAAATGGAACAAAATTTTGAAATTCTGCTGATTTTATGAAAATATAAATAAAAAATGGAATACTGAAAAAATTGAATAATAGAATTTATGAAAATGAAGAAATATAAACTTGGAAGGAAAAAATAAAAAAGAAGGATAAAATAAAAAAGAAACAAAAAATAGAAACAGAATAGAGAAAAAAAGAAAACGGGCCGGCCCAATCTTTTCCTTCATGTGCGAAATTCTGAGTATTTGCCGCCCCATGCGATAAATAATGTTTCTCAGATGCACTGGCAGGAAACCAATGGGCTTGCTTTGCTGGGCCGCAGCGTGTGTGGCCCACGTAACAAATTCGGGATAAAACTATTTTTCTTTTCTAACAGATGGATGCACAAAAATTTAGTACCACCTTGGATGGAATAAAAAAACGATGGTGAACGGATGAAAAAATTGGAGAAACGCACCTTACTTTATTAGTAGGTATAGATATAGATATAGATATAGAAATGGGTAGGAGATCTCATTGGGGCCAAATCAAACCAAGTGAGTCTAGACAAGCATTTCAGATAATCAAATCATACGCAGATGTAAAATCAACAACATTTTAGTTTCTTCAATGATTCTATTACTGAATCCAACTTGCAAGTCACATTTGTTATGCCCTAGAAGTATCTACGAATATGATTGCCTAATATACACTAGAAACCACTACTTAAATATTTGTTAGCGTATATATGATTTGGAAATATCTATCATGATATATATAGTTTGTGCAATATTAGAAAATTAAGTCAAAGCATTTTTTTAATAAGAAAGAGATTGTTTGTACATCATACAATTTAAATTTTGCAGAATAAAAAAACAAATGATCTACATTACAATTGTAAAACAACGAATAATATAGTTATTAGTTGGAAACATCATTATGTGGATAAGCAACAAAAAATATATTACTTTAAATTGTAGTACGGTACACTTAGTTTAAAATAAGCATAAAAGTTCAGTATAAAAATAGTTGTGTCGAGACCAGCCGCGGCGAGACTAGTGCAGCTATGAACATTGAATCACCGTAAATCAAATCATAGTACTACTATGAGCATTGAAGCACGCATCAAGCATCAATGGCTACTAGCAACTTACCTAACCTCCTTTCTCAGGCCTGCCACCTCCTCCAAGATCAGCCCTTCCTTGTTGATGACCTGCACGGTGAGATACTCACAGTCGCCGGCAGGAGGGCCAATCCTGCCCATCCGCCGAGAAGGCAGCCCTGAGCAAAATGAACCATGAGGAGAGCGCACAGAGAAGACATGAAGGAAGAAAAATACTACGACACAAGTGCCGTAGCGCACGAGAGGAAAGAGGAAAAGAGCTCACCTGACACCAAGCATGGCAGTTGGGGCGCGCCTGGTTGCTTGCCCGCCGGCGGCCGTACCCGCGGAAGGCGCTCCGAACATGTACAGTCAAAGCAAACCGAAAGTTAGATGGCCGGACGGATAGGGGCGCCCTCCCGCCCGCGCAGGCTGCGCACAAATCGACCAAGCGTACGGTGTATCTACTTACCTGAGGCCGAGACCTGCCGCCCCCTTGACGCCGAGGCCGCCGGTGGCGGCGGCGAGACCGGCCGACCCGGTGCCGGTGCCCTTCGCCCCGAGCCCAGCGCCAGGCGCGACGGGGCCAGTGACGGTGCCCTTCGTGTCGAGCCCAGTGCCGGTGCCCTTCGCGCCGAGCCCAGCGCCAGGCGCGGCGAGGCCAGTGCCTGTGCCGGCCGGGGTGACACCGGAGCCGCCGTCGGAGGCCTTGGCGCAGAAGGCGCGGTGCCTGCAAGGAATAGGTTGATTAGGGCGCGCGCTGAAAACCGACCTTGAGTAAACACAGCAACCCACAAGAAAAAAAGAGGAGGAAGGAAAGGACAGAGCACCTGAGACCGAGGTAGGCCTTGGCGGCGCCGCCGCGTCCATGTCCGCCGGTGACTAGTGCTCCGGCCCTGCGTCGTCAAAGAACACAACGTGAGATGGAGGCCCGCTCCCGCGTAGGCCAGGATGGGCGGACGAGAGGGGGAAAACGCATCGTTACCTGAAGCCAGCGACGAGTCCTTCCGCGCCGAGACCGGCCGGTACTGCCGGCGCGCGGAGGTTGGCGGCGGCGAGCCCTGCGCCGGGAGCGCTGTTGGCGCCGACGCCGGTGCGCTCGGCGCCGACCGCGCCGAGACCCGCCAGGCGCGGCGGTGCCGATGCCGGTGTCGGCCGGGGCGACACCGGAGCCGCCGTCGGAGGCTGCGGTGCAGAAGGCCCGGAACCAGCAGAAGAGGACGGGTTAGTCAGAGGCATGTAAGAGGAAGAAGCAGAGGAGAGGGAGCAAGAGGGCGGGCGACCGCCCGAGGAGGATGTGTGTTTGCTTACTGTGAGATGGATATCTTGCAGAGATCATTGTAGCCCACGGCCTTGGCCGCCGTCTCGAGCGCCACGCAGGAGATCTTGAGCGCCGACGCCATGGACTGTGTGTGGTGATTGCTGATTGGTCGCGCTCGGGGGTCAGGTGGGGAGAGGAGGAGGCGGGGTGAGGCGGCAGGGGCTCGGCGCGCTCGAGGCAGAAGAAAGATGGAGGCGGGACGGAAGAAGGAGGAAGAGAGAGGAGAGAGGTGGCTTTATAGAGCGTGGGCGTCGTGCGTGCGTTGCATCGCGTCCGCCGCAGCTTCGAGCAATTTTGAAATCCGAGTCCAACTGATTCCTCGCCTCGTCGCGTCCGGTCAGTCAGCACCTGCAGGGACTGGCCATGCCAAAAGATTTCTTTTTCCCCATTCTTTAACTTTGGCGTGGGTGTGTGTGTGCGCACTGTGCATGCCGTGGGGCCGCCTATTGCGTCTTCCTATTGATCCTATCCCCGACGGCCTGTTTGGCAAACGAAGGGAAGGGGAATAGGAGTTTAACTCTAATTCCTTTTCCCCATCTCAATTACCAGCCCCCCGGGTAATAGATAAGTGGGACTTTTACACGTTAATTCCACTTCCCTGTCGAATTCCCATTCCACCTAAACAAACAAAGGAATAAAACTCTCTAAGCCTCAAACTCCCATTCCCTCTCTCCAACTCCACCGAACCAAACACGCTGCGAGGGTTTGCGCTGGAATCTTCTGGTGGCTCGCTCACTCGCGTCTCCTCCTGCCGGGCCCACCAGCCAGCGACACAGGCTTAGGGTGGCGTGACCAGCAAGCCAACATCCATGGATGGATGGATGGATGGATGAGGACGCTGGTTCACCCGCGGCACTCACCGTGCTCGGCTAATTGATGCTGTTGGAGTTGCAGGGAGGGAGGCAAACAAAAAAGGAAGCTGTCCTTTTTTTTTCTTTTCTTTTTTACTTTTTACCAGGACCGGTCCACCAACCCCAACCCTTTCTTGTTTCTTGTTTTCGTTTTGCCAGGACCGACTGTGGCTAATTAAGCTAGGCGACGGTGCCGGTGCGGTGCGGTGCACGCGTGCGAGATCGGCAGGCTAGGCCATGACAAAAGTTCAAACGGCCGCTTCTTCTCCATGGAACAAGGAATTAGATACTATTTGCGTTGCGGTGCCGATGCGGACGAACCAACGGCCACTGCTCCGTCCTGACCACCAGTTCCCCTCCCCTGGGCAATATGCAACCTTTCTATACCCCTATATAGTGTGCGAATAACTTTGAGAGTTGGTGTTGGGTGAAGCCAATCCGACGGTATAGAGATGGCAAATCCGAGCACTACTGGCCGTTGGATATCATCTACATTCCACGAGATTCTGCCACATGTACAATTTAGAAGACTCCATGGTTGAACTTAGGCATAATGCACAAACCTCACCGGACGAGGTCCGACAGCAGACGGGCGCGACGTCAGTTGATCTCCTTCCGGCGGGCCCGTCCGCTCATCAGGATCGGGGGAATGGGCACCCAATCCATGGAGAGATGCTAGTTATTAGGCAGGTGCACGTTGTTCCATGGGAGCGGCGTGCGCGTCTCTTGGTAACGCTTGCATACCTCCGCCTTGACGTACGGCCGCGACGGAGATCCGCCGCCGGTGGCGCGATGTGGAAGGCGGGTGTCGGAGGTGGAGGTGAAGGAGTGGAGCGGCAGCGACGGTCGGAGGACAACCCGGCCTCGTGGTCGTGCTTGCCCTTGCGGTCGGGGATCCAATGCCATCCCATGGTGGCCGGCGGGGGAGATGGATGAGCGGCGGGCTAGGGTTTGGTTATCGGGGCTCAAGGAAGCACGCGTTGTCGGGAGTGAAAGTGTGGACTCCCACCGGTCCACGGCTTCCACATTAAAAAGGACGGCGACCGCTCGACCGGGGTGGCTGCCAGGCGGGGCCGCCCGCGCGTGCGCAGTCAATATGAACGGTGGGAGCTAGGTGGCCGGCTGTCTAGCGGGTCCGAGGTGTACGCGGAGCGTGGGCGTTCGTTCGACATCAGTCTAGACGCAAACCAGTGAAATAGGACGGGCCGAATGTCAAACGGACAGAAAATGTGTATGCGGCCGCGCTTGCGCCGTGCAGTCTATTTGTTTGCGGATGATTTGGAGCCGTGCAGTCCGTTTGTTTGCGCCCAAACGAACAGGTTCATCCTACATCTGTGATCGAGCATTACTGTGACTCGCATGCCCCGTCCCATGCTTGCAGACGGTGGGTAGTGTTGGATTATGGATGGGCTTAGCCCCATATAAGACACTAATCCCTGGTTAATCTTGAGGCCCATGTATGAGATGATAGGTGGTGGGAAGTTTAGTCCCACCTTGCTAGTTGAGGAGAGTTGAGACCCCTTTATAAGGGTTGCTCTACCACTTGCCATTGGGAGCTTGAAAAGAGGAGTGGTACACGCGCGCTCCTCCTCCTCCGCCGCCCGCCTCGCCTCGCCTCGCCATGACGCGCGCGCGCTCCGCGGGTTGCGGGAATGAGCCGAGCCGAAGCTTATTACGAATTAATTAATCAGGGATTAATTAACGAGTCCGACTTGCGTTGCCAGGATAACCTAGTTCGGTTCACTCACTCCCTCTCGCGTGACCTAGCCGTCATCTACGAAAAGTTTACCGGGACGCATTTTAAGCGTTGGCAGACTAGGACCACTTTGTGGCTCACAGCGATGAACCTGTTCTGGGTTGGTGGTGTGTCCCTCACAGAAACGATTGCTCCTGAACAGGAGAAGGCGTTTAGGGAGGCAACCACAATCTTTCTGGGAGCAGTTCTGAGTCTGATTGGAGACAAGTTGGTTGACGCCTATATTCATATGGGGGTTGCCAAAAACTTGTGGGATGCGCTCGAAGTCAAATTCGGCGCAACTGATGCTGGCAGTGAGCTGTATGCCATGGAGCAGTTCCATGACTACAGGATGGTTGATAACCGTTCTGTATTGGACCAGGCTCATGAGATACAGTGCATTGCTAAGGAACTGGAGCTCCTGAAGTGTGAGTTACCAGACAAGTTTGTCGCGGGTTGCATTATTGCAAAACTCCCTCCTAGTTGGAGGAACTTTGCTACTTCTCTCAAGCACTTGAGACGTGAATTCTCTGTTGAGGATGTCATTGGTCATCTCAGTGTTGAGCAGAACTCGAGAGCAAAGGACTCACACGTGAAAGGGGTAGAGGGTTCTTCTAGCGCCAATGTGGTGCAGAAGAACTTCCACAAGTTCAAGGGAAAGAACTCTGTCCAGCAGAATACTACCTTTAAGAAGAAGGGTAAGAAGAAAGACAAAAAGAGAGATGGCTGCTTTACTTGTGCTTCAGATGAACATTGGGCAAACAAGTGCCCAAACAAGTACAAGAAGCCAGCACAGGACTCCAAGTCTATGAATGTCACTCTGAGCAACAATGATGCGGCATCTGGGTATGGTAATCTGTTTACCATACTTTCAGTTTGTCAGTCCACCGATTGGTGGGTTGACACTGGGGCCAATATTCATGTGTGTGCTGATGTGTCTTTGTTTTCTGTCTACCAGGTCGCACGAGATTGTTCCGTCCTGATGGGGAATGGCTCACATGCTTCTGTTCATGGTGTTGGCACGGTAGATCTGAAGTTTACTCCGGGAAAGATCGTGCAACTGAAGAACGTGCAGCATGTCCCTGCCATAAAGAAGAATCTCGTTAGTGGCTCCCTTCTATGTAAAGAAGGGTTTAAGTTCGTATTTGAGTCTAACAAAGTAGTCGTATCTCGGTATGGACTATTTGTTGGAAAAGGATATGATTGTGGTGGTTTGTTCCGCCTTTCCCTGGAGGATTTCTGTAATAAAGTCGTGAACCAAATTCATTCTAATGTGAACGAATCTGAGGTTTTGGCATTCACGTCTTTGTCACATAAATTTTGGTTGTATGACGCGGCTAGCTAAGATGGATTTAATCCCGAGTTTCACTTTACCCAAAGGCTCTAAGTGCCATGCGTTTGTGCAAGCTAAGCAACCTCGTAAGCCTCACAAGCCTGCGAAGGAGAGACACCTGGCACCTCTAGAGCTCATACATTCAGATCTCTGTGAGATGAATGGTGTGTTGACTAAAGGTGGAAAGAAATACTTGTAGGGGAACGCGACAGAAAACAAAAAATTTCCGACCTACGCACCAGCCCAGGACCACTATGGAGACTGCATACATGGTTTGATCTTTTTCGTTACCGACTCGTAGCGCAGCGGGAAGTAGAGTCGATGACGATCGGCGGTGCAGATCCCCGCATCTAGGATTTACAACCTCCCAACCGCGAGGATGTATACCCTCATCTGCTCCTTAGACAGCCCTCCGGGAGGTGGTCGAACAGCCCCCCCGGACGGTGTCGTGGACAGCCCTTCGGGAGGACCTTCGAAACTCGAATGGTCACTCGGACAGCCCTTCGGGAGGACCTTCGAAACTCGAACGGTCACACGGACAGCCCTTCGGGAGGCACTCACGAACTAAGACCGAAACTACGATCTCTCTATAGAGTTGCACACATACGGTGTCATCTATCCGGCAGGGCTTCGCCGTCCACAACTAGTTCCTGCCGGAACCCAGACAACCTTACGGCTCTACGAAATTATTACGCTGAGAGGGAGAGAGAAGCCAGATCATGCATGGCACTTGTATGTGAGAAAGAGTGAGTGTGGAGGGATGCCCCTCCACCTCTATTTATAGGAAATCCCAAGGGGCATGGTAGTTTAACACAAAAACCCAAAATGCACATGAATGAAGTCCTTCCTCAAGGACATAAGAGTGAAACCAAGGAACAAGAGGGGCTCCAAGGTGGAGCCCCAAGTGTGGCCGGCCACACCCCTTGGGGGGCCCCCATGAGGGCCTCCCAATCCATCCATGTCATCCCTAGATCTTTTGGGCAAAGCCCCAAAAGGTGGCTTTCCATAAAATATCCCAAAAAGCACTTTCACTATTCACGACGACATTTTTCAGCGTCCGTTCGAACTGAAAATATTTATGTGGGCTTAGAACATTTCCAGTACCCACCATAATAATTTTCAACGTGTTCTGGAACAATTCCAGTTTAGTGATTTTCGTCTGCGAAAAGCATCTGAACCGGTTCCTGCAGCTCCGGAACATTTCCAGTTTTTATTTCTGAAAATTCCAAAAAGTTTTTAGAATGATTCTGGCACCCTCCAAGAATTATCAGGCATGTGCTGAAACCATTTTGACTTAATGGCATACCCCGAAACAACTATTTTGGTTTCACCGAAACTCATCCGGTGACCTCTCTCTGCGGAACTTTTCAGCTGTCCGAAACTTTTCGGTGTCCGAAACTTTTTCGATGATTTTCTCTCAGACTCCCTGTCTAGTATTCAGCAGATAGATGACCCTTAAGCGTGTGACCCTATAGGTTCGGTGAAGTATAGACATGACCCGGAACCCCTTCCGATCAATGATCAACATCGGAGCCGTGGACACCCATATTGACCCCTATACCCACACGAATGAATATTCGAGTGAACCTCCAGTTGTAGTGAGCTATTCCTGTTGCTTCACGATATGTCACAAACACCCGAGGTGAGATTTGTTGCATCCCCGTGGACGAACAATTTGTCCACCATGCAAGTTACCTCCTTGCCGGTTTTGTTCTCTTTTCTCGTTTCCGTGTTCCGGCATCCCAGTGATCAAATCACACTGTGTCTGGCCAGACGATGATGGATACCGTAATACCAAGAGGGCCTGAGAATATATCTCCATCGTCGGAGGAGCAAATCCCAATCTTGAGTTTTCAAGTTACTTGACACACTTTTCCATGAACCCGTAAGCCGCCGTAATAGCCACCCAATTACGGATGACGTTTAACAAACCCCAAAGTTCATGAAGCAAGCATGAAGAAACTCGATACTCTCATGGTCTAAGGAATCATGCAAACGTTAACCATCTCTGTGTTATGCACCATTAACTTGTGACGAATGAATCTCTTGGCATAACATCAATCCGGGTCGATTCAACACAAATGTTCTCTTAACATTGTGCCCTCAAAATTGCTGGCATAGACATGCCCATGATCAGGAAAACAGAACCATCATGCAACCCTTGAGCTAGTCTTAGAGGCCAGACTAGGAATACTTCTTACCGTTTATTATTCCACACGTGCATATGAGTCTTCCTCCGAGCCTCGTGGATATTGCAGAATCGAGAATCATTGCAGTTATAGCATGGAACATAACATAATTATGAACTCAGAGATAAATGATATCATTTATTATTGCCTCTAGGGCATATCTCCTACAGACTCCCACTTGCACTAGAGTCAATAATCTAGTTAATGCTAATGCACTTTACACCTATGGCATACTGGTGTAAAAAATGCTTCGCATGTGGTATAGACTGATGTCCATCGGATCTGACAATTTCAGCTCCGTGTGTATCTCTGCATATCCTCGCATTTTCATGCTTTCACAAAATTCATATTTTGTGTGGACTTGGCGTTGTATGTATGTGAATCATAGGTCGAACCTGGATTCCTCAGACTGAGTTATGGAGCAACTACTTGTAGTAGTGTCCCATTGACAAAAGCCATCTTGGAACCATACTAAGTTCATGAATGAACTATATGATTCAACATCTTATTTTGTCACTTCTAAAGCGTCAACATACTTAGTCATTTGTTATAGAATTCGCCACAGTATCCTGTTGGGAACAATTTCCAACTACCGTGCCACCATATTGTGTATTACACAAAACCCTTAACTTAAATCGAAAATCGCATGGAGAAAAGATGAAGACTGTATCGATGTAACATTTTACAACGAACTCTTCATGATCTCCGCTTGCAAGAAAACATATCATCAGTACTTACTCTAGTACTCAATGACATCTTTTACTGTTGTCCCACGATCAGTACTTTGATCACTTTAGTATCCATACTCGCAACACCTTGGGAGTATCGGACATATCTGGTTGTTTTACATACCATGGAATGCATGATTAATCCAAAACACGAAGGTGTGTGGAATCTCCATCATGTATTTTACTCCTTAGTGTTTTGGGACACCGAGTCTTGTAAAAACTCTTTCCATGTGAGTAGTCAAGAATCACTCCTGATATTTTAAATGCTAAATAGGTTTTAGCACCTTGTCAATATGTATTCATTGCTTAGCCATATTAGGTAAATCTATCTCCATAGATCATCATGCCTAAAATTGAGGCTATTTAGCCTAAGCACTTCATCAAAAACAATTTCAAATGAAGTCCTAATTCATGTCAAGAAATTTATTTCCAATTAACAATGTGTCAAGCACACAAGGTTTTTAGAAATATTATTACGCTCCCACTTACTTTCTTGAATTACAAGCATCTTCGTTACACATTGATGAAGTCAGAACCCTTTGACCATTTCATCAAAGCACGAAGATTCCAACTCCATTTTGCTCTCTTCTGTCCATCGCTGAAACTCTGAAGTTTGCACCCTTACTAGCATCCTCTGGATAGACAAAATGCCTTGGACTGTAACACATGCAAGTCCTTGGTTTCATTTCCATTAGATGGAAATCTTATTGTCAACCATGTTTCATATCTCATGATTGAAATATGTATTAATTGCTAGTTCAACCCGAACCGACTCATCGCTACGACGAAAACAACCTTATCGTAGTCAACTCTTGAACTTGTTATTTCAACAAGTCGAGCTTTATGGATACAACATTTTTATCCGTATCAATTTAAAGTTCCATAAATATTCGTTAGACTCTAAGTCTTCCGAAAGGTGTATCAAGGTTTTAATCTTGAATCACTTATATGGAAACTAACTCGGGTTGTATTGGCATTTAGCCAATTCCGGAGTCAGGGCCCATCAACGCTTCCTTGTGTATCGTAGGTATAATGTTGTCTAACAACAATATCTCGTTTGTGCACCTGAGAGGTTTGCACGAGCCTTGCCTACGTGGTTCAGCTGCAAGTTCGACCGAAGTTCATACATTTTATTGTAGAGACTTCCGTATCAGTCGCAGTAGGAAACTCTGGAATTACTTCCAAGGTCTCTTTCCTTTGATCTGATGACGAAGATACAGTTTATCTCGTCGAGTTGCACTATTCTCCCACTCACCTTTTTGAAAGAACCATTCTCTTTAAAAGCACACCGTTTCGCGGCAAAACTATTTGCCTCGGTATAGTGAGGGAGGAATACCCAACATTTTGGTATAACCTACAAAGTAGCACTTGTCTGATTTGGAATAGGTTTGTAACCTTTTACACAAGCCCCATATTCCAAATGTTAAGAAAAGATATAACATGGTTGGGCGTACCATACCATGGCTTCATTTCAACAGACCTAATGTAGCTCTTTTCAGTGTAAAAGCCGCAGTCTCTAAAGCATCACTTTAAAATGGATAATGGCAAATTTATTTATGTCATCTTTGACCTTACCATGTCATAAATGGTTTGATTACATCTTCACAGACATTCCACTCATAGTGGTGTTCCGGAAGGTGTAAGTTATGAAACTCTTTTCACAACTCATCAGACATTCGCTAAACTTGTAACTCAGATATTCCTTTCTGCAATCAAATTGTAGAAACATAATTTCTTTGTTACAATAACTTCTACTTCATTTTTGAAAACCTTTTGAATGATTTCAAAAGATCCAGACTTACGTCTCATCAAGCAAATATCCATATATCTACTTGAGTCATTTCTGAAGATATATAAATCCACTACTTGCAACAACATTCATTGAACTACACACATCAAAATGTATGATCACCAATAAGTTTGTTGCTCGTTCCTTATGGCCTGTGAATGGTATTTCAGTCACTTCACTTTTCGGAGGAAAGTTGCAAGTGTCAGATGATTCAAAATCAAACGACTTCAAAATCCATCATAATGGAATTTTTCCATGCGGGTTTCTCCAATGTGACCAAATGCAGTTCCACACATGTGTGGTATTCTCATAGTCTTGCGACATTTAGCGTCAGTGTTATGGATGTATCATTTTACCATCAATATTCATAACATACATCCCATCTTGGATGGAAGCATGGCCCTTCATGTTATTCATAATACTGCACAACAATTGTTCTTTTATGAACAACCATTTTGCAATAAACATTATGCAATGGGCTAGAGTGTAAGAAACTCTAAAATGAATTATGAAAGTAAACCCAGAGGTATTGTATTATTATCAATATTCATAACATACATCTCATTCATAATGAAAGTATGGCCCTTGTGTTATTCATAACATCGAACATAAAAAGTTCTCTTATGAACAACCTTCTTACAAGATACCTTATGCAATGGGCTAGAGTTTGTAAAACTCTAAATGAATTATGAAAATAAATACAGACGGCAATACACCGATGGAAGGTATAGTAACATTTACTATGTTCCCTGTGTATACCTTAACCTCATTTCTGGCTAGACTTTTTAGGCCATAGTAGCTCTTACATTGATTCGCAACAGAATGCAATCGAGCGGGTATCTTTGTGATTAACTCACAATACCCAAGAATTAGTGATTAACATGTTTAACCATAATTCCCAAGAACTATATCTTTGACCAGCCTACTATACATCAAAAACTTGTATGACATTCATACATGAGCTGGATATTCCAGTCATCTCTCTTTCTGCCTTTATACTTCTAACTGTTTAACTTTTAGTATTTCTCCTACTCGCAAAAGAAGCACCCAACTTAAGAGTGGCGTTAGCCCCGGACTTCCTAGGCGTGTAAGTCATACTAACACCCTTTGGACACTTCCTTTCTCTTTAAGTTGTTGTTTTATTCACCTTTCATTATATGACAGGTGTTCTTCTGGATCCCTTTCCCAACAGTCAAATGCATAGTAAACACTTTTACTAATACTTGCAAACAAACATTGCTTTGCTTGTATCTGAAAATAATTTTCAGTTCCATGAATATCATATAACTATCCCAACTTTTGAAGTTTGGGTTTCATGGAAGCAAACATATTCCACTTGACCGTAACAGAATTCTAGCTTTTGGATCGAAGGACGAGAGTCACATGATCCATAGCATTAGCTGGAGGATACAGAAAGCATGCGATAGGACAAAATCCTTCTCGGCACTTTTGAGGAGAATCATCACATTACGTTACCAAACGTAAAGTTTTAACCAGATATTTAACACCTATTCAATTTTAACAGGGAAGGTGGAAACGCGAGCCATTATTCTACAACTATTTTGCAGGAAACACTTAGACAATGTTCATAATTAATTGCACTGATAATTAAACATGTTAATTCAACAGTGCACTCCCACTCAAATCAATATCTCTCATAATTGATTTAGAGTGATTCAAGATCCATATTTCTATTCGATGCCATTGACGGGTTCATCACTGATGACACGAATTTTGGTAGGCCAACTTGCCGATCACATCTCTATGTGATTCTTGTTCATCTTTCGATGGGCGTGTTCCGAGCTCAGGACTCTCCTGCCTGAACGTCAAAGACAACCAAGTGATCTTGCTGCGAGGTCTGACCTCACCCGCCTCATTCCTCTCGATTCGTTCGTGCTCATGTGTACAGGGCGCACCCCGAAAAGATACGAATTTCAGACGGTGCTACACTTGGGTGAACACTAACTACTTTGATATTTTAAGTGAGAGATCACCCTAATAAAAAGCGACTACCGCGCAATCAAGAAGGGTGCATCATAAGGGATAAACATCTCAGGTAATTCATAATAGCATGATATGGTATAGCCCTTTCTGACGGAGAAGTATTTCATTTCTTCGTCTTCGGCATTCGCGTCGGTGTTCACCTTCACGAAGATTGCCACCACCCTGTTGATGCACCAGGTAATATTGCTATCTCTATAGCTAATAAAATAAGTGCATTACTTAAGGTTGACACGCAGGTCATTAAAGTGACAATCATATGGCTCCAGCCATCATGCCGAATCATGACATGCAGGTCATGTTAATTACATCATATAGTCATCTCATACATAATCAAATTGAAAATGAGCATTGCTATACCACATCACATGCATATCCCGCAAAGCCAAGTTAGACGCCTCTAGTCGGTTTATGCAAAATTTTATTTTTCATGGCTTCCAAGGTTTTGACTTAAACCGCAGCTACCAACGTTTTATCATCAAGTATGATTATTCAAGTTGCTAGATTAACATCTCGGGGTGTATGAAACACGAGATAATTAAATCTCGAGCCCCATACTAAACTTCGTCATACGCATGACCCCCGTGCAGATCATATCTGCAATGCCCTTTCATCTGCAAATTTCATCTTTCTTTTGACTACGGCAGAACCCAAAGAACTGATAGCACTTCCATGATCAATCAGGGTCACGGATTGCCAGAACTTTGTCAAATTCCACCATGCTGTCTCGAGATTGAGCAAACGCAAATTCTAGGGAAGCAACAAGAACGTCGGGTAACAGATTTCATCTGTCACCCGCATAAATAATTTTTAGCAATAGATCTCATCTACTACCTAATTATATTATGCAATACCCACACATCTCTATGTATTCTAGATCGCAACCTGCATCTACGCATAGCACGGCTCATGATGCCACTGTTGGGGAACGCGACAGAAAACAAAAAATTTCCGACCTACGCACCAGCCCCGGACCACTATGGAGACTGCATACATGGTTTGATCTTTTTCGTTACCGACTCGTAGCGCAGCGGGAAGTAGAGTCTATGACGATCGGCGGTGCAGATCCCCGCAGCTAGGATTTACAACCTCCCAACCACGAGGATGTATACCCTCATCTGCTCCTCAGACAGCCCTCCGGGAGGCGGTCGAACAGCCCCCCCGGACGGTGTCGCGGACAGCCCTTCGGGAGGACCTTCGAAACTCGAATGGTCACTCGGACAGCCCTTCGGGAGGACATTCGAAACTCGGACGGTCACACGGACAGCCCTTCGGGAGGCACTCATGAACTAAGACCAAAACTACGATCTCTCTACAGAGTTGCACAGATACGGTGTCATCTATCCGGCAGGGCTTCGCCGTCCAGAACTAGTTCCTGCCGGAACCCAGACAGCCTTACGGCTCTACGAAACTATTTCGCTGGGAGGGAGAGAGAAGCCAGATCATGCATGGCACTTGTATGTGAGAAATAGTGAGTGTGGAGGGCTGCCCCTCCACCTCTATTTATAGGAAATCCCAAGGGGTAGGGTAGTTTAACACAAAAACCCAAAATGCACATGAATGAAGTCCTTCCTCAAGGACATAAGAGTGAAACCAAGGAACAAAAGGGGCTCCAAGGTGGAGCCCCAAGTGTGGCCGGCCACACCCTTTGGGGGGCCCCCATGAGGGCCTCCCAATCCATCCATGTCATCCCTAGATCTTTTGGGCAAAGCCCCAAAAGGTGGCTTTCCATAAAATATCCCAAAAAGCACTTTCACTATTCACGACGACATTTTTCAGCGTCCGTTCGAACTGAAAATATTTATGTGGGCTTAGAACATTTCCAGTACCCACCATAATAATTTTCAACGTGTTCTGGAACAATTCCAGTTTAGTGATTTTCATCTACGAAAAGCATCTGAACCGGTTCCTGCAGCTCCGGAACATTTCCAGTTTTTATTTTTGAAAATTTCAAAAAGTTTCCAGAATGATTCTGGAACCCTCCAAGAATTATCAGGCATGTGCCGAAACCATTTTGACTTAATGGCATACCCCGAAACAACTATTTCGGTTTCACCGAAACTCATCCGGTGACCTCTCTCTGCGGAACTTTTCCGCTGTCCGAAACTTTTCGGTGTCCGAAACTTTTTCGATGATTTTCTCTCAAACTCCCTGTCTAGTATTCAGCAGATAGATGACCCTTAAGCGTGTGACCGTATAGGTTCGGTGAAGTATAGACATGACCCGGAACCCCTTCCGATCAATGATCAACATCGGAGCCGTGGACACCCATATTGACCCCTATACCCACACGAATGAATATTCGAGTGAACCTCCAGTTGCAGTGAGCTATTCCTGTTGCTTCGCGATATGTCACAAACACCCGAGGTGAGATTTGTTGCATCCCCATGGACGAACAATTTGTCCACCATGCAAGTTACCTCGTTGCCGGTTTTGTTCTCTTTTCTCGTTTCCGTGTTCCGGCATCCCAGTGATCAAATCACACTGTGTCTGGCCAGACGATGATGGATACCGTAATACCAAGAGGGCCTGAGAATATCTCTCCATCGTCGGAGGAGCAAATCCCAATCTTGAGTTATCAAGTTACTTGACACACTTTTCCATAAACCCGTAAGCCGCCGTAATAGCCACCCAATTACGGATGACGTTTAACAAACCCCAAAGTTCATGAAGCAAGCATGAAGAAACTCGATACTCTCATGGTCTAAGGAATCATGCAAACGTTAACCATCTCTGTGTTATGCACCATTAACTTGTGATGAATGAATCTCTTAGCATAACATCAATCCGGGTCGATTCAACACAAATGTTCTCTTAACATTGTGCCCTCAAAATTGCTGGCATAGACATGCCCATGATCAGGAAAACAGAACCATCATGCAACACTTGAGCTAGTCTTAGAGGCCAGACTAGGAATACTTCTTACCATTTATTATTCCACACGTGCATATGAGTCTTCCTCCGAGCCTCGTGGATATTGCAGACTCGAGAATCATTGCAGTTATAGCATGGAACATAAACATAATTATGAACTCGGAGATAAATAATATCATTTATTATTGCCTCTAGGGCATATCTCCTACAATGCTTCATGACTCTGATTGATGATTCCACTAGATTCTGCTATATGTATTTGTTAAATACTAAGGATGAGCCTCTACACTACTTTAAATTCTATAAGGCTGAAGTTGAGAACCAACTTGAGAAGAAAATAAAACGAGTCCGGTCTGATCATGGTGGAGAGTACTTTTCTAATGAGTTTGATTTATTCTGTGCGGAACATGGTATTATTCATGAGAGGACGCCTCCCTACTCACCCCAGTCAAACGGGGTTCCGAACGGAAAAACCGTACTCTAACTGATTTGGTTAACACCATGTTAGATACATCGGGTTTATCCAAGGCATGGTGGGGGGAGGCTGTATTGACATCTTGGCATGTCCTGAATAAAGATCCCACAAAGGATAATGAGACTACTCCCTATGAGAAATGGGAAAAGAAAAGAACTATACTCTCTTACTTGCACTACAAAAAAAAAGACACATCCGTGACATTTTGGGCCGAACGAAATTTTTTTCTGTCATACATATGACACTTCTATGACGATAATTGTGACAAAACCCGGTATCATCATAGATGTGGTGGGCTCCTACTTCTATGACAAAAAATCATGACAGAAAATGGGCTTTTCATCCTGGGCGGGCCGGAGACGCAGCTGCATGATATTCTTTAGGCCGTCCATGACGGAAAAAACCGTGGTAGAAGCGAGGACGAGGAAAATTTCGGGGAGTTCCCGGTTATGGTTGGAGGTCGGGGCCGAGCGATGCGCGTTTCTCTCGTACACGTACGCGCGTGTGTGCGAGGCGTTGGCTCTAACTGAACCCGAGCGTGGCGTTGGGCTCTAACTGAACCCGAGCGATTGCACTGCAGGCTACGCGTTACTGAACCCGAGCGATCGATCGATGGCTGTTAACTGAACCCGATCGAGCGATTCCTTCGCTACTGCTGCTAACTGAAGTCGATCGATGCTGCCTCTGGGATGAACAGTGAGCATTGGGGGGGGGGGTTGGATGAACAGTGAGCGGTGGCGTTGCCTCTGGATGAACAGGACCCCGTGGTGTGGAGGGCTGGATGAACAGTAGACGGTGGAGGGGTGCCCGTGGAGGGGTGGTTGAACAGGACCCCGTGGTGTGGAGGGCTGGATGAACAGTAGACGATGGAAGGGTGCCCGTGGAGGGGTGGTTGAACAGGACCCCGTGGTGTGGAGGGCTGGATGTACAGTAGACGGTGGAGGGGTGCCCGTGGAGGGGTGGTTGAACAGGACCCCATGGTGTGGATGGCTGGATGAACAGTAGACGGTGGAGGGGTGGTTGAACAGTAGCCGGTGGAGTAGCGCGTGGTGGAGGCTGGATGAACAGGAGCCCGTGGAGGCTGGAGGAGGTCGACGGTAGCCCGTGGAGGCTGGAGGAGGTCGACGGTGGAGATGAACAGTATCCCGTGGAGTCCCGTTTTGCGGTACGCCACACCCTTCCCGATGAACAGGACCCCTGTTTCGACCGTAGGAGGTCCGTTTCGTCCGTTTTGCGGTACGCCACACCCCTCCCGATCAACAGGACCCCCGTTTCGACCGTAGGAGGTCCGTTTCCTCCGTTTTGCGGTACGCCACACCCCTCCCGATCAACAGGACCCCCGTTTCGACCGTAGAAGATCCGTTTCCTCCGTTCTGCGATACGCCAGGCCTCGTTTCCATCGCCTGTTCCGTCCAAGCCCTCCCGATGAACACGACCACGCATTCCGTTCCGACCTAGCCGGTTGGCTCCCACGCGTTCCGTTGCCTCCCGATGAACACGACGCATTCCGTTGCCTCCCCATGAACATGACGCATTCCGTTGCCTCCCCATGAACATGACGGATTCCATTGCCTCCCCATGAACACGACGACGACGCTGTTTCTCCGTTCCGACCCAGCCATGTACACGAGCCCTGGTTGTACGTATGCGCGAGTAGGCGTTCGAGACCCCGCCCGTATGTACACATACGTGGCCGTATTTTCTTTCTTGCACCCTGGCTGCTGTACGTACGTGTACATGCTACGTGCGCGCCTCTACTACGACACGTACGCGCCTCTACTACGACACGTGCGCGCCTCTACACCCACCAGTATATATGTACGTACACGTTCGCGACCAGAATGACAACGCTACGTACGCTTCGACCAGGTGGGTCCCGACTGTCAGGCACTTCCTTGCGTGCGAAGATCTAGCTGGTGGGTCCCAGCAGTCAGGGGGGCGAATCATTTTTTTTGCCCGGACGCCTTCCTTGCGTGCGAAGGTGTAGCTGGTGGGTCCCAGCAGTCAGGGGGGAAACATTTTTTTTCACAAAATACAGTGGCCCGTCTGGTGGGTCCCCGCTGTCAGGTGGAGGAATAATTATTTTGCACGTAATAAGGAGGCACTTCCTTGCTGCGGCCGTGGACCCAGCTGTCAGCCTCTCCACGTACAGTCCACGTCCGATGGAAGCCGTTCCTTGACCACGTTGACCACGCCGCGCCGAGAGCACCAGGGCGGTGGACGACGGCGAGGCCTAGGAAGGGGACGACGCGGAGTCGGGGAAGACGCGGCAGTGGATACCCACGCGTAGAGGAGTACGAGGGTTCACTGGTTCGCTGCGGTGTGAGGCTGCCGTCGCCGCAGAATAACAGGGGGTGTGGGTGAGTAGAGGGATGGCCTGGCCAGCGGTGGGAGTAGTAGGGGGCGGTGAGGCCTCCGCCGCATCGCAGCCGGCCACGGGAGGCAGGAGCACGAGGCACAACCGGCGCTGGTTTGGGCGGCTGGAGCAAGAACACCAGAGGTTGAAGAAGCACTACGGCCGTTGGATGGACATCGTACGGTCACTGGAGCTAGAATCGTGCATATTGACTAAGTTGATAAAGCCCTCCGTCCCCGTCAACTTAGTAGGCCCACAAGTCAGCCTCCCACCATGGTGGGTCCCAGCTAGCAGAGGGAGTATTCATTTTTTTGTGCGTAATAAGGAGGCACTTCCGGTGGGTCCGAGCTGACAGCGGGGGGAACGTTTTTTCGCGAAATACGATGGTCCGTCCGGTGGGTCCCAGCAGTCAGGGGTAAACGTTTTTTTCGTGAAATACGGTGGCCCGTCCGGGAGTAAATTGCTCAAAGCCACCACATTTGTGGCTAGGGTACTCCAAAACCACCGCTTTTGCCGAAAACTACAAAAAACCACCAACTCCGCGGCAAGTGAGTAACAAATCACACTAATTCGAAACTGAGCCGCGTCTAACAGTGGAACTGACGGGTGGGACCCACATGTCAGGCTGATTTGGCATGCCTCCATGGAAAATATGCTGAGGTGGACGATGGCCCCACCAGTCAGCTTCTCATCTATTTTCATCAATTTTTCTTCTTCCACCCCAGTCAACGGCGACTGGAGGCAGCGGCGGTGCAGCCGTAAGTTTGGTCGGCGGTGGGCTGCGAGCTCGAGCTCCACAGCGACGACGGGGCGGCGATGCGCCTCAGGGGAAGGGAGGAGGCGGTGATGGCGCGGGGCGGCGGTCCTGCAAGGAGATCTCGCCGGTGGGCGGGGGCGACAAGCGCTGCAACTGCGGGTGCGGGGCGGCGGCGCTACAAGAGCGGGCGCGAGACGGCGGCGCAGAAAGCATTGGCTTGCCAGCGGGCGCGGGGTGCAGGATGGTCGCGCTGCAAGCGCGAGCTTGCCGGCGAGCGGGGGCGGCGGCGGCGCTGTAGGCGAGGGCGTGGGGGCGGCGGCACTGCAAACGCGGGTGCGGGACGGCAGCGCGGCAAGCACTGGCTTGCCGGTGAGCATGCGAAGGCTGCACTGCAAGCGCGGGGCGAGGCCGGCAGGCGCGAGGCGGGCTTGATCCTCGCGTCTGGATCCAGATGCTCAGTCGCGGGACGAGGCGGGCACGGGGTGGGGCGGGGCTTACCGGCGAGGCGAGCGCGAGGCAGCCTCACTGCAAGGCGCGAGGCGGAGCTTGCCGGCGGGCGCCCCTCCTTCAGCTCGGCGCCTCGGCCTCTGCCGCCGGTGGTGTTGGTCACAAGGAGAGGGAGAGAGGAATTTGAGGAAGAAGGAGCTGTGAGGCAGACAAGTGGGACCCCCATTCACCTCAGCAGGTCAAACTTTGACTAGGAAAAGTCTTCGCCACATCAGCCCAGACAGACGGGTCCCACCTGTCAGTTTTGCTGTTATACACGGTTCAATATCGAATTAGTGCAATTTGTTACTCACTTGCCGCAGAGTTGGTGGTTTTTTTGTAGTTTTCGGCAAAAGCGGTGTTTTGGAGTACCCTAGCCACAAATGTGGTGGCTTTGAGCAATTTACTCCCCGTCCGGTGGGTCCCAGCAGTCAGTGGGGAAACGTTTTTTCCGCGAAATACTGGTGGCCCGTCCGGTGGATCCCTGCTGTCAGGTGGAGGAATAATTATTTTGCGCATAATAAGGAGGCACTTCCTTGCGGCTGCCATGGACCCAGCTGTCAGCCTCTCCACGTACAGTACTCTTCCGATGGAAGTCGGTCGTTGACCACATTGACCACGCCGCGCCGAGAGCACCACGGCGGTGGACGACGGCGAGGCCTAGGAAGGGGACGACGCGGAGCCGGGGAAGACGCGGCAGTGGATGCCCACGCGGAGAGGAGTATGAGGGTTCACTGGTTCGGCTGCGGTGTGAGGCTCCCGTCGCCGCAGAATAACAGGGGGAGTGGGTGAGTGGAGGGATGACCTGGCCAGCGGTGGGAGTAGTATGGGGACGGTGAGGCCTCCGTGGCAGCACAGCCGGCCACGGGAGGCAGGAGCATGCGGCACGACCGGTGCCGCTTTGGGCGGCTGGGGCAAGAAGACCAGAGGTTGAAGAAGCACTACGGCCGTTGGATGGACATCGTTGACCACGCCGCGCCGAGAGCACCAGGGCGGTGGACGACGGCGAGGCCTACGAAGGGAACGACATGGAGCCGGGGAAGACACGGCAGTGGCTGCCCACGCGGTGGAGAGTACGAGGGTTGACTCGTTCGGCTGCCGTCGCCGGAAAATAACAGGAGGTGTGGGTGAGTAGAGGGATAGACAGGCCAGGGATGCGAGTATGATGGGGCCGTGAGGCCTGCCCGGCAGCACTGCCGGCCACGGGAGGCGGGAGCAGGCGGTTCCGACGGCGCTGGTTTGGGCGGCTGGGGCAGGAAGATCAGAGACTGAAGAAGCACGATTGCCGTTAGGTTGACATCTAACGGTCTGACGCTGGTAGAGTCGATTGTTGACTAAGTTTCTTTTTTGAGAAACCTTGTGTACGCATGAACTTAGTAGGCCCACAAGTCAGCCTCCAAATCTGTGGCAGACAACATAAAGCCCATTTGCTATTTTTTATAATTTGCAGCCCATTTGCTAATTCTTAAGTAATTTATTACAGCCCATTTTCTGCCTAGGACCACGGTCAAAAAGTTCAACCTTATTTTGCATATTTCGGTGGAGTCCGAACTGTTGTAATCCCGAAATGATAAACATTTTTTTAAGAACTTATTGATTTGCCAAAAAAATCATTTTGTTTTGTAAGCAAATAAGACGTGGGACAATTGAGTTGGTTTAAGGGAAAACCAGTGGTAAAAAATCAGCGCTGGGTGGGAAAAAACAACAAAAATAAGGATGTAAATATGAAAAGGGAATTTTATGTGTTTTCAATATAATGATACGTGTATGTGAACTAGTAAAACTATAGGTAGAGATTAGAAAACGGATGTAGGACATGCGTTTCAAGAGGAAAATAGAACTGAGCTATGTGTTTGATTCAGTAAAAAAAACTGCCTGCGGATGTTGTAAGACAAAATATAACTAACGCTGGCGGGCCAGAGGCCAGTAGATATCTGCTGGATCTTTGTGCCCCGTTGTCGTCATGGGCTGGGCCTGTTAAAAACAAAACCAACCCTGGGCAGTCTACAGCCCAGTTGAAACTTGCTCGACCTGAAAAAACAATATACGTGCTCAATAAACGAGAGAATTTTGCAAGTACAGACTGATAACTGGGATGCGGCACGGATATTGTTTTTTATCGTGATAATAAGTGCATGCACTTGTTTCGAAAAAATTGGAGAACTGGGAATTCGAACGGCGGGTGCTTATGCTACCCATCAAATAAAAATCAGGTGCCTGAAAATTCGTTTCAAAACAAATGATTCAGCTTTATATCCATGTCGACCCTCGGCATGATGGTTGGAAGCAAATGCAAGTTCATACCAAAAGATCGTTAACAACAATACCAACTTGCGGACGACAAGGTAGTACAACTACCAATACCAAACTAACTTATAATCTTTTTACTCCTGGCCCTAGTGTTCGTCTGGTAGAAAATCTTGCAGAGGACCAGCTCCCGCTCCTTCTCTTGCTCCAGGTCCCCGACGTGGTACTGGTGCATCACCCAGTTGGTCATCTGTTGGTCGAAGTTCTTGTTGGTGTGCAGCACCAGAACCTTTTTTGCTGCCCGTCTGCCGGTCGTTGACTATCACCGGCAAGGTATTGCCGGTCTTGTGCCACATCGCGTGCATGCCGCACTCCGACTGTATCTTGCGACGCGTCCACGTGCCCCTTTTGAATGCCCTGGAACGCTGGAAGAAATGCTTCCTTAGGCCACTCAGTGTGATACCTGCAGTATTGTGGAATACAAGTTTTAGTGTACCTAGTTGGCATTTTCATAACATCTTTGGCATGTTGCAGTCACTTGTTTCACTTTTTATTAACTGTCAAATTGTAATTGCTTCACCAGGTCTGCGTCTAAAAAGAAAAATAGAGCTATAAACAAAGGAATATGTTTGTGCAAGTAGACGGCCGATCAATGTCTTACCTGGAAGTTTCTCAGGTTGGGTGTAGCATATGCCGTGCTCGCTGTCGATGGTTGGTATGAACAAATCGATGAGAGACTGAAATCTCGCGCTGTCAGCACTCACTTTGGCCTCAAGGTGCTCGATCAGCTCCTGATCCGTGGGATCGAACTTGACGCCAGCCGGCAGCACCGGCCAATCCTTCTTCGACTTGCATCGGTAATTCCAGTTATATGGTACTCAATGTATGATCAATCGACTGTTTTAAGTGAATGATGAAAGATTTCGACAGATAAGTGGTACTCCAAATCTGAAGTCCAGAATACCTGAACACGCCGCCGGGATTCTTGTGTCACCTCACGCGCAGCGTGTTGTCACGTCAATTCAATGTGTGGACATGATGAATAATTTGACCGACGTATACTAGTACTGCTAGTGTACCACTTACTAGTCGTATTTAGTGTCATAATTTATACATAGGTTTAACTAACAAGTATGCACTTGAAGCCTAACTTATATATATATATATATATATATATATATATATATATATATATATATATATATATATATATATATATATATATATAGCTTCTGCACAGCATCTCCATCATCATTATCAGTACATCCTACGCAGGTGAGTTAGGATGCACTTGATCCCAGGAAGGTATCTATCCTTCAAACTAGAGGAGTGCTTCAAACTAACAACAGTACATAATATCCAACAAAAGAGGGTCGTGCTACAGCAGCAGAATACATGGCTCAGTCTAGATATCAGCACGAATCAAGTTGTGCATATTTGCTGTTGGCATGAACCACATCACCGCATGTCGGGTTTGCAAAAGCCATCCATCGCATGGAAGCTTGATGCCTTTCACACACTGAAGATTATCTGGCAACAAGCTGTGTCGACGAATCTCTGGATATGGTGATTCATGAAACTCATGGTATGATGTGTAAACATAGCCCCCCCTCGCGAATGGAAGTTGCATAGCACAGTAATCATCACCGGTGATATGATCGATGATTGGTTGGATGATCGGATAATTGAGCCCGAGGAACAAGGAGTGGTTGCCGAGGCTGTAAACCCGCCTGCAGTTGAATACGCCTGGCCCAACGGAGCTGGGATCTTTCTCGAACACGAAGCAGCCATAGCCATCAATGTCACGAACGCCCCACGTATTGTACTGCATGTGGTTTGATGTAATGGTTTGGTCAATTTGGTACGTTCGAATGAGCATCAAATGATCGCCGTCAGCTGAACGAGCGATAAACCACCACCCATCGGCTGGTATGATTCCAGGTCCTGGAATCATGAAGGCTAGCGCATTTGCGTCTGCTGCAACAATTCAAATTGGAGACCAAAAGGACAAAAATAAACAATCATGTTCAGAGTATGTGTGGAATTAAGATTATTATAACAGTGACACATATCATAGACAGAGAATTGCAATGTCGTGGTCATAATCATACCCCAAGTTAAAAAAAATAAGCTAATGGCTTTCATATTCTAGCAATATGTCATGGTTCAAACATCATGTAACAATGAGAGGAAAACAGCTATGACAGTGCCTACTCATATTCTACCATAGCACTTACTACTACTGTTCTCATATCAACTCTAAGCAATAACATGCGTTGTTATAAAAATCTTGTAAATGAAAGTTACATATAGCAATCATGATGTTATGCTCATAATATGTATTCTAACAATCATTAGATGCCAATTGTTCTCATATCAACTCTAACAATAACATGTGTGGTCATAAAAATCTAGGAAATGAGAGGAACATATAGCAATGATGTGGTTATAGACATGCTATACATTCTAAATTTGTAACAAATGAACAGGCAGTTGTATTCATAAGGTAAAGATGAGATGAGATAGAACAATTACACGACGATAGATTCCACCAGTATAGGCAGCCAATCTGTGCGTCGACCGCGTAAACGATGCCATCGTGCACTATAGCATCAGACAGAAATGTTGCCTCAACAGGATTGATGATGAGCCATAACCATGTATGGCGACCGGATTCCAGATAGACTAATCCCATGTTGAACAAGGCAATGAGCTTGTAATCCATGTAGTCTTCTGATGGTGTGGGCACTTCGCAGATTACAACTTTCTGCAAACAGAGGTCGAGCCAAAAGCTTGACGCGTCTCGTGCGTAAGGCAGGAGTGTCCGGCGGGCCGCGAGGCTCGATGGCGGCGGTATCCAACGATGGAAGGGTGATCTCTCGCTGGGTGTAGATATCCATGAGACGCCACGGACTACCGGTGTGGTGGATGAGGACGATCCAGTTGGCCTTCATGCCCGCCCAGTAGTGGCCGCGCATGAAGGACAGGTGGACGGGTAGTGGTAGCATGTCGAGGGGCACCACGGCAACCTCCGTAGGATCGTCAAGTCGGTGTCTGGGCCACCTGCGAGGATCGGGCATCAGCAAGCAGGGTGTCTTGAAAAGAGCCGGCCGGTTGCAGACGAGTAGACGGTACAAAGACACCGAGCATGCGGCCAGACGGACGGTGCTGAGTAGGTCCATACGACTACAGATCTGCTCCAAGAGAACATCGGGGAGGGAATTTCAATCGCGGCTCTGCGTGTCAGTCGGTTCTGCCATTGGGGTTTTTGGTGCCTGCGAGCCAGCGGGGAAGTGGATTCGGGCGGGCGAGCGAATAAGCTTCTCCTCGTGTGGCCGAGCAGTGAGCGGGGGGATATGGTACGCGCGAGCTACCAAGGAAGATGGCGCGGGCGGGCGAGCAGTGAGCGGGGGTAAATGGTGTGCGGCCGACGATGGGGAAGAGAGGAGGAAGAAGAAGAGAGGAGGAAGAAGAAGAGAGGAGGAAGAAGAGTGGAAGACGGGGAAGAAAGTGCATTCAATCTCAATTCTACTAGTACTACTACCAGGATATACCGTCCTTCGGAGTGTAAATAGTTACACCGATGACATGTGGGTCTACCACAACAGGGCCCATATGTCAGTTAATGGAGGACAGAGGTGTGTAGGTGTATTTGCGGAAGCGTGCTCTACTGTCAAACATGATGGCGGTACTGGGTAAGGCTGATTTAGTAACACCAACACGCTGGTTCAGCTTATTAATTACGTGTCCCATCTGCTGCAGCGTGTATTGTCACTTCACTACGAAGACTAGGTGAATAGTTCTCTCTGACCGAGATGGGGAATAATGGATCGTGAGGACTTCCTTTCTACAGTATCCCTATGCCTCTACGCTCACTTCACTCATTTTGCTCCGTACCTAGTCACTTGTTGAAATCTGTAGAAAGACAAATACTCCGTATTTGGGAACAGAGGGAGGCTTTCACTCCGTACTATTTGGGAACAGAGGGAGTATCACCATATGGAGGGAACAGAGGAAGCTTGAAATATGAACATGTCAATGGGAGGGAGTAAGCCCCATGCATGCATGCAACATGCAACACTCACACGTACTTCTTTCGTTCCCAAATATAAGTCTTTCTAGATATTTCAACAAGTGACTACATACGGAGCAAAATGAGTGAATCTTCACTCTAAAATATGTCTACATACATACGTATGTTGTATTGCATTTGAAATGTCTAAAAAGACTTATATTTAGGAACGGAGGGAGTACACATGGACGCACGCAACACTCACGCACCCATGCGGCACACAACACATGACGCAACACACACGCTCACGCTCAAGTGCTCAACCTACTCCCTACGTCCGTGAAAGACTGTACATTTAGAGATTTACACATTGACCAGGGCATAATTAACGCCCAAAAGTAGCAGACTTATGTGTGCATGCGACCATTGAGATAAGAAGATTAAATGAAGGCCGTTGCATGCTGTAATTAAGGATAGACATGTAGCCTATACCTACAGCACAAGTTGGTGCATTAGTCAATCAATATCGATTTAGATTAAAGGCTAAATGCATTGGAAGTGTATGTACATCATGTACTACACTCTTTGTTTTATAGCCGATGTACACTCTTTGTTGGAAGACCGAGGGAGGACACGTGCATGCACTCACATACACAGCCAGGGCGGTTCGCGCGCAAGGGTTGGACTTGTGTCGCGCCTGCGTAAAGTTTTGTTTAACTGATTTCTTTGCTCTGCCAACTGACAGGTGGGACCCAGAAACCAGGTGACAATTTAACCAGTCAACAAAGTGCCACGTCGACTATGTGGCCGGTCAGTAGGGTGCAATACAGTGCTCTACGATGAGCTAGTGATCGTATAATCACCGCAAAACTATATATAGTGACCGTAAAGAGCGTATTGTTACATACGTTGACCGCCAGTGTATTTTTCTCGTTTCAAATTAAGCCATATTAATCGGAAAGGACGCAGTATGGACTACTACTACTAGTACTAGTACTGCTTTGATGTGTCCCGTCAACTCGCCGAACGAGGAGAAGCTTGCTTACTACGCCTCTCCCTCGCCCACGCGCGCGGTGGTTCGCAGGACGAGGAGAGGGTTTTGACTACAGCGCCCTCTCCCTCTCCCTCTCCCTCGCCCTCGCCCTCGCGGTGGACGTGCAGCAGTTCAATCGGTGTCAGATTGCCAGAAGCATATTGTACTGTAGTATCATCATTGTTGGACCTTCCAAAGAGGCGAAGAGCCAAGTGCAAGGTTCACACGAGTACGAACTGTTGAACCTCCCGAAGAGGCAAAGAGCCAAGCGCAAGGTTTTATAGGAGTTGTCGTCCTAGTAGGAGTGTACTACAACTATAGCGAATGATGCTACTGTATGATGCCGCCACGTCACGTATATCCAAAGCTGTGCCACCTTTTTTTTCTCAAAGAGCGTGTTGGAGCCCGTGCAACAACCACACAAGTTGCGCGTACACATAACACATTTACTAGTAATAAATTCTAAAGGACAAATGCCAGTATGCCACACAAGTTCATCTCCAATTCATGTGATAAATTTGTGCATGACTAGTCTACATATATTCACAGCGGTACCGTTCACAATTACCGTACTCCACTTACACGTTATAGATGGGCTAACTGTCCTCCTCCAGGTTCCAGTCCCAGGTGTTCTTCATGGATGGCACGATCCATAGCGGTGGGCAACGGGAATCATTGTCGCAGCTTTCTAGTCCGGTTCCACACGATGGAGACTCATCCAAGCTGAAGCGGCATAAATCAGGGATAGCGTGTCCCAGCATGTCGTTCATCCGGCGGTGCGCACTGAAGACACAACCATGCTTCATGAATGGCAGGCCTTCCGTGTCGTGCACGGAAGGTGGCATCCGCTTCACAATGGGGTAGCTGTCCCCGATGAAAAGCGAGTACTCTCCAAGAGTGTTCCTCGGCACCCATGTAGCATCACGGGGGTCGAACTCGGCGCCGTTCATCTGGTACACGCGGCATCCCAGATCTGGATACATGGTGACGTACATAGTCAAGGTCCATGCATAATAATGTTGTGCTCAAATATGGCGGTCAGTAATACTGTGCAGCAAATAGTACTACTCCGGTATAGAGGAAGTAAAATAACCGGCTTATTATATATAGCCACTCTTGGCTACATGGATGAGATAGTAAGACATGGAAAAACAAAAATGGTGGCAGCTAGTGGGTTCAAGTCTTCAAGGGCCTAACTAGCTATACGCGTCCTTCAAGGTAAAAAAAAGTACTCCTACTAGTACTACAAAGTATACTACTAGTACAACAATGAAAGAGAAGGCGAGAGGGTTAAAAATGGAATACCTGGGTAGATGGTGACGGTCCGATTGTGGTAGATTGTGTGACCATGTTGCACATAAGTGGTACCATGGGTAACGACTGCTAAGATAGTTGATCCCAATATGCCAAAGTCAGCTACAAGGTTCCAGGTTAGACCGAATCGCGGATCCAAATGCACATCCAGGATCGACGATCTTATTTTGATCGGGGGATGACTGGTCCCTGCAAAATAATGGAGTACCGTTAGGGATGCAAATGATAGTTTGTGCATTCCGTTTGTAATCTCCCGTACCGTAGGATGGCAACCAGAGGAAACAAGTCCCCTGGCTTGTCACCGCGAAGATGCGGCCTAGATGGCGCACGGCGTCTTCGAACGTGTAGGGGTACAAATCTACCGCCACCAACATGCGCCAGCCTCTGCCGTTACTGGCTCTTGCATTGATAGCAATCGTTATGTCGAACACCGCGATGAGATAGTAATCGTCGTAGCCGCGTCGCTTTGTCGGCGGGTCCGCAATTGCTATCTTCTTCAATCTCATGTAGGCATCATCATACGTATTCAAGCCCAGCCAGTCCGGAAGGCCGATCCCAATGGTGGAGAAGGGGTCTACCGGAACGGCCGCACTGCTGTGGATGTTGTGCAAAATGATGGTGGTATCCGGCCGGAGGTATGCAAGCCAATCTTCTGGCACCGACCCAGACCTATATATAAGATGGTGGGCAGCGGAGAAATTATGGGATGGAAATGGAATAACTAAGTACTACATGATCAAACTCCATTACTGACCTGCTCATCGGACAAAATCCGACTACCTCTCAACGTCGGCAACTCTAGCGGAGTCAACGTGCAACCATGGCCAGGGAGCGGTGGACTGTTCAAAGGATTGTCCCATAGAAGAACCTTCTCCTCGAGGACGCATGGAAGACCAACAAGCATGGCCTTTTCCCAAGCCTGTTTAAGCAGCGTCTTGAAAAAGTTGGTGCAGGAAGCACCGAGTCTTGCGACGGTGAGGACGTCGGAGCGGCGTGCGATTTCACCCAGAGGATCGTCGTCCAAGGTCTCCCAACCCCGACGAGGAGGAGAACCGCCTGGCGAATCCATGGGTGCAGCGACGAACTGCCTTCTCTTCGGGGGGAGGGGAACTGGCGAGGAGGAGATAAGAGCGTAGTAACCGCAGGGCCTCGTCCCTTCCAACTATAGATCGTTCCTCAGCGAAGGGGTGAGGCTATTATTTACTACTAGTACTAGCATTATGGAACGTTATGGGATTGCATTATACTGCAAATAATAGCACTAGTAAGAAATTTTTGGCACTAGGTAGTAGTTTTTGGCATGGATTAAGAAATTTTGGGTATGTTTTTGCCATTTTTTGTACACGCCAACTAGTGTCAAAAAACGTCTTACATTATGTGACGAAGGAGTACGTACTCGTACTGTAGCAGTACTAGTACTACTGTGACACCCAAATTTTTATTTGGATTTTTCAAAAGATTTTATTTGACTTGAGGGAGGTGATTTAAAAAATTTCTTCAAAAGAACTCTCACTTTCAAATATTTTTTTTTCTTCTTCTTTATGGCAAAGGTTTTATTTGGATTCACCCAAGATCTGTCTTTGGTCTTGGAGGTTCTTGCTTTTTATTTGGGCTCAAGACAAAATACTTTCCACTTGAGGAAAATGACTTTTAATCTCTTTGAAAATGCACTATGGCTTTTGGAATAATCCTTTGCCACTTTCTACAATTCCCTCTTGCCATGGCCTTAGTGCAAATACTCTCTCCTAACCCTTCCCTCACATTTGGATCATGATATGCATCAAATCCAGCAAGTTGAACCTCCCCTATGATCATTTTCCATTTAAATCTTATTCAAACAAATTTCTGTCTTCTATTCTAGCCATTGGTGATTTACAAAGGAGCTACATTTTCTGCTTTGATTTTTGCCCCCAAACCAACTCCCCTTCCTAGTCCTTTGAACCCTCAACCAAGATCCATGAAGATCCACTCGTCTTCAGTTCAAATTTTTCAAACTACACTTGCTGCAAGTTTGGACCAGATTTGTCAAATTTGGTGAAATTCATTCAAATCCTTTTCCAAAAATTCCAAGAAAAATCAGGCAGCCTCTGGGTGCATTGAGTGGTCACCTCACCAAGTTACAGCCCCAGAAATTTTTTTCTCATTGCCCAATCATTCTGTCGAACACCTGTAGAGCATTGTCAATGTCAAGTTCAGTCAAAATTCAGTTACAGTGGCTGAACCACTGTCATTTTCTTCAGTGTTTGATCTCCATCTCGCCAGTGCCCCCGTGTCGCCGTGTTCCCTGTCCTCTCCCCCTTGTTCCTGCGCCGCACGATCCCCTGGAGCTTTGCGGACGTCGGCGACGAGCAGCAGTAGGTGCGCCGCCCCGTGACCGACGCCAGCGGCGGCTTTGCGGCCGCCAGCGAGAGGCACGGCGTAGACAGCGCCACCCAGCGCCGCCCAAGCCACCGGAGCTCGCCGCGTGGCCTTCCACTCCCCCGAACGCGCTGCCACTCTCGTCGTGAACCGCAGGGCGCGGAGCGCGCTCTCTGCCGCCGACGTGCCCGTGCGGCCACCCCACCGTGGACCGGCGCCGTTACGCCAAGACCAGCCGAGATTAGCGGGGGAACGACACCAGTAACCTCCACTGATGCTGCCTGGCCACTCAAACCTCCTGCCAATCCACTGCATCGCCGTAATCGCTCGCCGGAGATTCTCTGTTCACGGCCACCCCGTCGATCCGCCTATAAATAGAGGCCCCGAGCTTCAACTCGCACCCACACCATCCCTGCACTCCACCTAGAGCACGCCTAGCCACTGGAAGAGCCTCGAGGAGGTCTCCTTCCTCAACTCCGGCCGCCGCGACCCGCCACGGGATCCAGCTCGATTCGCTCCCGTGCGTGCGCCTCTGCCTCCCATCTCTTGCCAGTAGCTTCACTATGCATCCCTCCTTCTGACCTGCGCTTCAATTTGAAGTTTGCAGCCCTCCACCGGAGTTCTCCACCCTCACCTGATCCGCCGTCCGCCGGAGAAAGTGTCGCCGTCGACGTGGTGCTCTCCGACGGTTGAGTCCACCACCCACCGACGCAGAAGAACACTCTGAAGCTCTTGGTACCCTCCGATCCTCCTAACTCGCCGTGGTTCGACGCCGGCGTCCACCGCAGTCTTCGGGCGCCGGCGAGCTTTTTAAACCTGACATCTGGACCCCCCATGTCAGCCTCTGTTCTATTCGCCCTCGAACCGTTTTCTGTTGGCGCCTTCGGGCAAAGTACGCTTTCCCTTTGAGCTGGCGCGTTTCTTTCCGAAGCGTTTTCTGTTTTCTCAGTCTAAACCCTGGAACTTTTCTGTTTCATTACAGATAAGTCCCTGGACAGAAACCTTTATAACTTTTTAATAAAAAGGTATTTTTGAGTGATTCTTTTTCTGACAGTCTTGAAATTTTGTCTAGTTTTTTATGGGATTTATTTGGAAAATTGTTGGAGAAGTTTCTGTGCACGCGTTGGTTTTCACGTTAGTGCCCGTTTTCGTTATTGCCGTAGGTTCCGGAAGAGGTGACGGAGCCGCGAACTTCGCCGAGCTAGACTCCGACTTCTCCGAACCAGGCAAGCATGTTTGAACCTTTGATATGATAGGTGTTTTGCATGTTTGCATGACAGTTGGTGCGTGGCATATGAGTGTCAGTGAGTATCTCGTTGCTTGTGAGGCAACTACCCGCATGTTCCAAAGTTGCGATGATCTCTGATGAGAGATGGCCTAATCATGTGGTGACATGAAGGGCAGCAAGGTGGTACTGTTGTAGCATACCAGCCTTGTGTCATCCGACGAATTCCGACGTTAACGTGGACGGAGTCACGTTATCATCTTTTCCCCTTCCGTGCTACCACATGTTTCATTTGCCAGGATGCGGTTTAGTAAGTTGGTAACCTCTTTCCGTGTACACACCAAACAGAGGGGCCGGGATGATGGTACCTTGGCCCAGGATTAAAGCCAGTCATCCGGTCAGGGGGCATGGGTGTTTCCGGTTGGGACCGAGAGGGGGGGCACCCTCTTAGAGCGTGCGTATAGAAATTTGATCCCATGCTACGCGAGGTTGTAGCCTCCCCGTCTCAAGGTTTTTCTTGAACGTTGTCGAGGGTGATCCCTGGCTTCGGAATGTTGAATGGGTGTGTACTGGTTAGACGTGTTCCTTCCAAAACACCGTAAACGGAACTAGTCCCCGTGACTACTGAAATCCGTTGGCTGTGGTTAAGTACAAACTCTGCAGAGTCAAAATCCTTCCAAGTCATCGTATCCATGATCAAGTAGTGAAATCAGTATATCCATATCTATCCGCGTGGAAAGAAACTTGTCCCCGGTGAACAAGCTCAAGTGGTAAACCCGGTTAAATTATTATTTCTATGGATGGACTAACCTTTATTTGTCTCATACTTGTAATAATTTATGATCTCGAGCTACTGCATTATTGAGCTACAATATAAGCCCTTTATGTGACGTCGCTCAGACGTCCGACTGTGGCGTGTTTTTGTTTCTTACTTTCAATATAAGCCCTTTATGCGACGTCGCGCAGACGTCCGACTGTGGCATGTGTTTGTTCTTACTTTAAATATAAGCCCTTTATGTGATGTCGCTCAGACGTCCGACTGTGGCACGCACCGCCTTTATTTTCTGTTATAAGCCCTTTATGTGGTGTCGCCCCGACGCCCGACTGTGGCATTACTATTCTGCAGTTTCCTCTCGAGGAGTCATTCAGACACTCGTTTGGCACCAGTATTATTATTTCTGCAGTTTCCTCTCGAGGAGTCATTTAGACACTCGTTTGGCACCAGTACTACTATTCTTGCAGTTTCCGCTCGAGGAGTCATTCAGACCCTCGCTTGGCACCCAGTATTTATTAGCTCTATGTCTGAGCGCACTGGTTAACTTGTTTATATGCTTCATGTTTACATTTGTTATATCTTATGTCCGAACTGTCTTGCGAGTACTTTCATAGTACTCACCTGGCTTGTTGATTTGGCCAGATGTTGACGAAGGCGATCTATTGGATGAAGAGTTTGATAGCGCGTCCGACGCCTAGAGGAATCCCAGTCAGTCCTGCGCGATCCCGGATATTGGTCACTTGTATTATTCACGCTTCCGCCACCCGCAATAAGTCTCCTCAAGCCTCACTCCGACGCTCGAAGAGCTGTAGCCTTCAGGAGTCATATCACTCGCCTCGCGGTGATATTTCCAACACCGTTATTATCGTGAGTTAGTAGTTATGCCACCCTATCCGCCGTCTTGTTTTATCGACGTGCATGTAATAAACTGTTGGGCAGTCTCCGCTCAACCTTGTATTATATTCAGTACTCCTGGTATTTTTCTTCTGTGACCAAGATATTGTCTACCAGTGAGAAGGAATTCTTCCTTACTGGTCCGTAAAAGGGATTGGTCTCTATAATTATTTTATTGAAAACCCGGTCGTGACAAGCTTGGTATCAGAGCCAGGCTGACTGTAGGAAGCCACTAGGTGCGATCGCTAATCGGTTATTAGCGTCTTTTGTGCTTTTTCAGCATTTTGCAATTGTAGCTATTTTCTGTTGGTCATCATAAATTTATGACATGACTACTCAGAATTTTTGCCTACTTTTGTAGATGGCTGGCAGCAGCTGTGAGAATCGAGTGTTCACGAACGTGCCCGAGGGGTTTGTCAAGCTCCTCGTCTCCATCACCAAGCTCGCGATCGGGCCAGCAGCTCGCCCGGAGTTCACGCTCTATTAGCACAAGCTCAGCGACGACGTGTCTATGCACCAAGCTGTGGTGCAATTTAAGGGAGGACGTTCTGCAGCTTGCCACTTCCGTTTTGTGGGAAGGGCCATGCCTACGGAGAGGCATGCCATGCAGATGGCTGCCCGTGAGGCGATAGCTCGTCTTCGGGACATCCTTCCTACGATGAAGACTCGTCGCTACCGCTACCTCCCATGCCATGTGCCGTACACCAGTCACTATGCATTCGCCTGCCATCGGGGAGAACGAGATGAAGCCATCGAGATGGTTGTGGAGTATCTCAAGGCTCTGGAGGAGTCTTTCGACAACCTCGTGGACGATCTTGTGGCTGCCCGCATGGACTTAGTCCGGGGTGGTCCTGCCAGCAGGAAGGAGCTTCTCAACACGGCGCCGCCTCTGACATTCGTCTCGTCTTCAGCCTTGTATGCACCGGCCGTTTTGGCCACTGCTCGCCGTCTGCCTACCACTGAGGAGTTCGACCGAGTCATCAGTCCTACTCCCATCAGAGCCGCACCGCCTGCCGCACCCGCTCTACCACCCGTCGCTCCCGCACCATCACCGCAGCGCAGCGTTACGCGCCAGGAGCCAGCTAGAGAGGAGGTGGAGGTTGATTCTCCTGGACCACTGAGTCTTGCCATCGGCAAGGGAAAGGAAATCCTCACCATCTCCGACTGAGAGCGCCGAGTAGCCGCGCTTTATGTCTGCTTGTATGATGTGTTGTTTTATCTGTACGCTAGTTTGTATTGGTGTGTTTGTTGCTTTCCGGAGGAGTACGCTAGCCTAAATAACATGTCAGGAATGTGTACGCGCATCCTGAGTGCTGTATCGTGTGTTTGCTTTTCGCGTGTGAGATATTTGCTAAGCAGTTCTTCTCCGTACAAAATCGTTTATGTTTTCTTGAAAAACCTTGAGGTCTTTTAGATTGTTGCCTTTTGCAAGATTTTCCTTGTGCTACACAGTTTTTCTCATGGGTTTTGCAAAATGATAACTCCAGACTGGAAAAATGTCTCGCCCGTGGACTCGCTCCATGCCCAATCAGCCAGAAGAGGTTTATGGGACACAGACTAGCAACAACTTCACTCAGGGTCAGTCCAGTCAACAAGACAGCGAAGCAGCCCTGTCTCAAGTCTGCCATCTCTTCGAGCAAAGCCAACAACAGCACCAAGAGATGATGAATCATGTCATCAATATGGGAAACCACCGTGAGCCCTATCAACCACATTCCAAGTTATCTGAGTTACAGAAGACTCGCCCCTCAACTTTTGCTCACACCGATAGGCCGCTGGAAGCCGATGATTGGCTTTGTGACATTGAAAGGAAGCTGATTATTGCTCTGTGTTCAGATCATGAGAAGGTACTTTATGCACCACACTACCTTACTGGAGTAGCTGCAGCATGGTGGGAAAACTTCCTACACATGCATCCCAGTGAACACAACATCACCTGGGAAGAGTTCAAGGAAGGCATCCGTGGGGCACACATCCCCAGGAGCATCATAAAGATCAAGAAGAGAGAGTTTGATGACCTGAAGCAGAGAGGCATGTCAGTGACAGAATACAATGGTCAGTTTACCCAGCTGTCTCGTTATGCCTACGACGAGCATATGACAGAAAATAAGAAGATGGAAAAAATTCCTGGACGGCCTGGCACCAGCACTAAGATGCCAACTGATTGTACACACTTTTCCGGATTTTAAAACTCTGGTTGACAAGGCCATTACCTTGGAGAATGAGCGCCGTAGTTTGGAAGATATCCGTAAGCGAAAGAGGGACAAGACGACTCTTGCTCGCAACAACCGAAGCAAGACTGAGGTTCCAAGGACAGACGCAAGGAGATCCACGACTACCGATCCAAGGCCCGTCGGACAGTTTCATGCCAGGGACAAGGAATACACATACCGTCCAGGGGTCACCTGCTATGCTTGTGGTCAAGAAGGGCACTATGCTAAACAGTGCCCAAAGCCAAGGAACCCGGCACCCAAGCCAAATAATGGTGGAAACAATCCAGCCCCCAAGCGCAACAATTTCAACCCCAACAACAACCACCGGAAGGGTCACCTGAACCATGTGGCCAGGGAAGAAGCGCAGAATGCCCCAGACATCGTGCTCGGTACGTTCCCTGTCAACACAGTACCTGCCACGGTTTTGTTTGATTCTGGAGCTTCCCATTCGTTCGTTTCGAAGAGTTTTGTTTTACAACATGGTTTTCCGATACTCCCCTTGGAAAAATCTATGATCATCAAGTCCCCCGGAAATAAGCAAATCGCTCAGGGTTACTGCCAAGGAGTGGTCATTGAGTTCGAAGGACTACAATTCCAAGCAAATCTCATCGTGTTGGAGAGTAAAGGACTGGATGTCATTTTAGGGATGGACTGGTTGACCACCAACAAAGGATTCATTGACTGTTTCAATCGGACCGTGATTCTCACCCACCATCATGGCAAGACGATAAGGGTTACAGCTCAAGAGAGGCCACGATCACAGCAACCAAAACTGAACAAGATGGACATTGCAGAACTGAGAAAAGTTCCAGTGGTATGCGAGTTTCCTGATGTGTTCCCTGAAGAACTACCAGGCATGCCACCAGACCGAGAGATAGAATTCAGCATTGAACTAGCACCTGGCACCACTCCCATCTATAAGAAGCCTTATAGAATGGCACCCTCAGAATTGGTGGAGTTGAAGAAGCAGATAAAGGAATTATTGGACAAAGGATTTATTCGGGCCAGCTCCTCACCTTGGGGTTCGCCAGTGTTGTTCGCCAAGAAAAAGGATGGGACACTGAGACTGTGTATAGACTATCGAGCCCTCAATATGGTCACCATCAAAAACAAATATCCGATGCCACGGATAAATGATTTGTTTGACCAGCTCGCACAAGCCAAGGTATTCTCAAAAATTGATTTGAGGTCGGGATATCATCAACTGAAAGTTCGGACAGAAGATATCCCCAAGACAGCATTCACTTCCAGATATGGGTTATACGAGTTAACAGTGATGCCATTTGGACTAACAAACGCCCCCGCTTATTTCGTCCACCTCATGAACAAAGTGTTTATGAAATTCATGGACAAATTTGTGGTGGTATTCATTGACGATATTCTGGTTTACTCAAGGACACCAGAAGAGCATGCTGAGCACCTCAGAATTGTTTTGGGAGAACTAAGGAAACATCAGTTGTACGCCAAATTTAGCAAGTGCGAATTTTGGCTAAGACAAGTTGGTTTCTTAGGCCATATATTGAACCAAGAAGGCGTGGCCGTAGACCCAGAAAAGGTCAAAGCCATACTTGACTGGAAGCCGCCCGCCAACATTACAGATGTGCGGAGTTTCCTAGGAATGGCCGGATATTACAGAAGATTTATTGAAGGATTCTCCACTGTGGCAAAACCTATAACACAGTTGCTCAAGAAGGACAAGAAATTTGTATGGACGGAAGCATGCGAAAAAAGCTTCCAAGAACTCAAGAAGAAGCTGACAACCGCACCGGTCTTAACTGTGCCAGACATACACACGAGTTTTGAAGTTTATTGTGACGCGTCCCGAAAAGGTCTCGGATGCGTACTAATGCAGGATGGCAAAGTTGTCGCATATGCCTCCAGGCAGCTGCGAAAGCATGAGGAAAATTACCCAACACATGACTTGGAGCTAGCAGCAGTTATACATGCACTCAAGGAGTGGAGGCACTTTCTGTTGGGGAATCGCTGTGAAATATATACAGACCATAAGAGCCTCAAATATATTTTCACACAGCCGGAGCTAAATTTACGCCAACGACGCTGGTTGGAACTGGTCAAGGACTATGATGTCGGTATTCACTACCATCCAGGGAAAGCAAATGTAGTGGCCGATGCCCTTAGTCGAAACCCTAGCCCGGACAATGTCGGTCCGCAAAACTTGAGGCCTGAGTTTCAGCAAGAGTTCGCTAGGCTCAACATGATGTTAGTCGCTGAGGGCACCATATCAAATCTGGAGGTACAACCCACCCTGGTGGATCAAATTAAGAAGGCTCAACAGGGACATCCCAGCATCGAAGGTATAAAGAAGAAAATGAACCTTGGTAAGACTTCAGAGTTCGTCACAGACGGTGAAGGAACATTATGGTACGGAGACAGACTTTGCGTACCTAACGTTGAGGAACTCAAGCAACAAATCTTAACCGAAAGCCACACCGCTCCATACTCGATCCATCCTGGAGGAACCAAAATGTACAAGGACATTCAGGAAAGATTTTGGTGGCACGGTATGAAAAGAGATATAGCCACATTTATTGCTTGTTGCGATTCATGTCAGCGCATCAAGGCCGAGCATCAAAAGTCAGCAGGGCTACTCCAGCCAAAGAAGATACCGGAGTGGAAATGGGATGAAATAGGAATGGACTTCATTGTCGGATTACCCCGATCACAACGCGGAAATGACGCCATATGGGTCATCACAAACCGACTAACCAAGGTTGCTCATTTCATTCCCGTGAAGACTACCTACTCCACACAAAGACTGGCCAAACTTTATCTCTCCCGTATAGTTTGCTTGCATGGAGTCCCAAAGACTATAATATCAGACCGAGGCACACAATTCGTCTCCAAATTTTGGGATCACCTACAACAAGCTCTGGGCACGCAACTAGCTTTCAGTACAGCGTACCACCCTCAGACTGATGGACAAACGGAACGTGTAAACCAAATCCTAGAGGATATGCTGAGAGCCTGTGTGCTCACCTATGGATCCAGTTGGGAAGAGAGTTTGTCGTATGCCGAATTTGCTTACAACAACAGTTACCAAGCCAGCTTGCAAATGGCACCCTTTGAAGCATTATGCGGACGGAGGTGTCGTACCCCACTAAACTGGTCAGAAACAGGTGACAGCCGTATCTTCGGCCCAGACATGCTTAAAGAGGCCGAGGAGAAAGTTAAACAAATCAGGGATAGACTGAAGACAGCGCAGAGCCGACAAAAGAGCTACTATGATCAGAAGCATCGTGAGGTCAGCTTTGAACCCGGTGATTCCGTATACCTCCGAGTATCTCCTATGAGGGGTCTACAACGGTTCAAAATTAAGGGGAAGCATCCCTAGCCCCAAGATTTATTGGACCATTTTGTGTAAAGGCACGAAGAGGCACGGTAGCCTACCAACTAGACCTACCCAAGGAGCTATCAGACGTCCATGACGTATTTCACGTCTCTCAACTGAGAAAATGTGTGAGTAACCCGGAGAAGCATGTACCCCATGAAAGCGTTGATGTGCAACCAGACCTCACCTACAGAGAGAGGCCAGTAAAGGTTTTAGAAGAGTCTGAACGGAGGACCCGTCAGAAGACGACAAAATTTTTCAGGGTTCAGTGGAGCAACCACACTGAGGATGAAGCTACGTGGGAAAGGGAAGATTTCCTCCAGGCAGAGTATCCATATCTATTTGAGGATCAGCAAAAATCTCGAGGACGAGATTTTTCCTAAGGGGGTAGGTGTTGTGACACCCAAATTTTTATTTGGATTTTTCAAAAGATTTTATTTGACTTGAGGGAGGTGATTTAAAATTTTTCTTCAAAAGAACTCTCACTTTCAAATTTTTTTTCTTCTTCTTTATGGCAAAGGTTTTATTTGGATTCACCCAAGATCTGTCTTTGGTCTTGGAGGTTCTTGCTTTTTATTTGGGCTCAAGACAAAATACTTTCCACTTGAGGAAAATGACTTTTACTCTCTCTGAAAATGCACTATGGCTTTTGGAATAATCCTTTGCCACTTTCTACAATTCCCTCTTGCCATGGCCTTAGTGCAAATACTCTCTCCTAACCCTTCCCTCACATTTGGATCATAATATGCATCAAATCCAGCAAGTTGAACCTCCCCTATGATCATTTTCCATTTAAATCTTATTCAAACAAATTTCTGTCTTCTATTCTAGCCATTGGTGATTTACAAAGGAGCTACATTTTCTGCTTTGATTTTTGCCCCCAAACCAACTCCCCTTCCTAGTCCTTTGAACCCTCAACCAAGATCCATGAAGATCCACTCGTCTTCAGTTCAAATTTTTCAAACTACACTTGCTGCAAGTTTGGACCAGATTTGTCAAATTTGGTGAAATTCATTCAAATCCTTTTCCAAAAATTCCAAGAAAAATCAGGCAGCCTCTGGGTGCATTGAGTGGTCACCTCACCAAGTTACAGCCCCAGAATTTTTTTTCTCATTGCCCAATCATTCTGTCGAACACCTGTAGAGAATTGTCAATGTCAAGTTCAGTCAAAATTCAGTTACAGTGGCTGAACCACTGTCGTTTTCTTCAGTGTTTGATCTCCATCTCGCCAGTGCCCCCGTGTCGCCGTGTTCCCTGTCCTCTCCCCCTTGTTCCTGCGCCGCACGATCCCCTGGAGCTTTACGGACGTCGGCGACGAGCAGCAGTAGGTGCGCCGCCCCGTGACCGACGCCAGCGGCGGCTTTGCAGCCGCCAGCGAGAGGCACGGCGTAGACATCGCCACCCAGCACCGCCCAAGCCACCGGAGGTCACCGCGTGGCCTTCCACTCCCCCGAACGCGCTGCCACTCTCGTCGTGAACCGCAGGGCGCGGAGCGCGCTCTCTGCCGCCGACGTGCCCGTGCGGCCACCCCACCGTGGACCGGCGCCGTTACGCCAAGACCAGCCGAGATTAGCGGGGGAACGACACCAGTAACCTCCACCGATGCTGCCTGGCCACTCAAACCTCCTGCCAATCCACTGCATCGCCGTAATCGCTCGCCGGAGATTCTCCGTTCACGGCCACCCCGTCGATCGCCTATAAATAGAGGCCCCGAGCTTCAACTCGCACCCACACCATCCCTGCACTCCACCTAGAGCACGCCTAGCCACTGGAAGAGCCTCGAGGAGGTCTCCTTCCTCAACTCCGGCCGTCGCGACCCGCCACAGGATCCAGCTCGATTCGCTCCCGTGCGTGCGCCTCTGCCTCCCATCTCTTGCCAGTAGCTTCACTATGCATCCCTCCTTCTGACCCGCGCTTCAATTCGAAGTTTGCAGCCCTCCACCGGAGTTCTCCACCCTCACCCGATCCGCCGTCCGCCGGAGAAAGTGTCGCCGTCGACGTGGTGCTCTCCGACGGTCGAGTCCACCACCCACCGACGCGGAAGACCACGCTGAAGCTCTTGGTACCCTCCGATCCTCCTAACTCGCCGTGGTTCGACGCCGGCGTCCACCACAGTCTTCGGGCGCCGACGAGCTTTTTAAACCTTACATGTGGACCCCCCATGTCAGCCTCTGTTCTATTCGCCCTCGAACCGTTTTCTGTTGGCGCCTTCGGGCAAAGTACGCTTTCCCTTTGAGCTGGCGCGTTTCTTTCCGAAGCGTTTTCTGTTTTCTCAGTTTAAACCCTGGAACTTTTCTGTTTCATTACAGATAAGTCCCTGGACAGAAACCTTTATAACTTTTTAATAAAAAGGTATTTTTGAGTGATTCTTTTTCTGACAGTCTTGAAATTTTGTCTAGTTTTTTATGGGATTTATTTGGAAAATTGTTGGAGAAGTTTCTGTGCACGCGTTGGTTTTCACGTTAGTGCCCGTTTTCGTTATTGCCGTAGGTTCCGGAAGAGGTGACGGAGCCGCGAACTTCGCCGAGCTAGACTCCGACTTCTCCGAACCAGGCAAGCATGTTTGAACCTTTGATATGATAGGTGTTTTGCATGTTTGCATGACAGTTGGTGCGTGGCATATGAGTGTCAGTGAGTATCTCGTTGCTTGTGAGGCAACTACCCGCATGTTCCAAAGTTGCGATGATCTCTGATGAGAGATGGCCTAATCATGTGGTGACATGAAGGGCAGCAAGGTGGTACTGTTGTAGCATACCAGCCTTGTGTCATCCGACGAATTCCGACGTTAACGTGGACGGAGTCACGTTATCGTCTTTTCCCCTTCCGTGCTACCACATGTTTCATTTGCCAGGATGCGGTTTAGTAAGTTGGTAACCTCTTTCCGTGTACACACCAAACAGAGGGGCCGGGATGATGGTACCTTGGCCCAGGATTAAAGCCAGTCATCCGGTCAGGGAGCATGGGTGTTTCCGGTTGGGACCGAGAGGGGGGGCACCCCCTTAGAGCGCGCGTATAGAAATTTGATCCCATGCTACGCGAGGTTGTAGCCTCCCCGTCTCAAGGTTTTTCTTGAACGTTGTCGAGGGTGATCCCTGGCTTCGGAATGTTGAATGGGTGTGTACTGGTTAGACGTGTTCCTTCCAAAACACCGTAAACGGAACTAGTCCCCGTGACTATTGAAATCCGTTGGCTGTGGTTAAGTACAAACTCTGCAGAGTCAAAATCCTTCCAAGTCATCGTATCCATGATCAAGTAGTGAAATCAGTATATCCATATCTATCCGCGTGGAAAGAAACTTGTCCCCGATGAACAAGCTCAAGTGGTAAACCCGGTTAAATTATTATTTCTATGGATGGACTAACCTTTATTTGTCTCATACTTGTAATAATTTATGATCTCGAGCTACTGCATTATTGAGCTACAATATAAGCCCTTTATGTGACGTCGCTCAGACGTCCGACTGTGGCGTGTTTTTGTTTCTTACTTTCAATATAAGCCCTTTATGCGACGTCGCGCAGACGTCCGACTGTGGCATGTGTTTGTTCTTACTTTAAATATAAGCCCTTTATGTGATGTCGCTCAGACGTCCGACTGTGGCACGCACCGCCTTTATTTTCTGTTATAAGCCCTTTATGTGGTGTCGCCCCGACGCCCGACTGTGGCATTACTATTCTGCAGTTTCCTCTCGAGGAGTCATTCAGACACTCGTTTGGCACCAGTATTATTATTTCTGCAGTTTCCTCTCGAGGAGTCATTTAGACACTCGTTTGGCACCAGTACTACTATTCTTGCAGTTTCCGCTCGAGGAGTCATTCAGACCCTCGCTTGGCACCCAGTATTTATTAGCTCTATGTCTGAGCGCACTGGTTAACTTGTTTATATGCTTCATGTTTACATTTGTTATATCTTATGTCCGAACTGTCTTGCGAGTACTTTCATAGTACTCACCTGGCTTGTTGATTTGGTCAAATGTTGACGAAGGCGATCTATTGGATGAAGAGTTTGATAGCGCGTTCGACGCCTAGAGGAATCCCAGTCAGTCCTGCGCGATCCCGGATATTGGTCACTTGTATTATTCACGCTTCTGCCACCCGCAATAAGTCTCCTCGAGCCTCACTCCGACGCTCGAAGAGCTGTAGCCTTCAGGAATCATATCACTCGCCTCGCGGTGATATTTCCACCACCGTTATTATCGTGAGTTAGTAGTTATGCCACCCTATCCGCCGTCTTGTTTTATCGACGTGCATGTAATAAACTGTTGGGCAGTCTCCGCTCAACCTTGTATTATATTCAGTACTCCTGGTATTTTTCTTCTGTGACCAAGATATTGTCTACCAGTGAGAAGGAATTCTTCCTTACTGGTCCGTAAAAGGGATTGGTCTCTCAATAATTATTTTATTGAAAAACCGGTCGTGACAACTACTTTTCTCAACTAGTAGTGCGACGTACTGTACTTCTAGTCTAGTCTAGTACAGTGCACCAGTTTTGAACTGTTGAATCTCAGGGCCAAGGAGCTACAGTTGGAAGTGGAGGGTACTACTGTTCTCTAGAACCATCGCTGTACTATCAATGCAGGGGAAGTATACCTGCGTAGTGGCCTAGTGGGTACTCTCGGTGCTCTATTCAGCCGCTCCTCTCACGTAGCTGGCCTACTCAGCCGCTCCTCTCACGCACACACTAGCAGCCTGTTTATCAGCGACGGTTACTGCGGGGGCAGAACATTTGAGTTATTTGATACAGCGAGACTAGGCTTTTCGCTTCCATTTGTGGAGGTGTAATGGATCTCGTCGAACTTTGTTAGTAGTTCCTTCTTTATGAATGAGATGAAGCAAAGCTTTTGCCTCCGTTTCAAAAAAACACGTCAAGAAGATTTTCTTTTATAGTAGAGACGATAATGGAGTGAAGTCCATGCGTGCAACGCCACAAGCTACAGAGTAGTAGTAGAGCACTTTACGTACAGAGCCATATCGCACAGTTCCCAATGCCACGCGAGGCTTTTCCGGGTCCTCGGGCTTAATTGGGAGGCGCTAGTTTAAATATGCTACTAGCTGGAAGCTCCAAGCGAGGTGCAGCTAGGGCGAGCACGCGAGCCACGGGATGCTGGGAAGGAAAACCCGTTCACGTGGCTAGGCTGTCCAGTGCACCCTGATTGTGGGGCCGCACGTCCGTTTGACTTCAAAACTCAAACTACCCGTGTAAAATATTGGCTCGCAGCGAAGTGTAGTAGTACTATTTTGTTTTTAAAGGCCGTCATGCGTTCGGCCGGGATCGAACCCACAAAACGAGGTATACACTCCCGCGACCACTAGTAGTACTCGTTGGAGTACAACGCAACCTAGAATCGCCTTTTGTCGCTAGTAGTACGTACATTGTTCCTTACAAGAAACCCCTAAGAGCATGGTAAGAGTATAGCCAGCTGCTGGCTATAAGCCAGTGCCATGTCATCTACAGCCCATCTTATAGCCAACATGTACAATAATAGATCAAAAGAGTGTACTACTTTTTTATTATGTGGCCCACTTCTCATTCTCACAAAGTGCCTAGGAGCACGTGCTAGAGCTGGCTCTTCACGAAGAGCCCGCTTACCTTCTCTCTCCTCTTCTCTTTCCTCCAACTAAGCAGAAATATACTAGTTTATTTCTTATAGCCCGCTGACTCAGCTCTATTGTACTTGCTCTAATAATGCAAGAAACCACTAAAATGCCAAGAAACTACTACCACTTGCATACGTGACAGACTTAAGATAAGACTACCTTATCAACCATTGTACATGCTCTTACCAACAAAAATCCTCGAGTGACCTCCTACCTCCGGCCCGTCCACCTAGTCATCCTCGGCCATGGGACGCAGCTACCGCCGCCGGCAGAAGGCGAGGTCAAAACCGCCGGCGGTGCGGAGCCCATGTTGCGGCTGCCCGGATGCCAGCTCCGTCCGGCGCTCGCGGCCGCTAGCTAGCCAAGATAGCTCCGTCCAGCTGCTTGTCTGCAAGGTTTGCTAGCTAGATTGGCACGGCAGCACGGCGGCTTGCTCGCGCGCGCCGCGCTAAGGCCAGCCATCTGGCTCGAGCGAAGGCCAGCGCGGCGGCTTGCTCGCTCGTGAGTCACGCTCGGGCCAGCCTGCCAACCCGTGCGGAGGCCAACGCGGTGTCCGGCCCGTCCGGCGGAGCGGCGGCCAACTCGCTCATCACCGGCGCCACCGACGAACACGCATCAGTACTGTTTGAAGTAATGTTCAGGAAAAATAATGATTTTAGGGGGAATAACAGGATAGAAGGTCAGATGTGGGTCCCTCGTGTCAACGGTCAAACAAAATGTGTTGGTTTAAGCTGCCTCTCAGCACGGACGTGTGGGCCAACCCTGTCATAAATGGGTTTAAACGAACCTAATCGGTAGGAGTACTAGGTAGTTTTTGGCGTGGATTAAGAAATTTTGGGTATGTTTTTGCTATTTTTTGTACAATAGATTCTTTCTAGGGCTGGTTGAAAGTGGTAGTTTTTTGTTAGATACTCTACATATTGTAAGTAGGAGTGAAAGTTAAGCTTTGGAAGCCAATAAGCAAGGCTAGTTACATAGTGCATATGTGTACATGATTGAAAGTAAATATCAACCATGAGTGACTAATATCTTGACGGAAAACTCGAAACTATGGAATACTAGGAAAAAATGCATGGTTGGAAATACTAGCAATGTTCATGTCCGTTGCAACGAATCATAATTAGAATAATACTTATTCACAAACTTGGTACAAAACACTCTAATTTCGATATACATATGTCACTAGAGATATATTAGGTTTCAATTAGAATATATTCCTTGGGTTGTTTTGGTGAGGTCAGGGAGGGATGTGGTTGGTTTTAAGATACTAATTATGGGTTTTTCTGCAAATTGGTAGACAAGTGGGATGTTGGTGAGAAAAGGCAACAACTTACCTCACAATCGTTAGATGTAGATCTAATGGTCAGAAACGACGGATGGCAGACACACCAGCATCACCAACTTAGTCTTGTGTAGGAGTACTAGCAAGATCCGTGCATTGCACGGAACATCAAGATGCATTTTTTTATAAAACACTTGTTGTGATTGACCCTTGCGGGAGTAATCCCATGTGTAAAAACTAATGATATCTCGAGAAATATGAGATAAGGTGAAGAGGAGTGGGGTGTGGTGGTGGTTGGTGGTCGGACTGAGCGGAGGCATGGGGATTGACGACGCCGGCAGCGGCCACCAGGCCAGTTTGTTCCAGAGGCTTCCTTTCTTAATTGCTCAACAATGAGATTTGTTGGAGATAAGGATGAACGAGGGAAGGCCTTGTCTGCAAATGTGGAGAGGGGTGCGGGTATCTTTTAGTTTAATTTCCATCCGTCAGATATAGATCGGACGGTCTATATTGCAAGATGGCACACGTACCATCATCACCAACTCGGTTTTCTATAAGAGAAGAAATATAAGTATGGAGATACAAACGTATTATCGATACTTGCTTCCGTAAACTAGCATCTACATTCTATTCAACGCCTCGGCATGTGGGGCCTTAGCACAATGACTTCTCGACTGTGTAAAACAAAGATTTTCCCGTCGCCGACAAGGAGGGGGTGACGGCGGCGCGCTTTTTGGCTTGCTCTAGTCCTAGTAGTCATACTAGGTGGTCTAAGCATGTGTAGATTTATTCTTTTTCACGTCTCGTGTTCGCCGTACTGCCACGACTGTTGATGAATAGACGGTAAGTTATTCACGGGGAAACCCTTGTTGAGCGTGTTTACGAGAGAGAGAGTGAGACAGTGTGCCTGTGTGATATGTTAGAGACTGAGGCAATGATAACAGATTCTTTGTGTCTATGTGTGTGGAGGATAGAGAGAGACATGTACATGGGGCTTTGTGTTGTGTAACGTGGAGACACATATACATAATTAGAGAGTGAGTGTGTGAGATACACATGCGGACATGAGGAGAGATGAGGATCCAGATAAATGGGTGTTTGTGCGTGTCTGTGTGTGTTTGTGCACGCGTTTGTGTGTGAGAGGGAGAGAGTGTATGTGGAGTAGAGAGACCACTGATGATGTAAACCTAGTATAAGGGAAGGGGGAATGGTGTGACATGTGTAGTAGCGAGATAGCACGGGTGCGGGCGGGGGGAGCAGACTATTTGGAAGAGACATCGAGTGTGTGTGTGGGAGAGGGGTGTGAGAGCGAGAGAAAGAGAGAGCTAGCGACGGAGAGAGAGAGAGAGAGGAAGAGAGGGGGCGAGAGGGGTCGTTTGTGTCCATAAATGGCGTATAGATAGGGAGACAATGTTGATGTTGTCCGAAATTGGCCTATGAACGGAGACGCAAGGGAATCGAGTCATCGTGTGTGTGATAGGGACTTCATGAGAGATCTAGAATAGATGGTGTAGAGAACAATGTGCGAAATCGAGAACGATTATACATTAGGGATCTATGCAAAGAGTCACGACATATATGTATACAGGGAAGGAGTTGGGGCGGGTCCGCATGTGGGAGAGATAGAAAGAGGAGAGTGGTGCACAAGGAGACAAAGTGTGCTTGTTTGCAGTGGGGGTGGTGTGTGAGGTGACTGCGCGAGAACCACATAACTAGGGAGATAGACGTTTGGGGGCGACGTTTTGTGTGTATGGGAAATATACACTCTACATAGTGCGTGTGCTTGGGTAAGAGAGATAGCGGGAGACCTAGAGAGTGAGGGAAGAGATGTGTGCATGCCTGAGAGACAAAGTGATAGACACCTATGTTGGGGTCCGGACTTTACAAGAGAGAGGGGTATTAATGTGCTCGTGTGTTGGTGTTTGGGGGAGAGAACGACTTCTCTATGTGTGTGCGTGTGTGGTGGTGGGGGAGGGGGGGTTGACTTCAGATAAAGAGTGAGGTGTCTATATTTGAGGGACTTTAGCGTAATTGAGATATTGTGCACTCATGGTTGATCAATTTGTTTCACAGTTTGTACTATGAGATAACGATACTTTTGAACATGCGTGATATACCTTGATGTACCAGAATTACAAACCTAAGATTGGAATTTTGGAATTCGACTCCATCATTAGCTTTTGTAATTCATTTAAACGGAGGTACATTTTTTAAGCCGGGATTTCGTGATTTCAAATTCATATATCAAACCTAGAGATATACACATACGGGCATGTTCAAACTTTATAATCATCCACTTTATTCATACACATACACATTTTTGCTTTTGTCATCATATTTAGGATAAACACATTTGGAATTTCATTTGAATTGGACCGTATGATGGTATTTGCTTGTAGTAGCTCAATGATCCATATTTGAATTGAATGGACAATCAAAGTTTCGAGTTGGAGACATTGATTTTCAAAACTTGCACATTTTTTTGCGTGCAAAACAAACAAATTGTCGGCCATGATATCATAGTCGGCCGTACGAGAGCATAATACTTATAATTTTAGGCGCCAAAAGCTTTCAAACCTCCCGCTCACATCGAAATATCACGCGCCCAAAAGTTTAGCCCTGCGATATTCCTGTTTTACCCCTGCCACATGAACGGAAAAGGGTTGCTTTGGTAACTCCATTGTTTTCCCCTCTTTGCCCCCAACATTCTTCCCCAGAGCCCCTCCCCTTCCCCTCCCCGACCCCCCAACCACGGCAAGCCGCCGAATCTAGTCCTCCACCACAGCGGTGGACCTCACACCCCGCCTGATCTACCTTCTGCACCTTGGAACCCCCAACTGCCAACTCACCACTTCACCGGAGCCGCTTCAGCGACTGGCTTGTCCACCGCTCCAGATCTCCTTGACCGCCATCATGGTCCACCGCACCTGTCGTGGAATTGTCACGGCAGATGTCCTTGGGCTAGGACTTAGTCGTGGAGCCATCGCAACTAGGAAGCTTGAAGGGGTTATGCGGGACAAGGAACACGAGGGTTTATACTGGTTCGGCCCCTTACGGTGAAGGTAAAAGCCTACGTCCAGTTCGAAGTGTTATTGATTAGGGTTACGATCGCCGGGGAGCTAAACCGCTATCCCGGCCCTCGGAGAGATTGTTGTCACCCCCAAACCGCTGCCGGGTCGTCCCTTTATATAGGGAGGCTGACGCCCAGCAGCCCTTAGAGTCCCGGCCGGCTCATAAGAGTGTCCGGCTCGGGCTCTAAAACAATACTTGCCTTACACTACAAGTCCACTATAACAATGATTGTAACTACGGGCTTTAAGCCATATCCGGGTCTCAGCCCATCTCTGGCCCATTATCCTGAAACTTAGCTCCGGGCTTCTGGTAATGATCCTTGGAGTAACCCGGCCCTCCTGGCGGGTGACCCCCAGGTCTATATCCTCAACATTAGGCCCCAGATTGACTTGAGCCGGCTCGTGTCAATCTTCAGCTCCGCAGTCAGAAAAAATCTCCGGCTTATCATTCATGTGAAGGTCATAACCCGGAGTGACGTCATCCTCTGGACTCCGGGTAATCCGCCGTGACGTCATCCTCCATTAAGTCCGTTTTTTACTCCGCCAGATCCGCAACGGATCTTTGCTTTTACTGTCCTTCCGAGAATCGAGGCGCCGTGAGGGGGAGATAACCACGCCGTGGCCTCCTCAAATCCCGCGCCCACTTATGACTCGGCCTTATAAATAGGCCGGCCCGGCACTCTCTTCTTCACACTCTCCTTCTTCTTCCTCGCACTGCCGTTCCTCTGCCCGAGCTTCTGCCGCCGCCGCCGTCGCACCCCTGGTCTTCCTCAACCCGGCCGCTGCATCAACCTGACTCGGACCAGATAACGTCGGCGACCTCCGCTCTTCTCCAGCTCCGGTGAGTCCCCTCTGCCTTACTAGCATAGATCTAGGACAGAGTTCATCTGTGTTCTTCATGTTCATCACTGTTACCGCAAGTTTCGGTAACCCCTGTAGCCACTGCCCCCGTTGATCCTTAGGCTTGTGTAGAACCACCGCGGTAGATATCTGAGGTTCATTTCTTCTGCAAGAACACCTCTTTTTACTGCATAAGGACTGGGTTCCATCTCAAGAACCTCCCCTGCTTCTGTTTTTTAGGTCTAGAAAACTTTCTCTGCTCCGACTACTTTGATCCAAAAAAGTTACTGTAATATGTGAAATCTGTTTACCACACTTAGTAAAAACTGCAGTCCTTGAATCTTGGCGGCTTATATTTCCGACTTAGAGAAAACACGCGCCGTAGAACTTTCCGGTTTAAAGAGAATCATGCTCTGTAGTATCTTCCGACTTAACCGCAGTAAGCCGTAGACGACCAACTTATCCTGAAAGCCCCGACGGCTTAGATAACCCACCGTATCAATACATACCATTAGTCCCCTTCATAAGCCGTCATTGTAACTTGAATGATATACTCCGGCTTATAATTAACCCGGACACTTTTCTCTTCCTCGTAGACCACCAACCGTCACCATGCCTCCCAAGGCTCCCATCACTTGCAACTGGATGAAATCCAGCGTCACCGAAGAGACCCTGGCCAACTTCGTTAAGTCCGGATATCTGCCTAAGAAGGAAGTGATGTCCTACCGTGCCCCTGACCCGTCCGAAGAAAGGCCACAGCCGAGAGACGGGGAGGTAGTGATCTTTGCCAACCATATGAGCCGGGGCTTCGCACCGCCCGGCTCAAAATTCTTCCGGGACGTGCTCAACTCCTTTGATCTTCGGCCTCAGGATATAGGACCCAATTACATATCCAACATCTGCAACTTCCAAGTTTTTTGTGAAGTATATCTTGGAGAAGAGCCGAGTCTGCTGCTCTTCAGAGAGCTGTTCTATTTGAACCGCCAAACCGAGTGCGCAAACGGTCCAAGTCTAGAGTTAGGCGGCATCTCCATCCAACGGCGCAGGGATTGTCTGTTCCCTTACGCAGAACCGCCAAGTCACCCCAAGGACTGGAACATGACTTGGTTCTACTGCCAAGACACATCCCCGGCTGATGAGAGCCCGCTGCCCGGCTTTCGCCCAACGCGCCTGGAGCCAACTCATCCATTATCCGACAAGCTGACTGCCGCAGAACGCCAGCCTCTGCTTCCAACAATCAACAAGATCAAAGCCCTGCTAGGCAATGGTCTGAACGGAATTGACCTGGTCCGGGTCTGGATCTCATGGCGGGATCCCATTGAGCCGCCGCCCCGGCTTAATGTGTGAGTACACCGGGCGAAAGGATGACCCGCAGAGGCACAGTCGCAATGATCTTCCAGAAGACGTTGCTGAAGAAGAGACCAAGGCTCTTTTAAACGAGAGCCTGGCAGACTGTGGAAGAATCGGGCTAGCCCCGTTCTGCAAGACCAATCCAGCCCCAGCGGTAAGCCGCTGACTTTAACCTTTCCATTTTGTTTTACCTGTCATCTTACTAAGAGCTCATTACTGTATTTCTCAGGCTGATGATAAATTCTGGCGGGTCAAGTATGACCACGAGGCGGCCAAGAAGGCCAGGAAGGCGAAGAAAGCTGCCAAGAGAGCCGCCCCTCGCAAAAAGGGAAACAGACCCACTGCTTCGGAGCTGCTGCAATTAAGCGATAGCTCCGAGTCAGAGGTAACCCTTAAATCTTTTAAATTCTTGCAGTATATGTTGTCTGATGCTGTCCGCCTTATCAACACTTGCTTATTGACAGGATGACACCGGCGCCAGTAACCCGGTGGTCGAAGAGGTAACATCACTTTCCTCCGGCTCGGAGCCTTTACCACAGCTGAAAGTCCGAAGGGTAACCCGGAAAGTAAGCTTTTCCCATCGATTAGCTCACCGAGACCCTCAATTTCTTTTGAAGCAGCAGGTTCACGAGAGCCGGCGTCACACCCGGGCCCGCAAGGACACCGACCTCTCCACTGGGTTACCCGACGCAACGAGGAAACGCCACACTGAGGTTTTTTCTCACCTGTACCCTTTTCATCCGTTGGCGGGTGTCATCCGTCAGCCACTCAACTCTTCTGACTCCAATTACCAGGAGACCTCCCCCTCCTCGGGTGACTCCATGCAGTCAAGTCTGCCGGCCTTCAAGACTGCCCCCGGGTAATAACAATCTCCTTACATTATCTGTCTATACTTACCCTTTGTATGCCTAACACTTCTGCCTTTTCAGTGCCCAGGCAAAGCTCACCAAAAGAGTAAAGAAGACCAGGTCAGCCGGAGTGCCCGACTTGCCTGAGCCGGAGACGACGGCTCAAGAGCCGCCAGTCGCCTCCGCCCCTGAAGCCACCATTCCCATGGATACGGCGCCTGAAGCCCCTGCCCCGACCACCAAGACAACGACCGAAGCGTTAGCTAACCCGGAGGCCTCCGGCTCAGCCCCACCAGCTAACGACCCGGACGTGGTAATTACCCGGACGGAGTTTGTTGAGCCGGGAAGGCCGACCGCGCTGGCCAAATGCTCCGCGAGGGGGGAGTTGCTGCAACCCCACCGGGTGAATCTGGATCTCTCCAGCTACACCGACTTAAGTATTGGAGAACTCGTCTCAGGCTACATCAGCCAGGTTCACAAGAGCCGGGACGCCGAGATCGCCATGGTCAACCAGATCCAACAAAAATCTGAGGTAACCTTCTGCTGCTCTCTTACTTTCCGCATAGTGATCCTTGCCATTCTAGCCCCCAAGTCTAGGACTTATACTTGAATATGTTGTAGACTTTAGATTCCGGCTTACTGAACTGAGCCGGCCGTACATAGATAGATACGTTCAATATGCATTAGCCCCCAAGTGCCAAGTGTCTTTGCTTGGAAAGCGCTTGGGACTTTATAGAATGACTGTTAATAACCCGGAAATACATGCAGGCTGTTGGCAAGAAATTAGAGTCAGACCTGGCGGATCTCAAGAGCCGGCTGAAGGCACAAGAGATGGAGACCCGGAAGGCAAATGCCAAGTTTGTCTCCAGCATCGCCGCTCAGGAGAAATTGAAGACTGAATTCGACGCTGGGCGGAAGGCCTGGGCTGAGGAGAAAGCTGCACTGGTGACCCAGGCAGAACAGGCGGAGAAGGCCCTCACTGAGAAGACCGCTGAGCTCTCCGGTCTAAAGCGCCAAGTGTCCCAAATGGTAGCTGCCATCTTCGGTAAGTTGCCTCACCGGTTTTCATTCAAGTTGGAATGTTTACATCTCTTAACTCATCCTTATCACCGGGTCATCTGATGTTGTTTAAACAGGTTCCAGAAGCGCCAACTTGAACCAGAGCGTGGTCACCAAGTTAAAGGCCGTGTACACCCTGGTGGAACAGCTCTACACCGGGTCACAGCGGGCCTTAGCTGTGGTGGCCCTGTCAAATGAAGTGCCGACTCATCTGGCCGAAGTCCTGCGCCGGCTTGCAGTTCTGCCGCAGCGGATCCAGGAGCTACGACGAGCATCCGCGAGATCCGGAGCAATCGCCGCACTGAGCCGGGCCAAAGCCTTCTTGCCGGAGCTAGACCCGGCAGATATCGCCCTGGGTTACCCCAGCCTGAAAGAAGACGGCTCAGCGTTCGACCAGAAGGACTTCGCGGCTTGTGTGAAGGCTGTGCGCCCGGTGGCCACCATCATCGGGAACGACACCGATTTAACCAAGTATCAGTCGGGATACAACGCGGAGAATCAGAGGATTCCAACCCCTCGCTATGAAGCTATCAATCTGATTCCCCCGGCTCGCCAGCACACCTTCGCCCCGGAGATTAACCCGGCCGGGTTAATTGACGAAGAAGCTCAGTTCGAAGCTCTCAGCGGCATCAACTGGAAGTCGTCGACCTTCGAAGCCTTGGGATCAGCCGAAGCAGAAGATGAGCCGGGGACTTCAACTCAGCAGGCGTCATAAACCGGCTAGCGGCTCACCAAACAACGCCCCATCCTTGAAACTGTGAAAGACTTTTGTAATAGAGTAGGTGCAACAATTTATCTCTGCCGTGCCATCGTGCACGTAATGAATGCTGAAATCCTTTGAAGTCATTCTTGTGATGCTCCTCCGGGTCGTAATTATCCCTTTGTCCTTCTCAACCTTAAAAAGTGCCTTCAAATATCTGCATAAAAAGGCAAATTACAAGTCGCAAGGCGGCTTACCGCCCTGAGAATCAGGTGTTTGAGACGGATAACCCGGGATACAAACCAAAAAAAATTGGTCCTTAACTATACTCGAACATAGCTGTGATGACACACTTAACAGCCTGTAAGCATGCTTTCCGGGTTACATAACCCGGGTAGCACGGTTGGTACCTTAACTCGAATTTATTTGTTTTGATGACATCCATGATGCTCAACTAACAAGATAAACCAAAATTAAGCCGGCAAGTGAAACCCGGCAGTACATACTTTGACATGATCAAAGCAAGTTTGTGGTAAAATATAAAAACTTAAGGGCTTCCGGTTCGAATACGACCAGAAACTCGGTCCAAAGGGGTTAAGCTAAGATTCGGATACGATATATAGCCCCCAGTGGGTTTGGCGATGCCAATCAAGAGGGTATCGACAGCTATGTTCTCTTTGGTTCGAATACGACCCATGTTTGAACAGGAAGCCCCCAAGTGATTCTGAAAATTGGTTTAACGACGCTGATTCGAATACGATCCACGTCGGCTCTCAGAGGGGTTACACTATGATTCAAATATGACCAGAGGCAACTTCCCAATGAGCTCGGCACTTTGCCAATCAAATGGGTATCGACAGCTATGTTCTCTTTGGTTCGAATACGACCCATGTGTGAACAGGAAGCCCCCAAGCGACTTTACTGCTTACAGCTAGATTCGAAGATGATCATAAGCTGGATCTTCTGTAAGTCAGCATGTAACAACACACATTTTTGGAAGAGAGCAAAGGACAGAGGTCCTGCTTTATTGCTTTATCATAATATATACATGGCTGAGATAAATATGTACATCACAAGAGTCGGAAGCTCAAGTGTAGTAAGGCCGAAGCTGAGCTATGTTCCACGGCCGACGGGTCTCCTCCTCAGATTTACGCGAGTCCTTCTGCTCCCGGATATCAATGAGGTAATATGACCCGTTGTGCAAGTTCTTACTGACCACAAAAGGCCCTTCCCAAGGTGGGGATAACTTGTGTGCATCTGTTTGATCCTGGATGAGCCGGAGCACCAGGTCGCCCTCCTGGAAGACCCGGGATTTGACCCGGCGGCTATGATAACGGCGCAGGTCTTGTTGGTAAATCGCTGAACGGGCGGCTGCCACATCACGCTGTTCGTCCAGCAAGTCCAGAGCATCTTGGCGCGCCTGTTCATTATCCGTCTCAACATAAGCCGCCACACGAGGTGAATCATGACGGATGTCGCTGGGGAGAACTGCTTCTGCTCCATAAACCATGAAGAAAGGCGTGAAGCCTGTAGACCTGTTAGGAGTAGTGTTGATGCTCCATAAAACGGAGGGCAACTCCTCCACCCAACAACCTGGCGTCCGTTGCAAAGGGACCAAGAGCCGGGGTTTAATGCCCTTCAGAATCTCATGGTTAGCTCTCTCAGCTTGACCATTGGATTGGGGGTGTGCCACTGAAGAGACATCAAGCCGGATATGCTCTCTTTGACAAAACTCCTCCATAGCGCCTTTGGACAGATTAGTGCCATTGTCTGTTATGATGCTGTGTGGAAAGCCGAAGCGGAAGATCACCTTTTTCATAAATTGAACCGCCGTGGCTGCATCACACTTGCTAACTGGCTCAGCTTCCACCCACTTCGTGAATTTGTCCACTGCCACCAAGAGGTGGGTCTTCTTATCCTTGGACCGTTTAAAAGGCCCGACCATATCAAGCCCCCAGACCGCAAAGGGCCAAGTGATCGGGATCATCCTCAATTCCCGAGCCGGCACATGAGCCCGTCGGGAGAACCTTTGGCAGCCATCACATTTACTGACCACGTCATCTGCATCAGCGTGAGCCGTCAGCCAATAAAAACCATGACGGAAAGCCTTGGCCACAAGAGACTTTGAACCGGCATGATGGCCACAATCCCCTTCATGGATCTCGCGCAAGATCTCTTGACCTTCCTCAGGGGAGATACAACGCTGGAATGCCCCTGAAACACTGCGATGATGCAACTCGCCATCGATAACAATCATTGACTTAGCCCGCCGGGTTATTTGCCTGGCCAGAATTTCATCCTCAGGCAACTCTCCCCGGGTTATATAAGCCAGATATGGCATTGTCCAGTCTGGTATGATATGAAGAGCCGCCACCAGTCGTGCCTCCGGGTCAGGGATAGCCAAGTCCTCCTCTGTAGGCAACTTAACCGAAGGGTTATATAGGACATCCAGGAAAGTGTTAGGCGGCACCGGCTTTCGCTGAGAGCCGAGCCGGCTTAAAGCATCAGCCGCCTCATTCTTCCTGCGGTCAATGTGCTCCACTTGATATCCCTGAAAGTGCCCGGCAATGGCATCAACCTCGCGGCGATAAGCCGCCATTAGAGGATCCTTAGAATCCCAGGTGCCTGATACTTGTTGAGCCACCAAGTCTGAGTCACCAAAACACCTCAGCCGGCTTAAGCTCATCTCCTTAGCCACCCGAAGACCGTGGAGCAAAGCCTCGTACTCAGCCGCATTATTAGTGCAAGGAAACATCAACCGTAGCACATAATGGAACTTGTCACCTTTAGGGGAAGCCAAGACCACACCAGCCCCCGAGCCCTCCAGCTGCCTGGACCCATCAAAGTGAATAGTCTAATAAGTGTTATCCGGCTTTTGCTCGGGTACTTGTGACTCTGTCCAATCATTGATGAAATCTATCAAGGCCTGAGACTTAACAGCAGTGCGTGGCACATATTTGAGGCCATGAGGTCCAAGTTCTATAGCCCACTTAGCAATTCTCCCTGTAGCCTCTCTGTTCTGGATAATATCACCGAGAGGGGCGGAACTGACCACAGTGATGGGATGACCTTGAAAGTAATGCTTAAGCTTCCGGCTCGCCATAAACACCCCATATACGAGCTTCTGCCAATGCGGATACCGCTGCTTGGACTCAATGAGCACCTCACTGACATAATAAACCGGCCGCTGAACCGGATGCTCCTTACCCACCTCCTTGCGCTCCACCACAATAGCCACGCTGACGGCTCGTGCGTTTGCCGCTACATACAGTAGCAAGGGCTCCTTATCAACCGGAGCAGCAAGGACGGGGGGCTCTGCCAGTTGCTTTTTCAAATCCTCGAAGGCGGTATTAGCTGCATCATTCCAGACAAAGTTATCAGTTTTCTTCATCAATTGATATAAGGGCATAGCCTTCTCACCCAAACGGCTTATAAACCGGCTTAACGCAGCGATGCGACCCGCCAAACGCTGAACGTCATTTATACATGCCGGCTTAGCTAGAGAAGTGATAGCTTTGATCTTCTCTGGGTTAGCCTCAATGCCCCTGTCAGAAACCAAGAAGCCCAATAGTTTGCCTGCAGGAACACCAAAAGCACATTTGGCCCGGTTAAGCATCATCTTATAGACCCGGAGATTGTCGAAGGTTTCCCTTAAGTCATCTATCAGGGTTTCCTCCTTGATGGATTTAACCACAATGTCGTCCACGTAAGCGTGAACATTGCGCCCGATCTGCTTATGAAGGCAATTCTGCACACAACGCTGGTAAGTCGCCTGTGCACACTTGAGTCCAAATGGCATAGACACATAGCAGAAGGCTCCAAAGGGAGTGATGAACGCCGTCTTCTCCTGGTCCTTAACTGCCATCTTAATCTGATGATACCCGGAATAAGCATCCAAGAAACTTAAGCGTGCACAACCTGCCGTGGCGTCAATGATTTGATCGATACGGGGGAGAGCAAAAGGATCAGCCGGACACGCCTTGTTCAAGTCCGTGTAGTCCACACACATCCGCCAGGTGCCGTTCTTTTTAAGTACGAGCACCGGGTTAGCCAACCACTCTGGGTGAAAAACCTCAACAATGAACCCGACCGCCAAAAGCCGGGCCACTTCTTCACCAATAGCCTTCCGCCTCTCTTCGTTAAACCGTCGAAGGAACTGTCTGACCGGCTTAAATTTTGGATCCACATTGAGAGTGTGCTCAGCGAGTTCTCTAGGTACACCTGGCATGTCAGAAGGTTTCCATGCAAAGATGTCCCTATTCTCACGGATGAACTCGATGAGCGCGCCTTCCTATTTCGGGTCCAGATTTGCACTGATGCTGAACTGCTGAGACGAGTCACCTGGAACAAAATCAACAAGTTTAGTCTCATCGGCTGATTTAAACTTCATTGCTGGTTCATTCTCCGTGGTTGGCTTTTTCAGAGAGGTCATATCTGTTGGGTCAACATTGTCTTTATAAAATTTCAACTCTTCTGTGGCACAAACAGACTCTGCATAAGCCGCGTCACCTTTCTCACACTCCAGAGCCACTTTCCGGCTGCCGTGAACTGTAATGGTCCCATTGTGACCCGGCATCTTGAGCTGTAAGTACACATAACACGGCCGTGCCATGAACTTGGCGTAAGCCGGCCGTCCGAATATAGCATGGTATGGACTTCTTATCTTGACCACCTCAAAGGTCAACTTCTCCACCCTGTAGTTGTTTTCATCACCAAAAGCCACTTCCAATTCGATCTTGCCGACTGGATAAGCCGACTTACCGGGTACCACACCATGGAAGATAGTATTTGACTGGCTGAGGTTCTTATCAACTAGCCCCATACGACGGAAAGTCTCATAATAGAGGATGTTGATGCTGCTGCCTCCATCCATGAGTACCTTTGTGAACTTATAGCCTCCCACCTGAGGAGCCACTACTAAGGCCAGGTGGCCCGGGTTATCCACCCGGGGAGGGTGATCCTCCCTACTCCACACTATGGGCTGCTCCGACCACCGTAAGTAGCGTGGAACCGCCGGCTCAACAGCATTAACAGCCCTCTTGTGAAGCTTCTCGTCTCGTTTTCACAAACTAGTGGTGAACACGTGATACTGTCCACCGCTAAGTTGCTTCGGGTTGGTCTGATAACCCCCCTGTTGCTGTTGATGACCCTGACCAGACTGTTGATTGAAGCCCCCTTGACCGTTCTGAGGACCGGAATTTGACCCGCCACCCGGGCCATGAGAGCCGCCAGCGCCGGAGCCGCCTGCGCCTGGGCCGCCGCCCGGGCCATTGTAGTTTTTAAAGGCCTTCATGATAGCACAATCCTTCCACAGATGAGTCGCTGGCTTCTCTCTAGAGCCGTGTCTCGGACAAGGTTCATTCAACAGCTGCTCCAGAGAAGGTCCTGACCCGTCGCCTCGGGGAGGGGGCCTCCCCTTGCGTCGCTGGTTGTTGCCTTGGGTGTTGGCTATGAACTCCAGGCTGCCATCGGCCTTGCGCTTGCCTCCTCGTTGATTCCCCGGGTTAAACTGAGGGCCCTTGCCATTGCCGTTCTTCTTTCCCTTCCCTGTCCTTTCATCATCTGAAGGGGGATCCTTGGTACCATCGGAATCAGCGTATTTGACAAGAGCCGCCATTAGTGTACCCATATCCGTGCAGTCACGTTTAAGCCGCCCAAGCTTCATCTTTAGGGGCACAAAACGACAATTCTGTTCTAACATCAAGACTGCAGAGCCGGCGTCCATCTTATCTGATGAATGTATGATCTCCTTGACCCGGCGAACCCAATGGGTCGTGGACTCACCCTCCTGCTGCTTACAGTTAGTCAAATCCACAATTGACATAGACTGCCTACAGGTATCCTTGAAGTTTTGAATGAACCGGGCCTTCAGCTCAGTCCAAGACCCAATGGAGTTCGGTGGCAGCCCTTTTAACCACGTGCGGGCAGTTCCATCTAACATCATGGTGAAATATTTGGCCATGGCCGCCTCGCTGACCTCTAGCAGTTCCATAGCCATCTCATAACTCTCAATCCAGGCCGCAGGCTGTAAGTCAGCTGTATAGTTAGGCACCTTCCTAGGGCCCTTGAAATCCTTAGGTAAACGTTCATTACGGATGGCCGGCACCAAACAAGGGACACCCCTGGTCCTGGTAGAAATACCCACATCAACGGACGCCGTTGGATAAGCCGGGGGGGTCTGATAAGCCATCAATTGCGGCACCTGCTCCGCCTCTTGCCGTGCTTGGTCTGCGGCGTAGAAGGTTCCAACATGAGCCGGGCCATGGCGTCGGACATTACTTGAGCCGGTCGCCGAGACCATGTGCCGGCTGTAGCTCGGGCTCTGGCCTGGGCGAGGAGTTGAGTGGATCCTATCCCGGCTGTAGGAGTACGCCTCTTGCTGCGCTAGGGCCGTCTGCAGGAGTTCCCTGACCCGGCGGGTTTCCACGGCTGCCGGAGAATTGCCGTCAACGGGAAGAGCCACCAGTCGTGCTGCCGCAGCTACCATGTTCTCCAGCGGGTTATCGTAATGACCCAGGGGTATTGGCACATACTGAGGCGGGGCAGGGGGCGCCTGGGGAGGCCCCATTACTAGTGGCTGAATAAGGGGTCTCGACCCGGGCGCAATGACCCCTGGTGGGTTACTGGATCCCGCACCCGGCGTGTTGAATAGATTGCGCGGATCGTAAACCGGCGGGAGTCGAGACTGGGCCTTCTGCTGCCTCCTTCTCATGACCTCGTTGGCCGCGTTCTGATCCATCGTGAGTTGGAAGGACTGCGCCTGAATCAACTGAGTCCGGGCGTCAAGAGCCGCCCGCTCCGCCGCCAGCCTGATCCCTTCTGCTGCAAGATCCTCTTTTGCTTTCATCAGATCCAATTTTAACTGTGCCACCTCCGCGTCATGCTGGGCTTGATCTGCCGGGTCAACCGTGGCAGTTAACAGGGCCGTCATCTTATCTGTGAGATCCATCAGCACCTGAGCCGGGGAAGGCTCCGGATTTTCTGATCCGGTAGCGGGGATCTGAACAGGCTGCGCACCAGCCATAAAAACTCCGACCTGACTTGGCGGCTCAAAAAGGTCCGGAATACTGTTGCCATCGGAATAACTCATGAGCTTGCCATCTTGAAGTTGGTACAACGAGTTTGACTCATCAGCGGCCAACTCGCCGTCAGAGCCGGCGGCCGCCTCATCCCCAGACCCAGATGGATCGGAGGGCCTTCCATGGATGCATCCCACAAAAGCGCGTTTTAAGGCAGGCCGGGCCCGGGCGGATCGTGCGCGCTGAGCCGTTTCGATGAGATCGGCGCAGAGACCCGGCTCGGGGCCCGGCTCACCAACCTTGCCAATGAAGACATGAATTCCGCCAAAGGGGACCCGGTACCCGTACTCCACTGAGCCGGCGTCGGGGCCCCAGTCCGCGTCGTCGATGTAGAGCCTGCCGCGACGACTCTTGGTCATCCGGCCCACAGCGTATCCCTTGAGCCCTTCGAAGCTGCCCTTCAAGAACTCAAATCCACCGTGCGCTGGCCCCACGGTGGGCGCCAACTGTCGTGGAATTGTCACGGCAGATGTCCTTGGGCTAGGACTTAGTCGTGGAGCCATCGCAACTAGGAAGCTTGAAGGGGTTATGCGGGACAAGGAACACGAGGGTTTATACTGGTTCGGCCCCTTACGGTGAAGGTAAAAGCCTACGTCCAGTTCGAAGTGTTATTGATTAGGGTTACGATCGCCGGGGAGCTAAACCGCTATCCCGGCCCTCGGAGAGATTGTTGTCACCCCCAAACCGCTGCCGGGTTGTCCCTTTATATAGGGAGGCTGACGCCCAGCAGCCCTTAGAGTCCCGGCCGGCTCATAAGAGTGTCCGGCTCGGGCTCTAAAACAATACTTGCCTTACACTACAAGTCTACTATAACAATGATTGTAACTACGGGCTTTAAGCCATATCCGGGTCTCAGCCCATCTCTGGCCCATTATCCTAAAACTTAGCTCCGGGCTTCTGGTAATGATCCTTGGAGTAACCCGGCCCTCCTGGCGGGTGACCCCCAGGTCTATATCCTCAACAGCACCGGATCTGCTTAACCGGCGCCCTCGTCCACCACAACGTAGGCCCTTCGCTGACTCCCTCGTCCGCCCCTTCGCTGGCCCTTCATACAAGCCCTCGTCCGCCGCAACAGATCCGCCTCACCGAAAGCACTGTAGAACGCGCCCGCCGAAGCCTTCGTCCACTGCACCGGACCCGCTCCATGGATGCCATATTCAACTCCACCGGCCCTGCTTTACCGACGCCGCAGCCTCATCAGGTTATTTTGATTTGTACTCCTTCGGTTTTTCTCTTTATCGTGCAACTGTTCACTTACCACAGATGAGCTTTCTTGTATGTCGACAGGCGCCGCAACCGTAGCACCGGAGCCGCTTCAGCGGCGGCGACAGCCGGCCCAAACTCAACCGCAACACGAGCACCATCGACGATCCTTAGCTATCAAGTATGACAACGATACCCATACGCCGTCGAGAATCAGGTATTATTATCCAACGGCCGGCGCCTACGTTCACTTTCCTAGCATAAGCACCGCACCTTTGAATTTCTTTAGGGCATCATTCAGTTTTTCATGAGACGCGTTATTCTGCTTGCACCTGTAGGGCCATACTTCTGGTAGTGAACATGTTACATGTGCTAAATTACATACCAGTGCACATATAGTTAATATGCTTTAGTTTTGTTCTGATGCCACCTGTTGGTTCCATCAGACTGCTTAATGTTCTCTATGCTTAATTACACATCAGCAAACTAGCATGTGGTTCCGCTGCTTTTTGTTTGTTTTACCCTACATTTTCTGATGCTAGCTATTACATCACTGCTCCGAGCCTCTGTTCATTACTTGTTTGTGTGTTCTTGATCTTCCCAAGTTGCATGACTAATTTGATGCTTCTATTAATTATGGAGCCGCCAACCCCATCAAGCAAAATATTTGTTCTTTTGGGGCTGGCACCTCAAACAAGCATAAAAATAGAGGGAAGCAGATATATTGTTGTGTATGCACACACCCTTCTTTCATTAGTTTAGATGAACCATTGATGATCAATTCGGACCAGTGCATGCGATTAAAATTAATTTTACCTAAATAGATGGTGCAGAATAAACTACAACAACTAGATTTGCAACCACGGGATGCTGACGATATCTTCAAAGAACATTGCAACAGCAGCTAGGCTTCACAGCAACATATGGTAAGCCAGTGTGTTTTAGTACATGTGAAATGTAATGCGAGTGGGCTGCTTTCTTGGCTTGTGCCCTCAACGTGTAATCCTACCGAATTACAAATAGTTCAGTTGTCTGCTTTGCTGTATTGCTTGATTCGAATGCTTATTTGTTGTTACGCTATACCTGAGTTGGCCAATATGTCAGCAGTGCCTGCTGTACTATCGTAAAGAAATGCATGCCTATTTCATTTGAGTCCTTAACTTTCCCTCTCAACTTCATCACAAGACTGTCTTCGTAGTTTATATGAGGCCACACTGTTAAGTGCTTTCTCAGATTGTTTCAACTGCTTAGATGCCTTGGCAACTTAAATATAGCGGTTGCACACTCCCTTTCAACTAGGGATGTCAACTGGGTCCCGTTTAATCCCGATTAAAGTCCACTAGTGGTATGATAGTTCAAAACAGTTTTTGTTTTTTGAGGAAAATGAACTAGGGAGGTAGCAAAAACTAACTAGATGGGACTGGCGGATGTCGTTTATTTGCCACTTACATCCCTAGTTTCATCTTACCATTTTAATTTCTTTTCGGCTGATGCTGCTTCGAACCATTTAAATATAGTTTGCCATGCTCGGCAATAATTCGTCCGTCGTTTACCATGTAAGCATACTGCCTGGATCATACGAGAACTATCTCTTACTGATGTCCAACAGAAACCTTTCAGGATGCCGTTCACAATAGGACACAATGTACAACCCCAGAATCTATTTGTGGAAGCAACGCGCCATCCATGTTACCAGATGGTAGCAGTTCAGAGGCAACACCGCCGGAGAGCAGTCTGAGCACATATATTATAGTGCTTGAGGCTCTAATAGAGGCAGAAAGAGATGGTGTGGCTGCCATGAATGAGGTAATCTTTATCTTGAGGCTGGAAATTACGGAATTAGCGGCACGCATTATGCAAGCAACCCAAGAATTGGAGGAAGTAAGAATGTTGCATTTGAAGACGGAGGAGGTCCTGCTGTTTCTGCTATCTGAAGCCCAAGGTAATCCCGGTTCTTCTTTAGATACCAGCTGAAATTGTCATTAGATTATTGTACTTGCATGTTGTGTCATGTCTCTGAATGGATTATGTTGCAAGACCCCCTATGTTGTCCATGTGTTGTAATGATCCGAGTTTTTTAGGCGAGGTAATCCTCAGTACTTGTATGATTGACATAAGGTGAACTGTTTTCGTGTGAGCATATTGTATTGGATGAAATAACTGTTTGACTCAGAGTGTATCCAACCTACTGAATTCGAAGATCACGACATTTCTAAATCATAATCATATATAAAGGTGGAATAAATCTTTATTGTGGTTTTGAAGAAATAAATAACAAAACGTATAATTATCTGTGGATATTCGTAATCGAATACAAATTGGATTTGAATTCAGTTTGCCAGGTCCCAGGGCAAACGTGTATGCTAATTCTCCCAAGTTTTGAATGAAGCGGCTAAACACCCACTATAATTTGTGGGCTGCCCGAAGCAAGTGTTTGCGAGATGGAAATTACTGTCTACCCCTGACACTTGACATCCTTATCGACCGGATTTACACTGCTGTCGATAGGGGTAGACTAGTAACTTCAATCAGACGTGACACGACGGCCTCTGAGCCCATTCAGACACGGTGGGCGCCAAACGTGGGCGGCAAAACACATTTGATTCAAGCTCGTCCGGAAGACATGTGTCTCTTCCTCCATTTCCCCATTCATACACGGTGGGCGGCAAAACAAACTCTCCTCGTCCGAAATCGATGTAGGCTAATATTTTAAATAGGGGCAGATGTGTAACTTCCATCAGACGTGACACAACCGCCCTACCTGTCAGCCCCGTTCATACACCGTGGGCGCCAACCGTGGGCGGCAAAACACCCTCTCCTCGCCTGAAATAGTTACCGGCAAATATTTGGGAGATGTGAGATTACCGTCCTATCCCCAACCGACGCGATGTCCGAAATTTTAAACGGGGGATAAGTTCGTAACTTCCCCCCATTTCAGAGAAGCGCGTCCCAAAGTTTGAGATCCCCCCTCCATTTCCCCATTCATACACCGTCGGCGGCACGACAACCTCCGCACTGCGGCCAGCCTCCTCCGTCCGCCACCCCATCCTCCACCTTGCCGGAGCCGCTACCCCTACCCCGTCGTCCACTTCAAGAGATGGACATCTCTCATCCACGGCGCTGGACCAGGATCCTTTCATCGCCTCCTCTCGCTTCATCGGTGTCGTCGTCCACCTTGCCGTTGCCGCTCCTACGACCGCCTCGTCCACGGCAACAGGATATATCCCCCGACCCGGCCGTCTGCCGTCTAAAGTCTTCTTCCCCGCCGCCGACAGCCATCGCACCCGCAGCACCCTCAACGTATCAGCATAGGCCTACACGGCGTCGCAAGAGAGGTGGTACTCTTCCATATGTGCTTAAGTTATTGATCTCACCCGGAAAATAGATCGTAATTTGTTTACTGTACTTTTCTTGTCCGTACCAAATCGTAGTGGCTAGTTGAAAGCAAACATTGGTTGCCAAGTAGCTTTGTCCGGTTTGCACCTTCAGATCCGCCATGGCACGGGCACTATACTCGTAAAGCTTATGGTTTCCCCCCTTTATATTCACTACCATCATCGTAGGTGCTTCGTGTCGTGCTAGCACTGCTCCTCAAGACCTCAACCCAAAGCTTACGTGTTGAAATACGAATCTGATATGATGCTCATATCACTAAAACAGAGAACGTTTAATTAGTCACCTAATGTTCCTATATTCATTTCGAAAAGCATGTGCGCCACCCACTGGTCCAGCTAGTTCCACTTTCCTGATTTTTCTCTTGATGCTTAGGGTTTTCCCCTTTTATCTACTCTACTATGATCTGCGTAGGTGCTTTCTGTCGTACTAGCATTACTCCACCCTTCAAGCTAAACAACACAACACTCAGAATTCGAAAGCTTAGTTGTTCAAATATGATTGTGATATGATACTGATATTAGTTAACCGACACATTTAATTGGTTAGCTAAAGGTCCCACTTGAGTTTCCAAATGCATGTCGCGACATATAGAGAGACAGCATAATTGCATTTCTTTGTCACTTGTTGACCGTACCTTCTTGTCCATACCAAATCTTAGTTGTTATTTCAAAGCAAACATCGGTTGCTAACTACCCTTTGCGCGGTTTGCAGCTTCAGATCTGCCATCCCACTGCCACGGTCAACACTGTACTCATCATGCTTATGTTTTCCCCATTTTATGATGACCACAATCAGCCTACGTGGTTCATGTCGTAATAGCACTGCTCCACCCATCGAGCTAAACAAGCTTAGTTGTACAAATTCATATCTGATATTATTGCTGATATTAGTAAAACTGAGAGATGTTTAATTGGTTAGCTAAATGTTCCTACTTTAGTTTCGAAATGCATGTGAGCCACATATGGAGAGACCGGAAAGAATATTATTTCTTTGTGCGCTCTGGTTCATCATGGGTGGCCAACCGACATTGTATTGAAAGACTTGTAATATCTTCAATCTGCTTGCTCTTCTGCTCTTCTTTAAGATGATACTCTTCTCTTGCGGTCGACTGGTCAGGTCGAGTTGTTCTCCCTTAGTATATTTTGAATCTGTCGGGTCAGGTCGACTTGTTCTTCTTTACTATATGTTGAAGCTATCATCTGCGAAGTGTCATCACTTCTGGAGCTCTCATATTTTGAGTAGCAGGCCACATTATATTAATGCACACAACAAATTACAGCATGCATGACATCTTTTAAAAGAATTGCAGAGATAGCACAAAGGGGTTTACAGGGAGGCAGTATTGGATTAGAATCACTTCTGCATTACAAAGAAAATCTCACTTGTTTTTATGTTTTCATGCATGTCAGATATTGAACATTATCAAAATGAATATGAGAATGGGCGCACGAGAGGAATATTGCGGAACGATCCACTGGCTAACAAACTTGGCATGGTGGAGGATGGCCTATCTTATTCACCCATCAAGGTGCTTGCTCTAACTTTGCAAAGTTGTATTGGTCGCACATATTTTGTATCTGACCTCTTGCATTACTTCTACTTTGTTACACCATCTGCTTAGTTTAAGCATCATATATGAGTATATGCCATACCTATCCATTTTCTGTACCTATTCCATGTGTCGTCACACTATGTTTTTCCAGTCAAATGTTGTTCTTTCGTAATAGATGTCCAAAAGGAAGAGGGTGAGTGCAGATCCTCAAGGAGTACAAACTAGGTATTTGGAAAAGGTAGTGATACCTGTTAAATCAGATAGATCAACAGCCACAGAAAACACAGGCCCAACTGTACCACAATTTACCCCTACTCCAGTGGCCAAACCCCTATTAGAACTGCTGGGAGCCCAGCGTCAGGTACTGTCTATGTAATCAATTCAAAATTTGAACTCCTAAATTTCTGCTTGTGCCTTACCTTCTCTCTTGTATGAAAACTAATTTCAGATGAATCTCCTTGCTCAAAAGATCATACGATCTCAAAACAATAATGGGCTCTGCATTGCTCTTGTCAGTACCTCTCTCCCTTTTGCCTTGTAACGCTGTACTTAATTAATTGCTATTTGATTATGTATCATCAGTCTGCACCTGAGCTTCATTATCCTCTGTTTCTTCCAATATTATTTGATCTATATTTACTCTTTGCAAAATGTAGAATAATGGCAACGCTTATAAAGAATTTTCTTTGGGGAATTTATTGAATTATCCTTCCATCAACATGGAGAAGGGCTTTGTCCAGCCCGTGTTAACATGTAATGTAAGTTCATCTGTCTCAAGCCTTCAAACTTTGTTCTAGTATAGATTTGGATAGGCATCATTTCCTCCACTGCTGTTTGCTTTGCTGTTTACATCTGATTGGATGTTTGCAACAACTACCAGTTTCAAATTGTAGTTGTAAAAACATGTTCCTTATGCAGAACAGATCCATTTATTTCCTTATATAATTGTGAAACCTGTTACGTGTCTCCTTGTTTCTCTTTCAGACTCGTATCTCTTACGCCAGGCAGAACTTTAGGGAAGATAGTGAGCCAAACCATCTTGAGGACAGCGAGATAACCCCAAGGTCCTGTCTTGATGAAGACAGTGAGTTGAAGCTACTCACCAGCAGGTGTGAGACAACCTCTGTGCAGTCGCTGCCTCAATCAGTTCGACTTCTTCAGTCTCAACTTAAAGCGGAAAGGCTTGCTTCAGCTCAGCTCCGACTTGAAGTCAAAGATGCAATGAAGATGTCAGAGGACTGCCGTGCGCACCATCATGCCTTAAATCTAGTGTTGATGCATCTATCGTTGACACAACTGAGGTCTACTCAGCTTCTTCAGCTGTTTGGGGGGGCCCGACGTGGCCAGGCCTAGTGCCTTCTGAAGTGCTCTCAGTTTTGTATATTCTTTTGTCGGCGCGTTTATTTGCACTGGTGGCGAACTTTGATGCCCAGTGGATGTAATATGTGTGATAGCCATGATAGCCTAGCGTAAGTTGCTTGCTTATTTATTTCCTTGTTGTCTTGTTTATTTGTTTGCTTGTAGTCATTGCAGTTCTTTTTCTGCGGTTTGCTAGTGGCTGCAATAACCTATTTTTTAAAACTAGGCCACAATAACCATGGGCTAATATTTACTGTAGTGACACTGGGCCTCCTACGGGCCGTAGAAACAGTGGGCCTTCTACGGGCCGTAGAAACAATGGGCCTTCTACGGGCCGTATCATCAATGGGCCTTATACAGGCAGTATGATCGATTGGCCAAACATGGGCCAATAACAGGCCGCATTATGGCCGTAAACGGGCTAGAGTTGGAATCGTCCGTTCATGGGCCGACCATAACGGGCCATCGTTAATAGTCCGTATTTGATGATGCTATGAAAACGGCCCAACGTATTAACGGACCACAAACGGGCCAACTGTAACCACGGGCTAAATTTGGCCCACGAGCAGAAAATGACAGTAACGGGCCGTAAGTAAACGAATGCTGGAAATGAGCCCAAGAATAAATGGGCTCTGAGAAGGCTGAAAGATAACATGGGCTGGAAACGGCCCAACGGAATAACGGGCCGTTAATGGGTATAAAGTGATACACTGTTCATTACGGGCCAGTTTCACCACGGGCCGTTAATGGGTGTAAAGTGATACACTGTTCATTACGGGCCAGTTTCACCACGGGCCGTTAATAGGCCAAGAGTTACATAGGGCCTCATATGGGCCGAAAGACGTCATGGGCCATACATGGGCCAGAAGTGAAAACGGGCTGGAATCATATTGGGTGGCCCAGATGACGCTACTGGGCCTAATTCGGATAGGGCGTAACGGGCCTTGGGTTAGCGGGCTGTAAATGGGCTATATGCGAACAGGCCGTTAACAGGCTTTACATGGGCCGGCCCGCCACCTTTTGACCAAGTCAAACGGGCCGGCCTTTTCACATGAATGGGCCTCTGTTGGGCCGTGCCACGTGTCGACGTATCATAGGCGCCTTCTATCCAATGAGTGGATGACATCTGTTCCAACGATGAGCCGACACGTGTTTCCTCCAGCCAATGATGATTTTACACGTGGAAAATCCCCATTGGTCGGGGCTGTTAACGGGTTATTGGATCCAAAACCCGACCCGATAGCTTAACGGCGTTCTGTTACGGTGGATGCCACGTGTCGGTCACCCTTGACGAAAGCACTTCTGTGACGCGGGATTTATCGTCATGGAAGTGGACACTTCCGTGATGATAATTTTGGTAATGTCATGGAACACTTCTACGATAGCACAGGTATGACTATCTTGATTCTGTCATAAAATCGTCATGGATGTACATGCATGACAGAAAATGCGACCTACTGTGACAAACACGTATCATCATGGAAGTGTATTTTTTTGTAGTGTTGCGCACTTGGGGCTGTTTGGCGAAAGTCAACGTGCCGATAATCAAAAAGCGCAAGTTGGGACCAAAGACCGTGGACTGTGTTTTTCTTGGCTATGCCAAGCATAGCGTTGGCTATAGATTTCTAGTGGTGAAATCTGAGGTACCTGACTAGAAGGTCGGTACAATTATAGAGTCTAGGGATGCTACATTCTTTGAGGATATTTTCCCCATGAGAGATACGCAAAGCAATTCTAGACTAGAATCTGATGAGACTCCTGAACCTGCTATTCCGATGGAATATTATGAACATAAAAGTGATAAGAGTTCCACGGAGGATGACGAGGAAGCTCCTGTTAGGAGCAAGAGACAGAGGACTGCAAAGTCCTTTGGTGATGATTTCCTCGTGTACCTCGTGGATGATGATACTCCCAGCTCCAATTCAGAAGCTTATGCATCTCCGGATGCTGACTACTGGAAGGATGCGGTCCGTAGTGAGATGGATTCCATCTTGGCTAACGGGACATGGGAGATCACTGATCGTCCTTATGGTTGTCGACCATTAGGATGTAAGTGGGTGTTCAAAAAGAAGCTTAGGCCCGATGGTACTGTTGAGAAGTACAAGGCTAGGCTTGTGGCCAAGGGTTATAGCCAGAAAGAAGAAGAGGATTTCTTTGACACTTATTCACATGTGGCTAGACTGACAACCATTCGAGTGTTACTCGCTTTGGCTGCCTCGCATGGTCTTCTCGTTCATCAGATGGACGTTAAGACAACTTTCCTTAACGGAGAGCTAGACGAGGAAATTTACATGCAACAGCCGGATGGCTTTGTAGTAAATGGTCAGCAAAGAAAGGTGTGTAAGCTAGTGAAATCTTTGTATGGCCTGAAACAAGCGCCTAAGCAATGGCATGACAAGTTCAACACTACCCTGACATCTGTTGGCTTTGTTGTGAACGAAGCTGACAAATGTGTATACTATCGCTATGGTGGGGGCGAAGGAGTTATACTGTGTCTATATGTCGATGACATACTGATATTTGGGACCCACCTCAAGGTCATTGAGGAGGTCAAGTCTTTTCTATCTCACAACTTTGAGATGAAGGACCTGGGTGTGGCTGATGTTATCCTGAACATCAAGCCACTGAGAAATTCTGAGGGTGGAATTACACTTTTGCAATCCCACTATGTTGAGAAGATTTTGAGCCGTTTTGGATATTCGGACTGCAAACCTTCTGCAACACCATATGATCCTAGCGTGCGGATTCGAAAGTTCGAAGGCACGACTGTAGATCAATTGAGATATTACCAAGTGGTTGGTTCACTGATGTACCTAGCATGTGCTATTCGTCCTGACATCTCATTTGTTGTGTGCAAACTGAGCCGGTTTGTTTCCAATCCGGGAGATGTGCATTGGCATGCTGTTGAGCGAGTGATGCGTTATTTGCAAGGTACTACGAACTATGGAATTCACTATTCTGGGTACCCGACGGTACTTGAGGGGTATAGTGATTCGAATTGGATATCTGATGCTGATGAGATGAAAGCCACAAGTGGACATGTCTTCACACTTGGTGGTGGTGTTGTTTCCTGGAAGTCTTGCAAGCAGACGATCTTAACCAGATCGACTATGGAAGCAGAACTCACAGCATTAGACACATCATGCGTCGAAGCAGAATGGCTTTGAGAGCTTTTGATGGATTTGCCGGTGGTTGATAAACCAGTGCCAGCTGTCCTTATGAACTGTGACAATCAAACAGTGATTGCCAAGGCTAAGAGTTCAAAGGACAACATGAAATCCACAAAGCACATAAGAAGAAGATTGAAATATGTCAGAAAATCAAGAAACTCCGGAGTAATAGCGTTGGATTATATCCAGACGGCTAAGAATCTGGCAGACCCTTTTACGAAAGGGCTATCACGGATTGTGATAGAAAATGCATCGAGGGAGATGGGTATGAGACCCACGTAAGTTGCCATGGGGGTAACCCAACCTATGTGATCGGAGATCCCATGAATTAGGACCTGGGAAAACAATCCAGCGGTCAACTGAGGAGAGTATCCTTAATAAACCCACTCCGTTGGAGATGCAGTAATACTCTCAATTCTGTAAGCCAGGCTGACTTTTGTCTTAATGTGTTCCAAAGCTTATGTAAGCAAGATGCTAACCTACAGAGCATTCTTTGGAGGAACACACCTATGTGAGCCCGACTGCTGGTCACAGTCTATGAGATTGGGTAATCTCTAGTAAGCTCATGAGAAGGTACGGAGTATGACTAATAAGCTCCACCCGTGGGGTTTAGCCTACGACAGCCATGTATTAGCTGACAATAGGCGAAACTTCTGCACGCCAAACTGATAATTCAAGGCATAGTCCATTGTTCAGTTGTGAAGAAGTCTAATCTTGTTGCTCTAGGTGGAAGTTCAACTTAACAGTCTCCACTAAAAATTTTGGTATATCAAACATTGTTTGGAACAGTTGACAAACTTATGTGCCTCGAGATCTGGTGGGGGATTGTTGGATTATGGATGGGCTTAGGCCCCTATAAGACACTAATCCCTGGTTAATCTTGAGGCCCATGTATGAGATGGCAGGTGGTGGGATGTTTAGTCCCACCTTGCTAGTTGAGGAGAGTTGAGACCCCTTTATAAGGGTTGCTCTACCACTTGCCATTGGGAGCTTGGAAAGAGGAGTGGTACACGCGCACTCCTCCTCCTCCGTCGCCCGCCTCGCCACGCCTCGCCTCGCCTTGCCTCGACGCGCGCACGCCGCGGGTTGCGGGAATGAGCCGAGCCGAAGCTTATTTTTGCCGCTCAGGAACGAATTAATTAATCAGGGATTAATTAACGAGTCCGACTTGCGTTGCCGGGATTCGTCGACTCCCTTGCCGGGGGTACAACCCTTGCTGGGACCCGCGTTGCCAGGATTCGTCGACTCCCTTGCCGGGAACAACGACTCCCTTGCCGGGAGTGGGTCGCAAGGCCCACGACTTAGGCTCTGACCAGTGAAGTAACCTCGTTCGGTTCACTCACTCCCTCTCGTGTGACCTAGCCGTCATCTACTGTTCCTCACTCTGTGCTGCCTCCGGCGATCCCATCCCGAAGACCGCGTGCACGGCTGGTCGGGAGAGCAGGTGCCTCCGGAACCCTGTCGTTCGAGATTCTGCCCGAGAAAACGGCAATAAGGTTTTTGGGGAGCGTCTCGATGCGACTGCTCCCGATCCGTCTCCAACTCCGTTTGCCTCTGCTTCCACTACTTCCTCTGCATCGACACCATGGGCGACTCCGCCGCCGCTAAGAAGAAGGCCACGGACGACGCCGAGGTTGCTGCTGCCGCCACCGTGTTGGCTTGGCCAACCGGAGGGTATGATCTGTTCATCCCTCGTTTACTCGTACTTATGCTAGCCGTAGATGGGCTGCTCATAGAAGGTTCGACTCTATGTTCTGTACGTGCTAGTATGCTTAGGTATCGCTATGAGATGCATACCTTTTATGCCATGCTTACTGTTTACTCGTGGATAAGTCTAATCGGAAAAGTGCTAATATTTCCAACAGGTAGTGCGCACTGTTCATCCTGCCTGTTCATACCGATCACCGATGGCAATTGACCAGGCCGAGACGGAGCCCGGGAAAAGTCTCGGTGACGGCGAGGTGGCGTGGCCGGGTACCAACCACCATGGAGATGGATGCATAGATGGGGCAGTTGGTTCACGCGCGGCCGCCGCGTGCCATGCCACCGTTCTTGGCAGGTGGTGGCTGGCCTGGCTCTGGCTGGGTAGTACACGGCCGGGTTGCATGTCGCGGACCACGGGAAAGGGAAAAAGCGAGCGGAGGACTGGAGGAGACTGTCTGCACGTCCACTGCGCCTCGGCGGCTACGGTCAAACGTGTAGTACGGTCATCGCCCATCTCGGGCAAAATTTCGTGTTTCGACCCTTTTGCCATATAAAATCAGGATCTGAACCTAGTTGGTAAAAAAAATTGGGATTTGACCCTTTTGCTACAGCCAGGGACACTGGCGGTAGGGTTAGACAGCCTACCGCCTGAACCCCTGGCGGTAGGGTGTGACGGAGGGGGACGGTGGCCGTTTGCCTGTGCTGACGTGGATAAGTACCTTACCGCCAGGGGCCCTGGCGGTAGGCGGTCTAAACCTACCGCCAGAACCACTGGCGGTAAGGGGTGTGGCAGGGTTTTGCCGTACAAACTTTCTGTAACGAAATATGCAAGGGCCCTGGCAGTAGGTTCACCCTACCGCCATGGGGGCTGGCGGTAGGATGTCTAACCCTACCGCCAGGGTGCCTGGCGGTAGGGTCCTCTATTTTGTTGTTTCAAGTTCATTTGGTTGTTCGTTTTCAAATTCAAATATGACAGCAATATCACAGCAAGTTTCACAAATACGACAGCAATATATGAGCTCACATATTAATAAAGGTTCCACATAGCAAATATCAAACAGTTTACACATAGATTCATAAGTAGGAAATTGCAAATAGCAAACTTGTCCACATAGTTTGACAACCCCTACTAAAACATAGATGCATATCCAATAGACATGTTTATAGTTTGGGTAAACCTCCCCCCTCGTATGTTAGGCCTGGCCGTGGAGACAGATACGGCAGCGGATCCACCGGTTCAGGCGGAGGCGGAACGCTGGTCGGCATCCGACCGTTCAAGCACTCCCACCTTGCCTTGCCAGCTGGAGTTTTCGCCTCCGCCCTTCCCCATCTGATGATATCGAACGCCAATGCACTTGGGGGCGGCATCCTTGCTCTCTCCTCCGCATTGCTCTCGAAGTAGATCCTCCGGCCCAAATTGCGCAGCTCCCAGTTGGAGTGCTGCTTGGCAACTTCAATGGTCGCTTCCCGGCGTTCACGGGAGATAGTTGGATTTCCCTCCATCTCTGCCTTCACTCTCTTCCACTCCTTCACACTCAGCGACCAACACTTCACATCGTCGGCGATCCATTCTGCCCTCTCGTGCCACCGCACTGCCCTCGTCTCCTGTAGGAACTCGTCTGAAAAAGCGGTCACCGGCTGCAGAAGCTCGGGGAAGGACTCGTACACATACGGAAGTGGCAAGCCGGACGGGTCGTGTTGGAGATGGATGGGCGATGGTTGTGCCACTGTTGCAGACCTAAACATATGGATCAAATAAATAAAATACATATATCAAGATGTGTCAAATGCAAAATCATACCATATCATACCAACCAAATCCACTACTTGCATCATATATATTTTGTTTACTACAATATGCATCATATCAACATGCATCATATCATAAAAAAAATCCTCCAACATATGAACTATTGATTAGAGTTCATATTCAATACCACTACTTACTAAAGAACTAAGAACTACAACTACAATCAAGCTAAAACAATCTTAGGTACAAAAAAATCCAATCTAAATTCAAAAATATGAGGGATTTGAAGCAAATAATGCGTCGAATTGGAAGCAAGTTTGCAAAAACTAATTGGAGGGATCGGAGGAGCTTACGTTTCTCTCCCCGGGCCCATCTCGATCCGCAAAAACGGTGAAGAAACGGTGAAGATCCGAGGGGGAGAGTGGAGGAGATGAGAGAGGGAGAGAGGGGCGAGTTGGGGAAGAAAAGATGAAACTGCCGACGGGGGGAGGGGGAGGGGTGGGGAGATGGGCAGGGGCGCGCGGTTTCGGGCGAAATAACTACCCGGACCCTACCGCCAAGGGACCCTGACGGTAGGGTTTGACAGGCTACCGCCAGGGAACGACGGAGGGGGGCGGCGGGCGTCCCCTCGTGCTGACGTGGATTACTACCCTACCGCTAGGTCCCCTGGCGGTAGCCTGTCTAACCCCACCGCCAGGGACCCTGGCGATAAGAAAAAGGGTCAAATCCCGAATTTTTTACCAACTGGGATCAGATCCTGATTTTATATGGCAAAAGGGTCAAAACACAAAATTCAGCCCCCATCTCGCAGTCTCCCCTGCGCGCTCCGCCTGCCCGTACGCACGCACGGCGCCTATACCTGCCACCCCACGGCCCCGGCCCCTCCTCCTCCTCTCGTGTGATTTGTGACTCTGGCAGCGCAACGCAGCAGAGGTGCAGCTGCAGCTGCAGCTGCGCTGCGGTGGGGTTCAGCTTACCGAGACCATTACCAATTCATGCATTTTATCAAATACAGTAACAAATAACAAGAAAACCATTACACATGGATGCATTCATGCATGGTACCTCGGCGGACCGGGCAAAACCACTTCCCCACGCCACCTCTACAGCCTCCCCCTACATCGCCAGTTGGGATGACTCTGCAGCAATGCTACACCTACGTAAAATTATTTACGATTTTTACGGAACAAACAACATGAAAACATGGGATTGAATCGCTGGAGGAGGAAGGTTATGTAGGATTATGTACCTTTTACATAGATGTAGGATTATCGCCGGCCTACCTTCATTTGTTTTTTTTTTGAGAAAGTATGCTTGTATTCAAATCACAAAATAATACAAAGTCTTCGACCCGTACAAGCAGAACCTAACACACATATAAAGAATCCAAAAAACAAAGAGCACCCTAAAACAACCAGTAAAACACGAATATCTTCGGAGCTCTGTGTCATCATTCCTAAAACTTGTGAGAAGACACCTACAACACAAGAATCTGCAATCAGACACTAGCAGGTCATCATCTTCAACCACGGCATAATCGTCGCCATGTTGCTTCCCTTTTTCTTCACACCGACGCCAAAAGGACAAGGGCACACCTATGCATCCAACACGTCTGCACCAGCCTTTGCCATCTATGGCTTTGAGTACCGCTATATGTGCCCCTTCCAGATGGAAGAGAACTAGGATCCGGTTCCGGCGTCGCGGCCGGGCCAACCGCCCGGGCAAAGTAGGGCATCCCTCTAGCAGTAGCACAAAGAATGAAGAAGAGCAGCAGCAGAAAATCATACCGATGAGGAGGAAGAAAAAACAACGTCTCCACACAACCACCTCACATTCGACGACCCAACCGTCTAGTGACGGTTGACCTCCAGACACCATATCCCGCGACCTCAACGAGATCCGGGGATCCCCCACCCCACTGGCTCCTAGACGAAGGCAAGAGCTCCGTCTGACCACGAACGAAACCCGAGGAAACTTATTCAGACGCGACGCCGCCTCAACGGCCTAAACAGCATCTCCCACAACCCTAACCCAAATGCGAACCCACCCCATGCATAGATCCGAGGTTCCCCCTCCCTTCCGCCGCCGGAGCGGCCGACGGAGGAAGAGGGAACCAGCGGCAGCGCCGGCGGCGCGCAAAGGGAAGCCGCGTCGCCTCCTTTCCGCCTGCATACGAGATCCTCTTTTTTCGGGCGGAGGCAGTTCCCATGTCAGTTTAACCATTGAGCTACTCACAGGGTGTTGTACATTTTACTAGTTTAGAAACACAAAGACGGTGTGCTAAAGCATGACCTATGGGTTATGAATACATCAACTAACCAGGTCAAGTGGAATGTAAACTATCAGAAGATAGACGAACACAGTGTAGTAGAATTACACTGGACCGAGAAATTGGATACAAAGACATGGGTCAAAGCATATTCCATTGATTTTTGTAAATGTGACATCTTACTAAGCAACAATTTTGAAGTTTTCTATAACAGGTATAGGTGTTGTGCGTTTTCTGTTATAAGTCACCTAATTTATCATGTGAGTGTACTGTTTGCTTAAGTGACCTGAATTGTCATGTGAGTGTGTTGTTTCTATAAGTCAACTGAATTATCATCTTAGTACGTATCACATATAAGAAATACTGCCTTTCTGATAGAAGTGGTTGACTTATCGCATATAAGTAGTATTGCTTATCACATATAAGTGCCTGGACTTATCACATATAAGTACTAATGCTAAATATTCAGTTAAGTACCACATTCACTTATCTACTAAATATTCCATATTTCAACATCAAACAATATATCATGATGTCTCAACAACACAATAGCATCACTCACTACACATGTCCTATGTGCTAAGAATGACAACAAACTAAAAAAACAATGACAACAAACATAATGGCAAATATGGGAAGATACATAACAGTTGAAATCCCGACATCCTATCCCTGGACAACAGTCTTTCCTTCTGCATCCTACCCATTGCCCTCTTTCATGACGATTCCTTTGTATTGTACTTTTGCCTCACACTCTTTGACCCTACTCTCCAGCTTCATGTTCTTCATGGCAAGATCCCTAATGATTGTCTTAGATATGCCCTCCCACTCCCTTTCAATCCACTCAACATATGTGCAAGCACCAACAACTTGCAATACATAAGCAACAACGTATGTGCTTTTTTTTGACCTAACAATCCCTCATTGTAGCAAAAATAACCTCTATTTGGCAACCTAATAACCTGCTACTCGTGTCATCTCCCTCGTTGCAAACACGACGAGCAGGGCTAACCAGATGCGCACGAAGTTGCTTCTTGTTGATTCCATTGTACTCTGAGTCGTACTGATATTTCGGTAGCCCATAATCAAGTTCCTACCAAAATGCATATTTTCCGACATCATTCGCTAATTTAAGGAGGAGGTTTTTTAGCACGCGAGAGTGGTGCGAATAGCTCATCCGATTCACTCCATCATCCAGAGACGGACGGATCAAATATTTTAGATGTAGTGATCGAACGAATAGAAGTACTTTCCTGCCTCATATGAAGGTTCTGCTTTCCTCCTCAGATGAGATCATACTACAAAGCAACCTTCTGTTTAACTCCGCACGAGGCAAGCACACCTAAAGTCGCACGTTCTCACTGTCTAAACAACGTAGTGCGCGTTGCAAATTGTTTTGTTATGATGTACCATCATGCCTTCCCATGACCGTTCGTTCGATCGAGAGAGGGCGAGGGAATATAGTATCACATTATAACTGCTACTACTACCACTACTCAATTAATTGGCCGCTTGTTTCAATAATAGTTGCAAAAAATTTACCGGCTGCTTTTTTTTAACCGGGCTAGCCCCTTGTCCATTCAACGGAGAGAAGGATGAGATAGCGAGTTCAACGCACTGCTAGAAAACCGACGGCATTTGATTGATATTGAAGCGAACACTATGGGGCGAGAACCGAGACATCACCATAGCAGACTAGCCAGGATAACAACGACAAAGTATCAAGTACTCATATAAGCAAAAGCCATAGCTAGCAAAATGAAACAGGCAGACGGCGAGCACCGACATGATCTTGCGTAGAATGGCCACAGTTCGCCTCTCATTACCCTTCAGCCGGCCTCCATGCAACACAAATCCTCACCGTATGGCTGCTAATTAACTGAATTAACATTAACTGTACCTGTTGTCTTTCTCTTACCATATACGGAGTATATATATACTCATACTACTACATACTACTCCCTCCGTTTCAAAATATAAGTCTTTCTATAGATTTCACTATGGACTACATACGGATGTATATAGACGTAGTTTAGAGTATAGATCCATTCATTTTGCTCCGTATGTAGTCCATATTGAAATTTTAGAAAGATTTATATTTAGGAACCGAGGGAGTAGTTTGAAATTTAAATGCGGTGTCGTCTTACGCACGTACGAAAAGCGGCTAGCGGATCGTTTCGCGGTCGGTCGTGCCTGGCTGGCTTCTTCTTGTCTCTCGTGCATGCGTCCATGCATGCATGCATGGCTGGGAACTCGACTGACTGTGGGGCCGCGTGCAGGCGCGCCGCTTGTGTGGACCCGCCGTGTCCCGTGCTGTCCCCGGCGCGCAGGGTGGTGTCTCGTTGGCTGTTGGTTTGTTTCGCTTTGCGCGTCTGGATTAATAACACGGCGAACACACACCAGATCAACAGGCCGATCGCCAACGATGTGTGGATTGATTAGGTGGTCGGTGCGGTGCATCGTCGTGCGTCGTCTCTCGCTCTCAGAGCCTGCGGCCAGTTTGGCGACGGTGCGTGCGCGCATATGAGGCCGGCCACGAACATGCCACGTCTGTCTGTCTCAACACGATAATAATGTTCATTGCTAATGCCAGTCTTTTGTCGTGGCTTCTTTGGGTTAACATAGGCATCTTCCATGTCAAGCACTGGCATGTCATGCTTCTCACAAAAACAACATACCTTTTTCATAAGGGAATCCCACCCCTCATTGGTTCTGAGTTTTTTTAACTCTCGTTTCGTTGATTCCACATCTGAAATAACATTTACAATGTCTTTATTCTTTCTTTGTAAGGTTTTTGACAGCCCATTTGTTAAAGCTAATATCATCATCATCATCATGTGTAAGAAAAATGCAGAATCAAAGGTCTGGAAATATTTTAGAAGACCTCTAGCTTGCCGCCTCTTTCCGGTATCTGTGCCATCTTTCTCGACATATTCTAGTACTTTGACCACAGATGAGAACATCTTGGACAAACCCAACAGTGTTTTATAATGGGAGTTCCATCGAGTGTCACCTGGTCTTTGAAGAGATAATTCTTGATTCAGTCCCGTCCCCGTAGCAATCTCTCCACATCCTATTGCTTTTCTCACTTCTTCTTGGTGATGCTCACGAAGTTGGTCTTTTCTCTTGCAAGACGCGCCCACGACATTCAGCAAAACTGAAACCATATCAAAGAAATCTCCGACCTCGAATATCTTCTTTGCAATAGCCACAACAACCAAGTTGAGTTTATGAGCAAAACAATGTACATAATATGCTGATTTGTTCTCATTCATAATTTTAGCTTGCAAACCATTAAACTCACCAGACATATTACTTGCTCCATCGTAACCTTGGCCTCTAACTTGTTCAAGATTCAGCCCAAGTTGTGAAAATAATAAATCTATGCAAGACTTGAGATAAGAAGATGTTGTCTCCTCCACATGAACAACACCAACAAACTTCTCTTGGACTAGTCCACACTTATCAAGATATCGGAGAACAACCGCCATTTGTTCTTTGTCGGAAACATCCCTACACTCATCAACTAATAAGCTGAACACACCATTACCAATTTCTTTCATCACATGGCCTAGTACTTCTTTTGCAAAACACTCGGTAATATCTCTCTGAATTTTGGGAGACAACATTTGATTATTATTTGGAGCATTCTTGAATGCCTTGGCAACAACATCATTTTGCTTAATAGTGTAGCCCATCAACTCAAGGTAATTTCCTTTATTTCCAGAATCTTTAGATTCATCATGGCCACGGAAAGGTTGTCCCTGATGCAACAAGTATCGACAAACATCAATTGCGGCATTTAACCTGATGAGATGCTCATTCTTTTCAGTTTGGCTTTGTCTATTCCAGGCTGCAGGGATTGATTGATCTTGCTTTAATAGATCCTCGCAATCCTTGAGTGCTCTGTTGTGAAAGCTGTTACGATCACCGACGTGAGTTACAAATCTCTCTGTCTTGTTCCAACAGTTGAAACCTTCTACTACAAATGCATCGTGCCCATGGTGGCTGTCTTTAATGTTGTCCCTAAACAAATAGCAGCATAAGCAATAGGCTTTGTGCTCCTTCTCGCTGTACTCTAGCCAATAAGCATAATCATCATACCAATCCGGATTGAATCTCCTCTTCTTTTTCTTCTTCCCAATCTCCCTGTATGGAAATTCCAATTTGCGGGGCTGATTAGGTCCCCAAATCAAATACTTCCTTCTTATCTCGTCACGTTGGTTGGGGTGATAATCTGCCATTCGCTTCCTTTTAGCTGGATCGCGAGGGAGCTTATTCAAATCAACTAGTTCAGGCACAGCAGAATTATGTTTTGCTGCAGGTCTTGATGCATTACTACTGCCACTTGAATTGTTGCTGGTGATAGCCCCCTGGGGCTGGGTGGTGGTGTTGGCATTTGCTGATTTCTTTATCAAATACTTGTCCATTATCTTCCCTTTTCTTCCCTATCAAATAATGGAAGCACAAATTGTAAAAGTTCAGATACAAAACATTCTAGTGGAGCAGACTAGCAGGCCAGCAAAAGTACTAGTAGTAGAATGGCATGCCAGATTGAATTCCATAGAAATTTTCCAAGTACAAGTAGTGTGTTACACTAATCCTATAATTTTTTGGTAGAACCAACAGTACATGGCTACATGTCTGATAGAGTAGTACTACTGTACTAGTACGAACTGCAAGTTTTCATTTGATTTGATATGAGATAAACCAAGGAATCAACTGAAGAATAAGGACCAGAGTGTAGTCAGGCAACAGCAAGCAAAATAAAGAACTAAGAAGTATCTCCGTAGTCGTTTGGGATAAGGAGATGAGGAGGTGCTACAGACCTGATTAGAGATGAGTTGCTGAGGATGTTCCGTTCATCCGTTGCTGCTGTACACCCGTCGACGGTGGCGCCGCCGGTGGCCGGCGACCGGATGGCACAGGACTGGCACCCGCCAAGCCGCGATCCACCAATGGTCCAACCAAGCGGCGGCCGAGGGCTCGCCTCTTCGTTTTTCTCGCTATTAATTGTGAGCTCCCAGAGTCGAAGCGGCAGGTGGCAGCAGGGTAGACGCACGCCTTCAACCTTGAATTTTTTTCTTGATTAGCTTTTTGTATTGGGCTTTACAGAAAGGCCGAACTGGAAGGGAGTGGGGGCACCTGCTATAGCCCGACTGGGGGCCTGCTCGCTAGCATCGGGACGTAGTACGAAGAGGACGATGAATCGAGGGGGGTCCTGGGCCCCCACTCGCCACAACATGCGTCCGCCCCTGGCCCCACTCGACAGGGAGGGGATGGTTCCAAATCGTTCCATGGGCGCGGGCGCGTACGTGCGTGCGTGCTGTCTTTCTCTGTTTGCTATGATATGATATCCGAATCGGGCAGGACAGCAACACTTTGGACACGAGAAGAGGACGAGAATGAAGCAAGTTTGGAAACTGCAACGATTTTCGTTCATATGCATATGAAGGGAGCTCAGTCAGTCGAGCGCAAAAAATCCATGAACAAATGAAGCAGTATAGTTGCTCGCTGGATTTAGAGCATCTACAGCCGGACTTTGCAAATCCGACTTCTCAAACTCCCATGGACGCGACCGCTGATAGTGACCGGTCACGCCCCAAATTAGCCACTCTTCATCCGCATCTCTCATATTTCATCTCCTAAATCCATCCAAAGCACGCAAAATAAAATCATACGTACTACATACTACGTTAACTAGTCTTCATCGTCGGAGATGTCCACGACGACGGTGTCGGCGCCAGCTGGACGGGCGGGTAGGAGGGCTCCGGCTCATCCTCCTCCTGCTCGATCTCATCCATGTAGACGAACATCTTCGCCTCCTCCGCGGCCTCTTACGCCTTCATCTCCTGCCGGTGACGGCGTCTCGCCTCCGCAGCCGACTCCGACCAGAGGGAATCAAGGATGGCCTGCTACTCCGCCTGCAGATCCGCGTCGCAAGCGTCCCCTACATCCACCACCTCCTCTTGATCCACTGCATCCGGAGGTAACCCCACGGCGATCCGGGCTTCGCGCCTAGCCCGGATTCTCTCAAGGAGCTCGAGCCGGCGCTCCGGCGTCAGAAATGGCTCGCTCCTCACCCGTCGGCGTGGGGGCATGGCTACTAGGCGGACGGGTGGAGTGGAAAGTGGCGGCGGCGGTGGACAGGCGGAGGAAAATGTGGATGGATGATAGGGTTTCGGTGCCGCAGGTCGACTTAAGTAGCCGGGCTAGATAGTACGCTGCCTGCTGGAGCGGCGCCACCGGTCCGATGGAGGAGACGAGCGTTGGACCACCGGGTTTCCGGGCGTTTTCGCGTGGAACCACCTGTGAGTCCGACATGACGGGCGTGCCCGGGCGCCCTCATATCTGCCCCATATTTGGGTTGGATATGAGGGGTGTCGGTCAGCCCGATCGTTTGAGGCCCGTTTGAGACGTCCATGTGGATCGAAAAATCGTGACCGAGCAGCCGGCCGGGCGTTTGAGGAGGGTTTAGGACGCCCGGCTGTAGATGCTCTTACGACACTCGGAAGAATAGCTAGAGGCAGCGATTGATGACGTCATCCCTCCACCAGACCACGGGACAAGGGATACGACTGACGGCCAACGACCGATGCCCAAGAGCACCAGCAAGCACCGTAGCTTCGACAGCCGGGCGTCACAGAGAGTATTCCCAAAACGGAGAAGCCGTTATTTCTCCAGATTCCACGCCGAAGATCCATCTTTGGCGCATGATCGAAATGGGGATGCACCCACATGCTCCACCGATCCACTATTAGGTAGCCTCCCTCCGCTATGGATGGCAAGCTTGAGAGGTGGATGCCGCCCACCAGATGCTCGTCTAATGCGCTAGTGACATGCCGGGGGAATCGTCTCCCCTAAAGTCGTATTATGGCGGTAGGGTGTTGACTAATTGGTACCATTATTGACTGTGACGGTAACCCATCTTATCCTACGGTCATTGTGTACGGCGGTAGCAAAAATGTCTGGTCGTGCTAGGTTTTTAAAGAGGGGTTAAGCAGTGCTAAACTTTGATCAAAGGCTCAAAACCAACAGTAATTTTTCTCGTGGTGGATAGTGCGCACTTTTTCCCACCCCTCCCGCCGGCCCACCAGCCAGCCAGACGGCGAGCCGACACGGCACGGGAGAAGTCGTTGCACGGCAGTTTACCTTCTTTACTGCGGGTAGAGTAGTACGTGGCCGTGTAACGCGGCGGCCGGATCGCCGTGCGTGCGTGCGTCTGGCCACGGCCAAGGTCCTGATGATTAGGAGGGATTGTTGGATTAATTTGAGAAGATGGATCACTTGGGCGGCTGTTTTACTTTTACCAGGGGCGCGCGCTGTGTGGGCAGGCGGTGGCTCTGGGTCCAGCTTGGCGCGCCCCGCTGCTGTTGTTGCTGCAGCGGAATGGCAGGCAAAAGAGAGTCGCTCCCTCAGGCTGTCAGGCATACGGAGGCGATGAAAAGTTTTTTTTTTTAGGGGTAGGCGATGAAAAGGTGAGAAGTGTTGGAAACCGGGGCCACCGAGGGGTGGCGGCGGCCTCGTGCGTATCGCACGGGTACGCACTAGCCCCTTCGGTTTCCCCCACTTTACGTTAAGTGAGTACTTATCCCTTGACCCCCTACCCCCTATATAAAGCAACGAGAAGCCATCATTGTAACACCTGATTATTGATTAATAGAGCTGGTCTCCTCCATACTTCTCTGTGTCATTTACTTTCGCGTGTTCGACTACTTCGTCTACGACGCTCGCCCTCGCTCCGCAACCTCGGACCGGACTCGCCGGCGGAGTTGCGGAACACGTTATCAGCACGCTTCGCTCCATCAACTCTCCGTCAAGCCTGCGTCAAGCCTGCATCACGCAGGCTTTCATCGATCCCGCGGAGGTATAAGATTCGATCCCCACTTTTGCAAAAATGGATTCCTTTCGTTACTACGATTCCGTTTTTGCGATTAGATTATTTTTCGGATTTGATCTACCTATGGTGCGGATTTTCCTCCCAAGAACCGAGCGGACGAACACGTCGCCGACCAATGTCGATGTTCTTGAACTAAGAGGAACTTGTTGACTGCACTATAGGGAATCGGTATAGATCGCGATCCAGATATTCGTGGTACCGCCGCAAAAGCACCAGATGTGCCATGCGCCGTCGTTTTTCCGGATGAACGCGACGAAGATCGCATCCCGAGGCCGGCGTCCGGATGACGCCGCACTGGCCGCGACCCTGCTGGTCACACGCGCCATGCCGCGTCCTGCTGACGCTGCAGCCGCCGCCGTCCCGCTAGCCGGCTCGTCGCGCCGCGCCCTGCTGGCGCGTACTCGCGCGCAGCCCGCCCCGCTGGCCGCGCCGCGCCGTGCCTCTGGCCGCGCCGCGCCGCGCCGTGGGCGCGCCGCCCCGCTGGCCGGCTTGGCCGCCGCCGGCGCGTGCCTTGGCCGCCGTCGGGTGGCACCAGCCGCCGCCACGCGAGCTGGCCAGCCCCAGGCCGCCGCCGCACCCTGGGCGCTAGGGGAAACCCTACCGTCGCTGCGGGCAGGAGCCAAGCGCAGCGCCTGGGCCGACCCGCTGGCTGCCGGGCCGGATGGGCCGCGGCCGTGGGATTCCTCCATAAAAAAAAGAGGGGCGCCGGCTGCAGCGCGGAAAGATTGCGGTTTAGCCCCTGTAGTTTTTAGCTTTTGCGCGAGTTTTATTCCTGCAGCAATATTTCGCGTAGAACCCCCTGGAACTGTCTGTTTTCGCTGAAAACGCGTATTTGGGCTTTAAAATGCCTCGGGAATTCACTTTTTGGGCTATTTTTCACGTACTAGATGCGCTTAACATGCTATATTTTGTAAACATGTTTTATTGTATGATTTTACTACTGTAGATTAATTGTTTTGCACTCTTAATCATTAAGTAAGTCATATAAGAACATGTTTTAGATAATGGAACGTCATTTTATTGAATAAGTTTATCAACATCGCTTTGTGCAAAAGATTACCTGCTGTAATCTCATGATTTTTGCATAAATCGCAGATGGCCGGAATTGTCAACAAGGAGTTTCCTGAGTTGGCCCAGACAGGGCTGAACTACCTGTCATGGTCCTCGGAATGCGAGATCTTTCTCCAGGGCAAAACCCTCCTGAGGGCGATCGGTAAGGGGGCCCAGCTGGCCGTCACTGATCCCAAGTTCGAAACTGAGAATGCGCAGGCTCTGCACTTTCTCCGTCATCACCTGTCACCTACTCTGAAAGATGAGTATATGGCTGAGCGCAGTGCTTCTGGCCTTTGGACCGCTCTTAAGCAGCGGTTTGAGCGACTGAAGTACACTGTGAAGCCACGTGCAGAGGCAGAGTGGATCCGTCTGAGGTTTGCGGACTTCAAGACGGTTGGGGAGTACAATTCGGCTCTGCACCGGATTTGTACGACTCTTCGGTTGTGTGGTACTGAGATTACCGACTCCCAGAAGATTGAGAAAACCCTATCCACTTTCCACCCCGACGCGGTCCAGTCCTCACGGAACTAACGCCAGGGGAACTACACCAGGTATTCAGAGTTGATTGACGTCCTCCAGGTGGCGGAGGCGCAGGACGAGGTTCTCAAAAAGAACTTTGTCGCGCAACCACTTGGGAGGAGTTCTCGCCAGGAGGTGAACGCTCTCAAAGTCCGCAAGCCTCAACAGAAGAAGAGGGGCCCTCACCCCCCCCCCCCCCCCCGCCCCGGCTAAGCAGAATAAGCCGGGCAAGGGAGGGCAAAGGCCTCAGGACTGCTTCCGTTGTGGCTCGGTGGAGCATTTCTCCCGCCAGTGCCGCGCACCACAGGAGGTCGTTGATGCATATAAGGCTCGGAAGGCGCGTGAGACGCACCTCGCCTTGGTTCAGGAGGGAGCACCACCGGCGCCCATGGCGGCACCCGTGATGATCGCTACTCCCCCTGCTGCGCCCATAGAGGCGACCCCAGTGGTGCCCATCGCGGCAGCTTTGGCGGTCTCTACTGACGCCCACGTCGCCATGGAGGTTGACCACATGGTCGCCTCGGCGGCGCCCCCACTAGACATTGATGCTGCCTCCAAGATGATTTCTAAGGAGGATCAGCTCACTAGTATGAAGATTGCGGCGGAAGTGAATGGCTTCTTCACCGAGTCCACTTAGCATACCTCTTTGGTTATCATGATTCCGTGATTTCATACAATAAAATTGAATAAATTCGATTTGGTTGTAAGCTCTATGAGAGCATAAACTTATTCTTTACTTTGGCGATTGGATGACATTTATTCATTTATTCCATTATTTATACATGATAGCATGTTATGTTCTGAGATGTGTGCATTTACTTTTAATGTATTTTCTTCCTCATTACATTAATTAGATGTCATATTTTAGAACGCGTGTGGCGCCCGAATGGAGGAAACGTGCCTTGCCGATAGCGCCACCACTCATACCATTTTACGAGAAACTAAGTACTTTGAGTCCATTAAAAAATCTCCGGGAAGTATTATGACAATCGCCGGCTGCGGTTCTCACATAGTTGGCTCCGGACGAGCCACTATTATACTCCCCATGGGAACAACTTTGATCATTAATAATGCGTTGTTGTACCCGGAGTCGACACGTACTCTTTTGAGCTTTAGAGACATCCGCGCTAATGGTTTCCATGCTGAGACCGATGATGAAAATGGCAAGGAGTGCCTACTCATCACAAAGCGGGATGCAGGTGGTAAACATGTTATCGAAAGGCTTCCTTCGTTTGACACAGGGCTATACTACACTAAGATAGTACCACCGCCCGTGTACACTACCCTCAAGACCGTTTTTAGAAGCTCTGAACTCTTCTGCCTCTGGCACGATAGGTTAGGCCACCCCGGACTTAGGATGATGAGAAATATAATTAACAACTCATATGGCCATAATGTTAACGTGAAGAACTTCCCGAATCCCGATGATTTCGTGTGCTCCGCATGCGCTAAGGGGAAGTTAGTCATTAGGCCATCGCCCCTCAAGGTGAGGGATGAAATCCCCGCGTTCTTGGAACGTATCTAAGGGGACATATGCGGTCCAATTCAGCCCCTCACGGGGCCATTTCGGTACTTCATGGTGCTCATTGATGCTTCCTCTAAATGGTCCAATGTTTGCTTGCTGTCAACACGGAACCATGCCTTTGCAAAATTGATCTCACAGATCATACAAATGAGGAATAATTTCCCGGATTATCGTATAAAGTCTATTCGAATGGACAACGCCGGAGAATTTACTTCAAAGGCGTTCGATGATTATTGCATGGCAATGGGAATCAAAGTTGAGCACTCGGTACCACATGTTCATACACAAAATGTACTTGCCGAGGCATTGATTAAAAGAATTAAATTCATTGCCCGACCGCTCCTTCAGGGTTGTAATTTACCAACTACATGTTGGGGCCACGCGGTGTTACACGCGGCTAATCTCATCAACTTTCGACCGTCGGCCTACAACATCCACTCTCCTGTTCAACTTGCGCAAGGGTCGGCACCGAAAATTTCCCACCTTAGTAGGTTCGGTTGCTAGGTATATGTACCAATACCACCCCCTCAGCGATCGGCGATGGGCCCGCTCCGTAAGTCGGGGATATACGTTGGTTATGAGACTGTGTCCATAATCAGGTATCTGGACCCCATGACAGGTGACTGTCACACAGCTCGTTTTGCTGATTGCATTTTTGATGAGGATCTTTTCCCGACTTTAGGGGGAGAGAATCAACCCCTTGATGCTAAAAGTCGAGAAATCACGTGGCAAGCCACGGGGATCCACGCTCATGACCCGTGCACTGCTAAGACTGAGAGAGAAGTCCAAAAGATAATAGATTTGCAGTCTTTAGCAAATCAACTGCCCGACCACTTTAGTGACTTAAAGACTGTGACAAAATCGCATGTGCACGCGCGCAATGCACCGGAAAGGGTTGAAATACCGAAGAAAAATGATGGTATACCCGCTCCCGTCCAAAGGCCTAAAAGGACGAGAAATCCGGCTTCTCAAATCCCAAGTACTCGGGGACGCCTGAAGAAAAAGGATAAGAGAGATTTATCACAACCTGTCGCCAAAGTACCCCAAATTGAAACGGGGAGCCAGCCGAGACCTGGCACAAGTACGGAAAATTCAGTGCACGAAATTCTGGACTTAAACTTTCCCATAGGGGAAACACCCAGCGGAGATGTGAGCGCACACATCGGCGCGGGAAATCTAAAGGACCTTGCTCCCATAATGGGAAGTTTGGTAGAGCAAGTGTTTGCGCCGGATGCGCTCCATGACGAAATGGCCATAAATTATATTTATACGGGGGAGTCTCTGAACCGAGCAACGGTGATTGTCGACATCAACTTTGCTAGGAAAATTGCCTCAATCATAGATCTTGACCCTGAGCCTAACACGCTCACTGATTGCAAGAAAAGGTCGGATTGGAAAGATTGGCAGCAGGAAATTACTGCTGAATTACTATCTCTCAACAAAAGGAAGGTGTTCGGACCAGTTTGTCGAACTCCTCCCCACATTCGCCCTGTTGGCCATAGGTGGGTTTTTGTTCGAAAGAGAGATGAAAATAATAAGGTAGTATGATACAAAGCAAGGCTCGTTGCTCAAGGGTTCACTCAACGACCAGGTGTCTATTTTGAGGAGACTTATTCCCCAGTCATGGATGGAGTTACCTTTAGATACTTGATCTCGATGGCAGTAAACATGGGCTTGAAAATGAAACTAATGGATGTTTTCACTGCTTACCTATATGGTAACTTGGATTCGAACATATACATGAAGGTTCCAGAAGGTATCCCTGTTCCGAACCATGATAGAGCAAACAGGGGTCTATACAGTGTTCAACTTCAAAAGGCACTGTACGGACTCAGACAGTCTGGTAGAATGTGGTACAATCGCTTAAGTGATTTCCTTCATGAGAAGGGCTACACGAGCAATAAAGATTGCCCATGTGTTTTTATACGGCGATCCCAAGATGGATTCTGTATAATCTTGGTGTACGTGGATGATTTAAACATAATCGGTACGCCTGAGGATATTGAGGAAGCGAGTTCCTACCTGATGTCGGAATTTGAGATGAAGGATTTGGGTAAAACCAAGTTCTGTCTAGGTCTGCAACTTGAACATTCCCCTGATGGGATTCTAGTGCACCAGTCGGCCTACACCCAGAAGGTGTTGGAGAGATTTGGATTTGATAAGGCACATCCTTCTAAGACCCCGATGGTCGGAAGATCTTTACAGCCAGACAAGGACCCGTTCAGGCCAAAGGAAGAGGGGGAGGAAACTCTGGGACCAGAGGTTCCTTACCTGAGTGCAGTTGGAGCACTCATGTACCTCGCAAATTGTACACGGCCAGACATTGCGTTCGCCGTCAGTTTGCTTGCTCGGTACAGTTCTGAACCTACCAAGAGGCATTGGAAAGGTGTCAAGGACGTCTTCCGTTACCTGCAAGGGACCAAAGATCTTGGCCTGTTTTATAAAAGAAATCAAGACCTATCTATTATAGGCTATGCCGATGCTGGGTACCTATCGGACCCGCATGATTGCAAATCGCAGACTGGATATGTTTTCCTTTGTGGTGGAACTGCGTTTTCCTGGAAATCGTCCAAGAAAACACTTGTGTCGACTTCCACGAACCACTCGGAAATCATGGCACTATTCGAAGCGTCAAAAGAGTGTGTATCGCTTCGGCGGATGATCGGCCACATTCAGCAGACATGTGGGCTGAACACCGTACAAACCCCTACCATTATCTATGAAGATAATGCTGCTTGTGTTGCACAAGTCCAGATGGGTTATGTGAGGAGTAACCTCACAAAGCATATTAGTCCCAAGTTCTTCTATGCACATGAGCTGCAACAGTTGAACGAGGTGAGAGTTTTGCATACTAAGTCCTGTGACAATCTTGCTGATATGTTCACTAAATCATTACCGGCATCAACCTTAGAGAGGTGTGTGCGTGCAATCGGTATGATGAGACTTAGAGAGATGCAAGGTTTAGGGGGAGAAACTTCACAAACTCGTCGCTAAAATCTCAATCCTGATGATCGAGTACTCAACTTGATGGTTGAGTGGATTGTACTCTTTTTCCCTTGAGTGAGTTTTCCTGATGTTTCTCATACGAGGTTTTTGATGAGGCAATTCGTGCAATACAACAATGTATACCGTGTGCTCTTTCTCCATATTTTTTCCCACTGGGTTTTTCGGAGTTTTGAGGCATGGATATACGGATAATTACCCAAGGGGGAGTGTTGGGAAACCGGGGCCACCGAGGGGTGGCGGCGGCCTCGTGCGTATCGCACGGGCTAGCCCCTCCCGTTTCCCCAATTTACGTTAAGTGGGTACTTATCCCTTGACCCCCTACCCCCTATATAAAGCAACGAGGAGCCATCATTGTAACACCTGATCATTGATTAATAAAGCTGGTCTCCTCCATACTTCTCTGTGTCATTTACTTTCGCCTGTTCGACTACTTCGACTACTTCGTCTACGACGCTCGCCCTCGCTCCGCAACCTCGGACCGGACTCGCCGGCGGAGTTGTGGAACAAGAAGCTTGCTTTCGCGGCCTGCATGCATGGCTAATTCTTGTGCATGCATCCATGCATCTGCTGCCGAACTGAACTGGACCCATTGGCGCACGCAGGCGCAGTGCTTCACTCGTGGCTGCTACTATGTGCTTAACACGAATCAGCCTTTGAATGCGCACTGACCATCCTCTCTTTGCTCTCCGCCTCTCCGTACGTGCCTGTGCGTGTGGGCTGTCCGGCTGTGGGCTAGCTTGGCCACGGTCACATGCTCCGTCCGTTTCCAAACAGATGCTGCAGAGTGGAGATACGTACCGGATCAAACATTTTGGAAGTATACTAGTCCAAGGGACAAAAGTAGAGTAGTAGGAATCTGCTGCTCAGCCTTACTGCTTTGTAGTTGCAGGTGGTGGTGGGGGTACAGCTGCCATGTCCACCCTACCGGGGGCGGGGGGCCAAAATTTCGTATTTTGACCCTTTTGTCAAACAAAGTCGAGATCTGACCCCAGTTTGAAAGTTTTTCAAGATCTGACCCTTTTGCTACCGCCAGACCTTCAGGCGGTAGGGTTGCACAGTTTACCGCCGCAGGTTCTGGCGGTAGGTGTGGCTGACGGCCGTCAAGCCGTTAACGGCTGCTTACGGACCTACCGCCATAGTCCACGGCGGTAGTCAGCACAAACCTACCGCCGAGAGCCCTGGCGGTAGGTTATCATAGTGGCATGAAGTTAACTGCTTTGATTTTGTCTTCAATTTTTTTGCCATAGACATAAGAAACAATAAGCACAATTTCATAGACATAAGAAGTTTGATCACATCCAAATAGTTTGATCACATAACGTAGTTTGGTCACATCCAATTAGTTTTGCCATTACGAACTAAGAAACAAGTATCAAATAACATAGTTTGATCACATCCAAATAGTTTCACGAAGCCAACATAAGAAGTTTAACAAGTTGAATGGTCATCGACCACATAAAAGGTTTCATCCATAGGTAGCAATCAAACATGACGATCATCAGCAGCCACACGCATATATAGTTTAGATGATATCGATGACGATCATCATCTTCAAGCCTTGACGGTTGGTGTTCCTAATAGTAATTAGGATGGCCTGTCCAACATGAAGATTCTTGTCAACGAGGAAGCTCTTCCACCCAACCGAGCTTAAATGTGTGCGACCGTTCGTGTCCACGCCGTACGCACAAGTAGTGACGGGGCCCCTTGCGGTAAGGCGTATTCCAGCATAGCCTTCTTCATCAGCCTCGATGCCACAACTCTCAGATAGGCTCTTTGGCAATTTCTGAATAAGAAAAGCATATCAATTAATAAGTATGGATTATCTAAACTATTAACAGTTCCTTGGATTCTACACTAATAACATACCATGACATGTTGATCGATCATGGTACTTGCCAGACGGGTCACGAATGGCACCCCGACCAAGTCAGCACGTGGCAGAAAGTTGTCCCATAGGTTGCACACCTCCTGATCGCTCAGCCTCACTCTTTGAGCACAGATGGCTTCCTCAAGTGGGTCTTCATAGTCATCATCCTCATCAAGTGGTGGTGGTGGCGCCATGTTCCTTATATAAGCATTGATTGGATAAAGTTAATTAAACATCAATATTTGTTCTAATGCAAGCATTCATCAGATATAGGTAGATTCCACCTAAATCAATGGAGATATATAGAAAAACAAATATCTACAATATTCACACAAGAAATCATCACATATGGCTATAAGAAAGACTAAACCTAGGGTTCATCTAGGTTCTAGGGTTCATCATATAACCTAGAGAGGGTTCCTCATATGGCTATAAGAAAGACTAAACCTAGGGTCCATCTAGGTTCTAGGGTTCATCTAGCTTCTAGGGTTCATTTAGGTTCTAGGGTTCATCATAGCAACTAGATAGGGTTGCTCGTATGGCTATAAGAAAGACTAAACCTAGGGTTCATCAACTAGGTTCATCACACTGCAATCATCTAGGTTCTAGGGTTCATCATATCAACTAGAGAGGGTTCCTCATATGGCTCTAAGAAAGCGGATTGATTGACTCAAACTAATTGGGGGATTGGAGGAGCTTACCTTCCTCTTTCCGTAGCCATCTCGATCCGCAAAATCCGTGAATCAACAAAGAAGATCGGAGTGGGGAAGTGGAGGAGATGAGAAAATGGGCGAGAGGAAGAAGAAGGCGGCTGGGTGGGTGGGGATTAGGGGTTGGGGTGGGGTGGGCGGGCGGTTGGGTTTATAAATGCCCAAACCCTACCGCCACAGGGCGCGGCGGTAGCAGACCACACCCTACCACCATCAGACCCGGCGGTAGGATGCCTCCCCCCCACGCCCCACTTCTGTGACCAAAAAATCGAGCAACGCAGCGGTAGGGTTGCGCACCCTACCGCCGCGTCCCTCGGTGGTAGGATCCTACCGCCAAGCGCCCTGGCGGTAGGGTGTGCAACCCTACCGCTGCGCTGATCGATTTTTTGGTCACAGAAGTGGGGCGTGGGGGGAGGCATCCTACCGTCGGGCCTGATGGCGGTAGGGTGCCTTTGTGTGCATTTTTTGTACCTTCTAACTTCTTTTGTCTTCAATTTTTGGCATACAACATTTAAACAGCATATGTATGACATATAAAGCACACAATGTATTATATATGATGCACACACCACAAATCTATAAATAAGGTAGGTTCGATACATAGCAAATCTATAAATAAGGTAGGTTCGATACATAGCAAATAAGTTATACATAGCAAATTAATAAAACAGTTTCACGAGCAAATTCATATGGTTCACGAAGCAAATATGCAAGTTTTTAGTTCAACGACACGGCAGCAACTTCAGTCCTTCCTTCCCCTCTTCGACTTTCGGTCCTCGTTATCCTTGGATCGCTTCTCGGCTGCCATCTTCTTGCGGGCCACAGGACGTGCTTTCTGAAACGGGGATGGACTCTTCCAGTCCTTCTTCGGCACATTCCTCTTCTCACGCTGGGTTGGCTGAGTTGTGGAGGTCCATCGTCATCATCGTACTCCTCCTCCTCATCATCCTCATCGTGCTCTTCCTCTTCCTCACCATGTTCTTGTTCTGTGCCCTCTTCTTCATCTTCCTCTGCATCATCATCGTCGTCGTTCTCCTCCTCATCATCTTGAACCGCCCTAGACGATGAGGCTGCATGGCTCGATGAAGCGAGGCTACGCATCGGTGCAGGAGGAAAAACATCCTCGGTGTTTGTAGCGCACCCAAGAGCAGGCCCACAAGCCGGCGTGCTTTGTTGACGTATTTCTGCAATGATAACGGAACAATATGTTAACTTCTCGAATGTCCAATGATAATGAAAATGAACTTCGTATTACCTTCATCGTTTCCCTCAACTTGTTCTCACTAGCTGGAGTCCCAGGGGCAGCACTAAGCGCATCAGAGGCATGAAAAATGCTTTTGTTCAGCTCCGAAGACTGCAAAGTAATAAAATGAGTCAATAGCACGAAAAGCCGATTTCATCCAACCGTCGGTTCAAAAGAGGTAAAAACAACATACCACTCTGTTCATGAGGGGTCCGTACTCCCTAAACCCGCCTTGAAGCTGTCTGATGCTCTCGTTGTAGGCTTCATTCTCTGAGGCGTCATCGAACAAGTCTTCGGCATCTGCTGTCGTCCACTGGGGCCTCGGACGCAGACGATGCTTGATGCCATCATCGTACCACAGCATGTGATCCTCGTACTCGTCCCAGTCAATCACTCTCCTCTCCGTGTCTTTGCGTCCTTTCCACTCGTTCCATTCCTTCACGTATTTCGCATGTTCGGCTTCCCAATCCGTGATTGATTGATTCTTCTGCCTGCTCATCCTACAATGCATAAGAAAGAATGCAAAACACCCTTCTTTTATGAATGTAAAGCATCAAAACAAGAACTTAGAATCAATGAGGACGGCTTGTGGTACTCACTGGTGTAGGTCGTAGCCACCGGTATCGTGGCCGGCTGGTGGTGTGTGTTGCGCCTTACCAAATTGTGCGGCAACGCGCTGTGGCAAGTGGTACTCCACGGGATAGACACAAATCATGGGCACGATGCACCGGAAGAGAAGCCGGTCCTGCTTGCACATGTTGTTCAGCTCGAACCCCCACTCTCGATCATCACTATACGGCCGCCAAGTAACCTATAACCAAACAATGGTAAGCTCAAGTGAAAGTGTTATCGAAACAATGGTAAGCCCAAGTGAAAATGTAGTTCTTATACCTGGAAAGGCGTGAGAGCATGAAGCTCTTTGCTGAAGACCTTGTACAAGGCCTTCGATTCGCCCGTGTAGACACGCACCACGTCCCAAGTGTATGCGACGGTCGGGTACCGATCATCTTCGTCATCTCCGCCATAGTCCGTCCATGCACGCGAGCGCATCTTCTCCGGACGGCCCACCGGGATTCGCTCCCACATCCAAATGGAGAGGCCCCATACACATCCACACATACCGGACATGACTTCCGCTCTCTGGGTCGCGTCGTCAAGCTACAAACCAAGTAAGATGTCAAAATGTAAAGCAACAAACGTCTGATATTTGAAAGAAAGTGATATTCACTTACCGAACAGTATAGGTAGGCGAGTCCGGCGGCCCCCCAGCTGTACCCCGCATCCCAGCCCTTTAGGAAGTCGAGATACATCCATAGGGCAGAGTTCCCAGAGCAGTCCGGAAACACTACCTCCGTGAGAATGTACCACAGGTAGGCCCTGGCGTACTGCTCCACCACCCGGGGCTTGGCATCTTCCGGGCACTTGCTCCGGTGCTCGAGGAGCCATGGCAGCGATATGCCGGAAGTCCGGTTGCTCTTAGCGGGGGGGGAGGGCAGTCGCCGATGAGGCTGACAACCCTCTCGTGCCAGTTCGCCCTCTCCACTCTTCCTGTGAGAGGACGACCCTCGAGCGGTAGTGCCGTAATCATCGCCCAATCCTCGAGGGTCACGGTCATCTCCCCGCATGGAAGATAAAAGTTGTGCGTCTCTGGCCGCCACCGGTCGATCAAAGCCGTGAGAGCTGAGTGAACGAGCGTCGGCGGCTTACACTTGAACTGCAGGACGAAACCCAATAGTCGGGCTCTCCTGAAGAACGATGCGTACCGATCGTCGTACTCCATCTTAACCGTTGTCTTGTGAGCCCTCATCCACAGTGGCGGCAGCATCTGTGAGAATCAATAACCAAAGCATAATTAGCATGGACATAATAGTTAGCAACTTGTTTTCATCAATTCGAAAGATTTGGTTTAAAATGGTAATTCCCACTCCATTCTCAATGAAACGGGCACGGTGACGCTTGTCGAACCTAGGGTCAAGCATTGTGTACTTCGTGCCGATGTCATCCGCAAGAGGTGGCCTCCTAAAAGAATTGCATAAGCATATCAAAAGATTTTTCAACATTAACTACGAAACATATCGATGCATAACAAAAATTAATCACATCCAACAGAACCTATGAGTTCAATCTTTGAATAATCATGTATCAAGATTATTATGAACATGAACTAAATACAATACATATATCAAGAACTAAATAAAATACTTTTATGAAGATGCAATCACCATGGTTCCAACGCATCATAACACATATTTCTCCAACAACATCCAACATGCATAATCTCATTTTTTGTTAAAAAACAAAAAAATGAACTAGGGTTCATCTTGAGGATTCATACACTACATATAACAAATATATCAAATATTCATCTCCAATATTCATCATACACTACATCCAATATTTGCATCATAGCATAGGAACATGCATCATCCATCATATAAAAAAACCATTCAAATCAATTATGAACTAGGGTTCATCTTAACACAACCATACCAACTATTCAATATAGTTCATATCTAACACAATATAACATCTAGAATCAACCTACCGCCAGAGACTCCGGCGGTAGGTTCAGACAACCTACCGCCGGGTGGAGCGGGGGTAGGGTATGACGGAGGGGGCACGGAGGCCGTTATCGTTGCTGACGTGGACAAGTTTGCTACCGCCGCTGCTCTCGGCGGTAGGCTATATGACCCTACCGCCAGGCCCCCTGGCGGTAGGCAAAAGGGTCAGATCCCGAAATATTTTCGAACGGGGTCAGATCCTGATTTTGTTTGCAAAAAGGGTCAAAACACGAAATTTCGCCTACCGGGGGCCCTGCCGCTGCCGGTACCATCAACACACGCACCAACTGCTGGTTGGATTGGATCGACCAAGAAGGGGTCCATGCAGGAAGGAAGGTACCACATGCTCTCTTTCTATGCTTGATACAACGACACTTTGGAGATTTTTCATGTGGTGTCGTTGCGACGTAGAGATGGATGGATAGATGGGGGCGGTTGGTTTATCCGGGGTGCGTGCCATGCCACTGTGCTTGGCAGGTGGCTGGCTGGGCGCGTGGGTGGTACACGGCCGGCTTGCATGTTGGCGGACCAGATGAAAGAAAGAAAAAACGGGGCAGTGGCCCCTCCTCCTCGGTTATGATTTGTGACTGGCCGCGCACCGAGTCCGACGATCAAGAACCATCGACCCACAGCCCGCCCTGCATCGTTTCGTTTTCACCAACGAGGGCCAGTAGAGGTGCAATCACTATTCAAAGCAGCATATCAGTCATGCATGCATTTTATCAAAAACAAAATTGCATGTGGATGCATACATGCATGCATTGCGTGCATGGTCCCTCACTTCCCCAACGGCAAACGCAGTTTCCCCACGCAGCCTCTACACCCTAGCACCTTGCCACACGGGCTCGACCACAGTCTACCTACCGATAAATTGGATGCAAACACATGGGTCAGAGCATATTTCAGTGATTTTTCTTCTTCTAGATGTGACGTCTTACTAAACAACAATTCTGAAGTTTTAATAACAGGTGTAATTACTGTTTGTTTTCTGTTATAAGTCAACCGAATTATCATGTGAATATTGTTTGCATAAATGACCTGAATTATACATGTACATGTGTTGTTTCTATAAGTCAAGTGAATTATCATCTTAGTGCACATATCACATATAAGTAATGCTGGGCAAATTTGACAATTTTGACCTTGGGACGAAATCATTTCACAGAATGAACTGGGTGCGAAACTATTTCACTCCCTTGACCCTTTTGTGTAGCGCCCGCCACGCCGGCGCCACACCCTACTGTGCAGCGCCTAGCGCGGCGGCGTTGCACTCTTGTCCACCGTGGCAGCCCCTGGGCCCGCACCTAGCAGTGCAGCGCCTCCGATCTAGGCGCCACACATGTAAAGTGCAGCGCCTAGCCGTCGGGCGCTGCACTGTGACTTAGATCCAGCCGCGCCAGCCCTCTCCTCCCCCGCCCACCCCATTGCCAGTTACAGAACAGAACAGGGCGGCGGCCCTCTCCACTCCCCCTCTCAATCCCCTCTCCCAAATCCTTCAGATCCGGCGATTTGGTCCGTGCATTTCTTCACCAATCCATCGTAGAAGGTACTCTCCTCCGATCCCCTTCTTTCTATCCATAGAAAATATGATATTTTGAAGATTTGGGGAATTCTTGTTTGATTTGATTAGATTTGAATCTTGCATGTATTAGAACTTTGCAAATATTACAACCCTTGTTTGTTTGATTTGTGGAACCCTAGTTTAGTTTATGGAAAAGTTATTTGTATGAAGTAGGCCTAGTTTATGGAAAAGTTATTTGTATGAAGTAGGCCTAGTTATTTGTGGAACCCTAGTTTATTAGTTTTGTTTGATTTGATATGGTTGGATACATAGATTGATATGGTTGCATCTAGTAGGCCTACTTTAGTTTTTTTGAATTGAAAAGATAATCGTGTTGACAAGAATGCTTTTTTGAAATTGTTAGGATGGTTTGGCTTCTCGATGATCATTGGGACAAACAACACCGGTCATACGCTATGTCGGTGGAGCAGCGGGTAATACTGAAAGTGGTCGGTGTTATGAATTTTGTATTTTTTTCAAACACAAATGCCCCATATGTAATGTTATGATTTGTTTGTTTGTAGGAGCTTGCACCTCTGAAGCTTCGGTCTCACGGGGTCACCCTTGGATGGATGCGCTATGATGAGCAGTACACACCGTATGTAAGGGAGGCAGGACTTCTCCCTTTCATTCAGTTGGTCAGCCGGTCGACGCCACCCAACAATGCTGCAGCACTCACCGCGCTTATTGATCATTGGAGGCCGGAGACACACACTTTCCATCTTCGGACCGGGGAGATGACCGTGACGCTCCAGGATATTGCTATGATCACCGGTCTTCCTATCGATGGGAATCCTTTATGTATGAACACCGATTCTGATGGGTGGCGTGCGCAGATGCGTGCCCTTATCGGTATGGTTCCACCGGAGCCTCGGGAACCAGAAGAAGAAGACAAGAAGAAGGAAAGAGTCGCAGCCGGCGCTACTTTCACGTGGATATCATCGAACTTCAGTACTTGCCCTGCGGATGCTAATGAGGACACGGTGAAGACATATGCTCGTGTCTACATGTGGTACGTGATATCCAGGACTATGTTTGCTGATGGCACAGGAAAGAATGCTCCATGGATGTGGCTGAAGGCGTTGACCGTCTTCGATAGCAAATGGAGTTGGGGTTTGACGACACTGGCTTACTTGTATCGACAGGTATGAAGTTGTTTCCTTTTCACTTCATTGATACATTATCAATGCGCTCTTGCGGCAAATTTGACCATGTTCTCTTTTATGTGCAGTTGGACGAAGCCTGTTGTAGGCCACTGGAGGTATTGGTGGTTGTCTGCTCGCACTTTCCATATGGAGCTGGGAGCGTTTGCCGGTTGGACGACCGAAGACCGTGAAGTACGAGGATTGGGACGACAAAGACGACCCACTACGGCTCCCCACTTGGGCTCACAAGTGGGATGTGTTAAACGAGACGACGGATGATCCCTCGGTCATGTACAAGTTGTACAAGAGCGAGCTGGACGCGATCACGCCTGAGCAGGTGAACCGACATTGCATAAGTGATTATCATGCTTGTATCGTAACTCGATATCAATTTTGCATTCTATCCCATTTTGCAGGTGGAATGGGAGCCGTATGGAAAAGGAGAGAGTTTTGGTAACCCTATGGAGTTCAGGCTGAATCCGATGTGCACTAGGGATAGGGATATCTGGCATATGCGGTGCCCACTAATATGCAACTGGGCGGTTGAGCTTCACCTGCCACATCGGGTGTTCCGCCAGTTTGGTTTGTTCCAGCCACACCCGCCGGAGTGGGAGGACACGGACAAGTTGCTACACACGTAAGATATAATTAACCTTGAGCACTTAGCAGCTTCTCGACGGTGTCGATGATGCTAATATTCTGTTTCTAACTTGCAGGTTGGATAGGAAAAAGCAGCGGAAGAGCAAGGATTGGGCCAACCATCACAGGAGGTATGTCATACAGTTCGCGCTTAGTGTGGAGCAAGCAAGGGCTGGAAAACGAGCCCAGCTTCATGAGCACTGCCCGATCGCGTTCAACAACTATCTCACATGGTTTCTTGCAAGTACCCGCGTGGAGGTATGCAAGCCGGCGTATGCTGAGGAGATTCTGGAAGAACCCACCGTTTTTGATGAGGTAGCCCAGCACCAGTACAACGCATTAGTCAGGAAAGGTAACTCGGTGATCCCTTCAGCTCCAATGATGAACTTTGTGGTTTGCCCTTTTTTCTTTTCCATTCGCACTATTCACATCTTCACTTGCCTAACACTTTGATACCATTTCTGTTCATAGCGTGCCCAGATCAAGAAAGCAGCTGATGAGACCGAGACTATTCTGGAAACAACCCCGGCTGGCAAAAGCGATGGGGAAGGTGCACTTCGAGCATTCATTAAGGTTCACATCTCCTTCAAACTAGCACTTAACATATGTTGCTACGTTCCATGTCTCATTCACTTGTACATGTTGCAGCGCCAGGGCCAAAAGTTAAGGCGGCTATCAAACCTTTTCGGTTGTCGTGACCCCGAGTATGTATCACCAGAACGGTCTAGGTCGGCGACACCATCAGATCCCGCTTCGGGGCAGGGCCATGGTGAACCTTTGGAGGATGAGGATGTGGGTGTGGTCACCCAAGAGGTATGGCATGACGATATATATCCATTTGTTGATGCATTGCTAACTATATCCTCACACAAGGTCTTTCCATATCTTCTGTTGATGCATAGGTTGCTGATGATATGACCGTGGGGACGTACCAGGCTCGGTCTGCATACGAGTTGAAGCCTAGGAAGTGAATCAACAAGTACACACCTCAAGACTTCACCCAAAGAGGCCAAAGAGGCAAAAGGACGGTCAGCACCTCACGGATGGCGGCTTTGGATGACTATTTGGATGACGATGTAGATGACGTGGAGGAACCGGAGCCGGAGCCGGAGCGGGTTCCTCTTCCTAGGAAGGTGAAGAAGATAAGCGTCAAGAGGGGGGAGGAGCCAGCAAGCGCGGAAAGCACTAGTCATCGTCCTTTATTTATAATGTTGAACTTAGAGTGGTGGTAGCTCTTAGTAATGTGGAATTTGTTGTGTCGTTGAACTTGGAGTGGTGGTAGCTCTATGTTAAACTTGAACTTATTGTGATGGTCCTTTCTAAGAAATGATGTCTTTGTTGAACACTTTTTGAACCTTACTGTTTATTATACGAAATGTTGAACTGTGGCTCTAAATGACCCAGTCTGAATGACAAAAAAACACTAAGTGTTTGTGCGGCGCCTAGCTGGGAGGCGCCACACTCTACAGTGCAGCGCCTAGCTGCTAGGCATTGCACTGTACAGTGTGGCGCCCCCAGGCTAGGTGCTGCACAAACACTTAGCGAATTTTTTGGCCCAACTCCTTAAGGCCACATGCCCTATAGAAGTTCGAACAAAAGTGCCTCATGCACCATCGATGGTGCAACGGAGCATGCCCGGGAATGTCAATCTCCACCGCGTTAAGAATTCCTTGATGCCGATCCGATATGACACAAATTTCCCTTTGAGCGGGTAACACCTTCGTCCTCAAAAGATGCAGAAACCACTCCCAGTTGTCATTGTTTTCCACCTCAACCAAAGCAAATGCCAATGGCAACACCCGGTTATTGGCATCACTTGCTATCGCAACCAACAAGGTGCCCTTGTATTGTCCAGTCAAGAACGTGCCATCAATTGCGATGACCGGCCTACAATGTTCGAAAGCCCTCACACATTGCTCGAACGCCCAAAAAGCACGGCCAAATACTCTGACTTTCCTTCCTTCATGAACCGTTGTTTGGTGCCCATGAGGCTCGACCACATGAACCATGCCCGGGTTTGTCGCGGCCATGGCTAACAACAACCTAGGGATTCGGTTGTATGCTTCCTCCCATGTACCATACAACATCTTAAATGCGGCTTGCTTCGCCTTCCATGCCTTGCCGTATTTCACCTTGTAATGAAAGATGGCTTTCACAAGGTCAATGACATGTTGGATGCTCATGGTTGGAAGTGTGGATATTGAGTTGGTGAGCCTGTAACCGATGAACTCGGACGTGAGTTGTTTGTGGTCTTGGGACACAATCTTGCCATCCACCCTTTTGCCTTGGCACATGTGAGTTGGCACACAACTCACTACATGCCAAGTTGGACCTCCTTTCCATGGTCTTGCACGCACAATCCACGGACATATTTCATCTTCACATGCACATGCAACCGTGTAGCGCACATTGACGTCCGAGTTCACCACCTTGTGTGGACGATAATGCGTAACCGAGTAGTTGTCGAGCCACATCTTCAAATCCAACAAGGTGTCGAACTTAGAACCTTTAGCAATCCGGTTCTTGTCGTCTCCCAAATCACGGTGAGAGCTTGGCCTAACCCCAAGAGGTACACATTGGCCACCATATACCACGGCTTCATCCGCGAGACTAACATCCTTGAACAATGTAGTCCGATGATCCCGACCAAATACCTTGTCGAAAGCTTCGGCCTCCTTCATCGTGAACCCCTCCGCATCAACTTGTTCATCAGGACCATCGTCATCCGAGTCTGATGCATATGCACGGGAAAAGGGGATGGAATGGTCCATTGTCTCTTGCAAATGATATTTGTCGAGATCACCCACATTGTTGTCATGGAGATCAACTTCATTGTCATTGTCTGCATACTCATCATTGTCCTCTTGCAAAGCTTCATCTTGGTTGTTTGTAAACGGGCTCAATGTTGGCCTCACTTCTTGGGTCAAAAGAGGTTCAACAATTTCATCTCACTTCAAGGGTGGGGGGCTACTAGCAACCAAAGGGAAGGGGTTCCGGTTCAAGTCCAAATGCAAACTTGAATCAACCTTCTTCGTTGCAAATAACTCAAGAGCCTTGTCTAGTGATTCGGCCACCGTCTCCTTGTATGCAACCCAACGTTGCTCCGAGTTAACACGCATTGTCTTCCAACGGATGTGCATTCCAAAACCAACATTATGCCTTCCCTCCAACTCAATGGTATCACTAGGGTCCATCCAATTCAAATCTTTCCTAACTTGTTACAAGAGCTCCGCATAGCTAGGACTACTATCAAACACCATGTCAAGCTCATCCGGGTCCGGTTCTATATTGCCTTTCAAAAAGGCGTCACTACAAAAAAAGACACATCCGTGACATTTTGGGCCGAACGAAAAAAAAATTCTGTCATACATATGACACTTCTATGATGATAATTGTGACAAAACCCGGTATCATCATAGATGTGGTGGGCTCCTACTTCTATGACAAAAAATCATGACAGAAAATGGGCTTTTCGTCCTGGGCAGGCCGGAGACGCAGCTGCATGACATTCTTTCGGCCGTCCATGACGGAAAAAACCGTGGTAGAAGCGAGGGGGAGGAAAATTTCGGGGAGTTCCCAGTTACGGTGGGAGGTCTGGGGCCGAGCGATGCGCGTTTCTCTCGTACACGTACGCGCGTGTGTGCGAGGCGTTGGCTCTAACTGAACCCGAGCGAGGCATTGGGCTCTAACTGAACCCGAGCGATTGCACTGCAGGCTACGCGTTACTGAACCCGAGCGATCGATCGATGGCTGTTAACTGAACCCGATCGAGCGATTCCTTCACTACTGCTGCTAACCGAAGCCGATCGATTAGATGAACAGTGAGCGTTGCGGGGGGGGGGGGGTTGGATGAACAGTGAGCGGTGGCGTTGCCTCTAGATGAACAGGACCCCGTGGTGTGGAGGGCTGGATGAACAGTAGACGGTGGAGGGGTGCCCGTGGAGGGGTGGTTGAACAGGACCCCGTGGTGTGGAGGGCTGGATGAACAGTAGACGGTGGAGGGGTGCCCGTGGAGGGGTGGTTGAACAGTAGCCGGTGGAGTAGCGCGCGGTGGAGACTGGATGAACAGGAGCCCGTGGAGGCTGGAGGAGGTCGACGGTAGCCCGTGGAGGCTGGAGGAAGTCGACGGTGGAGATGAACAGTATCCCGTGGAGTCCCGTTTTGCGGTACTCCACACCCCTCCCGATGAACAGGACCCCCGTTTCGACCGTAGGAGGTCCGTTTCATCCGTTTTGCGGTACGCCACACCCCTCCCGATCAACAGGACCCCCGTTTCGACCGTAGGAGGTCCGTTTCGTCCGTTTTGCGGTACGCCACACCCCTCCCGATCAACAGGACCCCCGTTTCGACCGTAGGAGGTCCGTTTCCTCCGTTTTGCGGTACGCCACACCCCTCCCGATCAACAGGACCCCCGTTTCGACCATAGGAGGTCTGTTTCCTCCGTTTTGCGGTACGCCACACCCCTGCCGATCAACAGGACCCCGTTCCGAACATAGGAGGTCTGTTTCCTCCGTTTTGCGGTACGCCAGGCCTCGTTTCCATCGCCTGTTCCGTCCAAGCCCTCCCGATGAACACGACCACGCATTCCGTTCCGACCCAGCCGGTTGGCTCCCACGCGTTCCGTTGCCTCCTGATGAACACGACGCATTCCGTTGCCTCCCCATGAACATGACGCATTCCGTTGCCTCCCCATGAACACGACGCATTCCGTTGCCTCCCCATGAACACGACGACGACGCTGTTTCTCCGTTCCGACCCAGCCATGTACACGAGCCCTGGCCATACGTATGCGCGAGTAGGCATTCGAGACCCCGCCCGTATGTACACATACATGGCCGTATTTTCTTTCTTGCACCCTGGCCACTGTACGTACGTGTACATGCTACGTGCGCGCCTCTACTACGACATGTGCGCACCTCTACATCGACCAGTATGTACGTACACATTTGCGACCAGAATGACAACGCTGCGTACGCTTCGACCAGGTGGGTCCCGACTGTCAGGCACTTCCTTGCCTGCGAAGATGTAGCTGGTGGGTCCCAGCAGTCAGGGGGCGAATCGTTTTTTTTGCCCGGACGCACTTCCTCGCGTGCGAAGATGTAGCCGGTGGGTCCCAGCAGTCGGGGGGCGAATCGTTTTTTTTGCCCGGACGCACTTTCTTGCATGCGAAGGTGTAGCTGGTGGGTCCCAGCAGTCAGGGGGCGAATCGTTTTTTTGCCCGGACGCACTTCCTTGCGTGCGAAGATGAAGCTGGTGGGTCCCAGCAGTCAGGGGGAAACGTTTTTTCCGTGAAATACAGTGGCCCATCCGGTGGGTCCTAGCTGTCAGGTGGAGGACATTATTTTCCGCGTAATAAGGAAGCCCGCGCGGAGAGGAGTATGAGGGTTGACTGGTTCGGCTGCGGTGTGAGGCTGCCGTCGCCGCAGGGCCTGGCCAGCGGTGGGAATAGTAGGGGGCGGTGAGGCCTCCGCGGCAGCAGAGCCGGCCACGGGAGGCAGGAGCATGCGGCACGACCGGCGCTGCTTTGAGCGGCTGGAGCAAGAAGACCAAAGATGGAAGAAGCACTACGGCCGTTGGATGGACATCGTACGGTCACTGGAGCTAGAATCGTTCATATTGACTAAGTTGACAAAGCCCTCCGTCCCCGTCAACTTAGTTGGCCCACAAGTCATCCTCCCACTATGGTGGGTCCCAGCTAGCAGGGGGATTTCATTTTTTTGTGCGTAATAAGGAGGCACTTCCTTGCGTGCGAAGATATAGTTGGTGGGTTCAACATGCCAGCAGGGGGAACATTTTTTTCGTGAAATACAGAGGCCCTTCCGGTGGGTCCCAGCTGTCAGGTGGAGGAATCATTATTTTGCGCGTATAGTCCACGGCCGATGGATGTCGTTCGTTGACCACGTTGACCAGGCCGCGCCGAGAGCACCATGGCGGTGGACGACGGCGAGGCCTAGGAAGAGAACGACACGGAGCCTGGGAAGACTCAGCAATGGTTGCCCACGCGGTGGGGAGTACAAGGGTTTACTGGTCCGGCTGCCATCGCCGGAAAATAACAGGAGGTGTGGGTGAGTAGAGGAATGGCCTGGCCAGCAATGAAGTAGGGTGGGGCAGTGCGGCCTGTGCGGCAGCACAGTCGGCCACGGGAGGCGGGAGCAGGCAGTCCCACCGGAGCTGGTTTGGGCGGCTGGAGCAAGAGATCAGATATTGAAGAAGCAGCACGGCCGTTGGATTAACATCCAACAGTCACTGCTGCTAGAATTGTTTGTGGACTAAGTTGACAAAGCCAAAGTACACGTCAACCTAGTAGACCCACAAGTCAGCCTCCAAATCTGTCCCAAACAGCATACAGCCCGAAATTTCTAGCCAGATTCAAATTAATTTTATCTAAATATACCTTAATTTAAATTCAATGAAATTTTACCCGCACAAAAACAATGAAATTTAAAATATCAAAATCCGAAAGAAAACAGTATTTTGGAACTAATTGCCTGTTTGCTGTATTTTTTCATTTTACAACCCATTTATTATTACTTATAGCCCATTTCTTATTACTTATAGCCCATTTTCTGGGCAAAATGCATCCCTCCTCGTCTTGAAAGATTTCCGGCCCAGCAGGGCGTAGAAAAGCAAGTAGGCCTACGTTGGTTATTCTGCAAAAAACAAAATAGCTGGCTAGCCATTTTCAGAAAGGAAAGAAACAAACTGGGTTGGTCATGTGCTAAACATATGAAATAAAGCCTGGGCTAGACGGGCCACGGGTCCCGCACAACCCAGTTGATACCCTTCTCCGTCCCGAAAAAACAAAATTACTGCGCGCGCTGCTGGGTCCCTACTGTCATCCTCACCATGTACAGTCATCTCCTTATTCCTCTCGGTTGTTGACCATGTTGACAACACCGGAGGGCGGCACCGTGGCGAGCAAACCAAGGCAGAGGATGATGGTGAGGCCTCGGACGGGAACAAACAGGAGCCGGGGAAGATCACAGCCAGCCGTGGTAGGCGGGAGCAGGCGGTCCTGCCGGCGCTGGTTTGGCTTTGGTGGCTCGAGGAAGAAGAGACTGAAGAAACGCGACAGACGTTGAATGTCAATCCAACGGTCAAGGTTGGCACAATCGTTTGTTGACTAAGCGGACACCAAGTAGCATACTTTTTTATATATAGGAAGAAAACTGCGAGGAAAATGCGTTCGTCTGGCGTCCTCCTCACAGGGAACGTTCGCCACATAAGTGACTAGCACCCTTGGTTTTCAACCGAGAGGTCTTGGGTTCGAGTCCCAGGAACTCTCAATTTTGTCCTCCTTCCTTCCTCGCAAAAAAGGGAAAGAAAATCAAAGACTTGGGAAGGCGTACAGAACAAGCTAGTGTACCAGTAAAGAGACGTTGCCGAGTTTTAGAAAAAAGAAAGACGTGCTCCTATAGCTGGTTCGAATCCAAACCTAGACTATGACTATATATGGTGCTATGCTACTCTGCAAGTAATGAAACTGACATATCCAACGTTCGCTTCTCCTCTTCTCTACTTACTCTGCCTAGCATCAGAAGCTCTGGCCGCAGCACCCATGTCCGCTGGTTGCTCGTCCACCTGCTCTTCAGCAGGCAACAACCAGATATGCGCCAAGTCGCCACCCGTACCATCGCCTGTGGGTCTCATCACACCCCCGCCGGCACGCGCACCACAGCCGATTGCTCATCGCAACCCGCTGCCGTTGGTGTGGTGCCACTGCTGCAAATCACGCAGAGTCATCCGTCACGTCTCAACCACAATCCGCAACCCTGGCCGAGTCTTCTACAAATGCCCGAATCATGGGGTAATAATATGTTTAAGTGTTGTTCTGCTGCTTTCAGTTGCTGATTTTTTTTAATAGTTTGGTTGATGATCTTCCAATTTGATTCGTGGAGAAAAGGGAAGATTCATGTGATTTGTATTTCTGGGAAGTTGCTGATGTGGGGGAATGAAACTACGCTGATTATTTGGTTAGCCGAGGAATCCCAATACCAGCAGGTTGGGGTGTTGGACAAGTAACTGAAGGAACGGCAGAAGAGGAAGATGCAGAGCAGAAGGTTAAAGATGCAGTTCCTCTGATCATGGCCAAGCAACAGCTGCTGAACGGCCTTGATAGCAATGAGGAGATGAAAGAGCTTGTGAAGATAATGGGCAAAATCGATGTGCTCTGTAGGATGATTGTCTCTTTATTTGCAGTGTATGTAGCACTCGTGATGTATTCAGTGGCTACGACATGAGCACTTTGTTGAAACTAGTAATGAATGAAACCTGTGTAGCAGGCTGGGCGTAGTGTTGTGAACATCTAATGATTTCTATTAACGGAAATCAGGGGGTATCCCCTTTTGCTCATATAAATAAATAAATAGCATAGGCCCTGTCGGGTCAGCTTTGTTCTCATTCAAAGACGTCGAGCAAATTGTAGTCCAATAGCAAACTATGTCATCAAATTCAAGTTTCAGAGCCAAATATGAGTACAACTAAACAACAATGTCATCATGTTTTAGTTGTCATACAATCACCAAACACAAATCAGCATACATAACAAGTGATGTTCTCACAGCAAAATACTAAACAACATGTTCATCAGGTTTCAGTTGTCATAGCAAACACAATTTCACATAGTAGATAAAAAATGTCTTCTGACAGGCAAATACGACAAAAGCAATGTAATCATCATCCGCAGCAGCAGCGTCAACATCTTCGCCATGTGTATCAGTCTGAATCGTAATTCCCCACGGTGTCATCTTCTTCTTCGTCCTCAACGTCCTCGAACGTTGGCTTCTTCTTGATCAACTCTTGTATGTCCACAGCACGACATGCAATCTTTTCGCCGGCGTCATTGACGTGATGGTTCTCAAAGATATTAGGAACATCTGTGTTATCTTGTACATCAGGAGCAGTGTAAGCATCATCTTGTTATGCAACTTCATTAAACGAATTCCTCTGCTCAAACCTTTGCAATACTCTCCAGTCATCGCTACGTGCAAATGTGTCTTCCAAGAAAAATATCTGTGTTGCTTGATTTGCCAAAATACAAGGCTCGTTGGTCTGGTACGCCGCCTTGACATTGATGGATTTGAAATAATCATCAGCTCTGGGTTTTGCGATCCTGGAAAACAGGTTATACCAACGACAGCACAACAGAACCACACACCGATGATCCTCGAAACTGGAGATATACTGCAACTGAACAATGTCTGTTATGTTAGCATACATTTCAGTTGTCTCTTTGTCATACGTATCCTGCTCATGATGGCATTGTTTTGTGTCTTCCTGCCTTCGTCTCGTGCAAGGGTGTTGTAGCGCACATCTCCAACAACGCAAGATTCATAATGTCTTACCCGAGTATCAGGACCCATTGCTAGTGAGTAAAGGGCATCATCAACTGCCTGCCCATCCTCCCGCATCTTCTTAACCTATGGTTAGAAAATAGACAAGTTGATCATCTTATGTACTCAATATATTAAAAAAACTGACAGTGCACTTCAAAAGCTTACATGGTTTTTGAACCATTTCGCAAATCCTGCCATAACCAGTTTGTCAATGTTTCTTGGATTTTGCGGAAGTAACTCCTCTTTGTAGATGCTGCACAACATAGTGATCGCGTCAAACATCTAAATATATAAGAATGTGCTGCAAGTTTAGTAGATTACGATGTATAAGCTGCAGTACTGCACTTACTTGATATAAGGTAGTATCTCAGGACAGTTATTCAACACATACCAAACCATTTTGTCCAAATCTTTAGGTTTGTCCTCTTGTCGACTCTTCCCTGTAACTCGAACAGAATAATCGAAAACATTGAGCCCGGGATTGTCTTCACCCACCTCTTTGCTAAGCTGATCAGCTATTTCAATGTATTTTGAGCAGAATGTCAACGCTTCTGTAGCAATGTAGGCTTCTGCAATGGAACCCTCGGGTCTAGCTCTGTTCCTAACATAGCCCTTGAAAGTGCCTAGCCGCCTTTCAATAGGGTAGATCCAGCCATACTGTACTGGACCTCTAAGTAGTGCCTCATCAGGTAGATGAACAGCCAAATGCACCATCACATCAAAGAAGGCTGGAGGGTATATCTTCTCAAGGTCGCATAGGATAGTTGGTATCTTGTCTCTAAGACGCTCCAAAGCATCTATCCTGATATTCCTACTGCAGAGTTCCCTGAAGAATTGTCCCAACTCTGCAACTGCTCTGTATAAGTCAGGGCGGCCCAATCCTCTAAGGATAACAGGTAAAACCCTTTGAAGTAGGATGTGGAAGTCATGAGTTTTCAACCCTTGTACCTTGTTTCCATCTGCACTGACTCTCCTTTCAGGGTTGGAAGCAAATCCATGTGGGAATCTCACACGTGACAGGACCTTGCAGAATTCTTTTCTTTTTACCTTGTCGAAGACGTACACAGCTGGTGCCATATCCCGTGGTTTACCTTCATCTTGCACCTGCAAATCCTTTCTGATACCCAGGTGTGCCAAATCAATCCTAGATTTTGAGGTATCTTTCGTCTTGCCTTCAATATTAAGAAGTGTGCCGATAATGCTGTCACATATATTTTTCTCGATGTGCATCACATCAAGATTATGCCGCAGATCCAAATCTTTCCAATACTCCAAGTCCCACAAAGTGGACCTGCGGGTAAACAATAATCTCTCTTCTACCCTGCCACGCTTCCTTTTCCCACTACCATTACCAGGATGGTTTCCTGGTGTAATATGCCTGACCTTCTCTAATTCCACTTGCAACTCATCGGCGGTGAGCCTCTTTGGCGCATCACGGTTTTCATGCTTTGCATTGAACACATGTCTTCGGTATTTTCTAGGATGCGGCTTGTCCTTGGCAAGGAAACGGCGGTGTCCAATGTAACAGATCTTGCTAAGTATTGTGTATGACAGCGGATTCCTGTCACAGCGAACACATGCATTGTAACCATGTGTCGTTCGCCCTGACATAGTGCCCAAAGCCGGATAATCATGGATGCACCAAATTATAACAGCACGCAGAAAGAAATCAGCTGGTGGGCTGCTATATAGGTCTCGAGTGAGAACACCCTTCCATAGATGTTGAAGTTCCTCCACAAGAGGCTCCATGAACAAATAAAAATCCTTTCCAGGACTTTTTGGACCTGGGATGAGCAAGGCCATCATGTAGTTTGATTCTTTGGTGCAGACATTTGGAGGCATGTTGTAAGGGATAACAAGCACTGGCCACATGCTATATGTGGCGCTCTGGTGGCCAAATGGGTTAAATCCATCTGAAGCTAAGCCAAGTCTAATGTTTCTCGGGTCAGCAGCAAACTCTTTGTGTTTATCATTGAAGCTTTTCCACTCACTACCATGAGATGGATGGCTCATTACATTCTGATCTCTATACTCCTGGTTCCTAGAATGCCATAGTACATCCTCTCTTATTTCAGCATCATGAAACAACCTCTGCAATCTTGGTGTAATTGGAAAATGTCTCAGAACATTATGAGGAATCCTCTTCACAGCATCGCCATCTTTCCATCTTGATGATTTGCATTTCGGGCATTCACTTAAGTTGGCATAATCCTTCTGGAACAGAACAAAATTATTCTTACAAACATGGATCATATCATATCCAATTCCAACTGCACGAAGGAAATTCTTCATTTTACTGTAGGTGTGTGGCAGCTCAGACGCATCTGGGAAAGATTCGCGGAAAGCAGCCAACATCGCATCGAATGATTTGTTGGTCATCCGCTCAGATGTCTTCACCTGAAGAAAGGTGACCATAGCTGAGAATACTGACAGCTTATTTCCTGGGGTGACAGCAACGTTGCATTTTTCCAACATGAGGGCCCACCGTTTTTCTTCTGCAGGTGAAAGTTCACGGAATGCACGAGCATTTCGTAGCATTGTTTCAATGTTGGTCAAACTCACTGGCTCCGCCACCACCACCTCCTCCTCCTCTTCCACCCGAGCATCAGGCAGATCAAGATGGTGATCTGTTGCTTCCACGTAGTCAATAACATTGACGTTCACAGCTTCACCATGATGAACCCACCTAGTATATGTGACCGACATCCCATACAAGTGTAGATGATTTTGCACAGTTGACTGGGGTCTTGTAACTGAATTCATACAACTGCTACACGGGCAGAGCACATCTGATTTCGGACCACCGTACTCAGCTCTGATAAAGTTCATGAAGTTTTCAACCCCCTCGACATATGCAGCGGAGAATCTTCGAGCAGAAGTTATCCAAGTCCTGTCCATCTGTTAGACATACAAATTAGTTCTTCTACTAGATATTACAGGAAAAACATATATGCTTTTTTATGAAGTCCAGAAAAAAATACCTAGGTCGATGTCTAAAGCTATGGCAAGATATTTGGACGAGCAGATCTAAGTAATGAAATATATGTAAAGCTAATTTAGCAAACAGATTTGAGTGCCAAATTATGGCAGGCTGTTTCAGCAGTCAATGAGGCCGAGCACACAGCCATCAAACTATCGAAGGCCATCGCAGCAACAAAGATCGAGTATAAAACGGTGTAGAGCTATTTCACCTAACAGATTGGCTACTAGACCATGGCAATCTACGTCACAATAAATATATGGCAGGATATTTTAGCAACTAATCGGCCTTGGCATGCCATCTCAGCTAAGCAGATTGAGTGCAGAACAGGGTAAGGAAGCTTCTTAAGCAGAGCATATTGACAGTAAACTACTTCGGCAAACAATGAGATTAACAGCGTCTATCGGCTAACATTCAGCGCTACACCGACATGAACGGGGCCTTAGTCTAGAATGCGCGTACCGTGGGAGAAGCTGACCGCTGTGCGTCTCCACACGAACGTCGCCAGCGGTGGCGGCGCTGACCGCTGTGCGCCTCCACAAGAACGTAGCCAGAGGTGGCGGCGCGGCTAGAGGACGGCAGTCTACGAGAGCGTACTGTGGGAGCGAGAGGATCGCCGAACCGCGGCGCCGACGTATCGGCGCGACGGGGAGGGCGGCTTTGGCGGAGCGAATGGAGTGGAGGGGGACAGGGGGGAGGGGGGTTTGGGGAATAATATTGGCTAGTTGGCCGAAGGGCGGTTGAATCGGATTTGGGGGGAATTTTTGGGTGGGGGGGAGGATTTTCGCGTGGTGGGCGGGGGGAGTTTGGCGCATGGTCGGTTTCTCCAAGTGCAGTCCCACGTGTCAGTGAAGAGGCAAGCCGAAGCGCGTTCCGTTTGCATGAGTCATGTGCAGGACCGAACGTGTGTGGGGTGCAATGCGACCGCGACAGGAGTGATGTGAGTGTACCGCCTTTTTTCCTTTTAAACTAGGTGCTTCGCCCCCTCAAAAAAAAAATTTGTTGCCTCGCGCGATCCATCGGTACTACTACTAGTAATCCGGTAATCCCGACTAAAATGGCGCGGCCGGGTCTTTTCCCGCGCGATATGCTGGGAGGTTGGCTTAGTTGGGTTTTTTAGGATGAGTAATGCTACACCTACGTAATCCCAATTACGTAATTAACGTAATGTGAAACGTGTAAGCTGTTGATTATAGATTGGGGGAGGGAGGGGCCCACCACCATGAAAATCAGGGGAGGAGAGAGAGAGGCAATTTACGTTAACCCTTTCGTAGGTTCCCGTAGATGTAGAAATATGTGAAAAGCGTGAATGTGGAGTGGACGTACTATTGGAGTGCCTAAGATAATTTGTGTATGTATAGACCCTATGTGTTTATTTTACTTCGCATGTTAGATTTGTCTCGGTTCAATAAAAAGCAGAGTTGGTGATGATGGTGTGCCTGTCATCCTGCAATATAGGCCGTCCGATCTATATCTAACGGATAAGAAGGAAATTATGACAATTTACCCGCACTCCTCTCCACATTTGCAGATAAGGCTTTCCTGTTGGGAAACGTAGCAGAAATTCAAAATTTTCTACGCATCACCAAGATCAATCTATGGAGTAATCTAGCAACGAGGGGAAGGGGAGTGCATCTACATACCATTGTAGATCGCGATGCGGAAGCGTTGCAAGAACGCGGATGAAGGAGTCGTATTCGTAGCAATTCGCGGTTGATTCCGATCTAAGCGCCGAACCACGGCGCCTCCGCGTTCAACACACGTGCAGCCCGGTGACGTCTCCCACGCCTTGATCCAGCAAGGAGAGAGGGAGAGGTTGGGGAAGACTCCGTCCAGCAGCAGCACGACGGCGTGGTGGTGATGGAGGAGCGTGGCAATCCTGCAGGGCTTCGTCAAGCACCGCGGGAGAGGAGGAGGACATGGAAGGGGGAAGGGCTGCGCCAGAACTTGGGGTTGTGCTGCCCTCCCACCCCCCACATATATATAGGGGCAAGGGAGAGGGGGGCCGGCCCCCTCAGATCCAATCTGAGGAGGGGGCGGCGGCCAGGGGGGTTACCTTGCCCCCCAAGGCAAGGGGGCGCCTCCCCTTAGGGTTCCCCTCAACCCCCAGGCGCATGGGCCCTGGGAGGGAAGGCGCCCAGCCCACTAAGGGGCTGGTCCCTCTCCACATACAGCCCATAGGGCCCTTCGGGGCTGGTGGCCCCTCCCGGTGGACCCCCGGAACCCTCCGGTGGTCCCGGTACATTACCGGTGACGCCCGAAACTCTTCCGGTGGCCAAAACGGGACTTCCCATATATAAATCTTTACCTCCGGACCATTCCGGAACTCCTCGTGACGTCCGGGATCTCATCCGGGACTCCGAACAACATTCGGTAACCACGTATATCTATTCCCTATAACCCTAGCGTCATCGAACCTTAAGTGTGTAGACCCTACGGGTTCGGGAACCATGCAGACATGACCGAGACGTTCTCCGGTCAATAACCAACAGCGGGATCTGGATACCCATGTTGGCTCCCACATGTTCCACGATGATCTCATCGGATGAACCACGATGTCGGGGATTCAATCAATCCCGTATACAATTCCCTTTGTCTATCGGTATGTTACTTGCCCGAGATTCGATCGTCGGTATCCCGATACCTTGTTCAATCTCGTTACCGGCAAGTCTCTTTACTCGTTCCGTAACACATCATCCCGTGATCAACTCCTTGGTCACATTGTGCACATTATGATGATGTCCTACCGAGTGGGCCCAGAGATACCTCTCCGTTTACACGGAGTGACAAATCCCAGTCTCGATTCATGCCAACCCAACAGACACTTTCGGAGATACCTGTAGTTTACCTTTATAGCCACCCAGTTACGTTGTGACGTTTGGTACACCCAAAGCATTCCTACGGTATCCGGGAGTTGCACAATCTCATGGTCTAAGGAAATGATACTTGACATTATAAAAGCTCTTAGCAAACGAACTACACGATCTTGTGCTAGGCTTAGGATTGGGTCTTGTCCATCACATCATTCTCCTAATGATGTGATCCCGTTATCAACGACATCCAATGTCCATGGTCAGGAAACCGTAACCATCTATTGATCAACGAGCTAGTCAACTAGAGGCTTACTAGGGACATGGTGTTGTCTATGTATCCACACATGTATCTGAGTTTCCTATCAATACAATTTTAGCATGGATAATAAACGATTATCATGAACAAGGAAATATAATAATAACCAATTTATTATTGCCTCTAGGGCATATTTCCAACATTTCCCTCGTTCATCCTTTTCTCCCACAAGATCTTGATCTTCCGTGCAACGCACGGGCATCTTGCTAGTACTCCTACAATATGTATATTATTGTGAAAGTTCATATACACCGGCCGAGATTAATGCAAACACGGCAGATTTTCATTACATTTCGAACTTTTATAGGACAGAAAAATAAAAGAAACCCGACCCTAAACCTATTCTACGGCGGCGACCGACATCCTCCATCTGCGATCTCTATGTACGGGGGCGGGGTTCAAGACCCGTGAAGTGAAGGTGCGGTCTCCGGCGAGGAAGAGTAGAACACGGGATACGGACCGACTAGTTGGCACACCATGCCCCGCCGCCTCCCATGCCCTACTCATCCTCGGAGGAGTCCCCGACCTCGGCGGTGCCGAATGTTGGACGGCGGCAAGTAGGACGCCTGGCTGACGGTGCTCCCGTCGTCGGCCGCCAGCGTGGCCACCGCTTGTGCGGTCGCGTCCGCGTCCGGCTACGCCGCTATTGCGTCGCGAGAGGCGACCTGAGCGAGGGCGGCGACCTCGAGCTTCATCCCCGAAGACAAGCTCTCCCGCAGAGCGTTCGCACTTGCGGTTATGGCGGATGTGGTGCCAGGTAGGAGGACGATGCGCTATGGTGTGGAGGTTAGCTGGGCGTTGCCGCTTTAAGTAGCGCATTCCGGTGAGGCCAAGCGTTCGGGTGCGTCATTAAGTCGCCGGAGTTGGTTCCTCGGGCACCGAGCCTCTTAACAACGACATACGAACGGACGGCATGAATGCGGGCAGCTGGCGCCGGCTGGGAACGCACCGCGCGACGGCGCAAGGGACGAGGGTTTTGGTGTGCCAGGGTAGTCAGCTGCGGTCGTGGCAACATTGGAGATGCCCTTTGCTCACATGCGATCCCCGCATGTCATTGAAAAAGCAAGACGACCCGGCATGGTCTCAGGTCCAGAGGATGCAGTTGGCCGCGCTACACCACTCCGCGGACGCGTCGCGGCACCCCGTGCATCCTCGACGAGCCGGGTGTTGGGGTGTGTTTGGATTGTGGCCAAAGTGCACCTTACCAAAATTTTGGTCATGACCCAAAGATTGGTCTTTGTTTGGATGGTTGCCATTTTTTTGGCATGCCAATGAACTCTAGCCAACTTTAGTTCATTTTTCTTGCCAATGTCGGCCAAATCATGGGCAACCAATACCTCAACCAAAATTTTGGTCATGACCCAAAGATTGGTCTTTGTTTGGATGGTTGCCATTTCTTTGGCATGCCAATGAACTGTAGCCAACTCTAGTTCATTTTTCTTGCCAATGTCGGCCAAATCATGGGCAACCAATACCTCAACCAAAATTTTGGCTACCCAATGCTTTGATGGGGCAACCTTGGGCACAAACCAAACATACCGTTGGTCGTGCCACAGCACTAACGCCACCCTCGGCACACTGAAACCGACCGTGTCTAGCGACGATATGAGCGTGTCGCTCACCGTGGTCGCCGTGTCCAGAGGCGGTGCTGGAGCTGCGCCCCGTTGTTGGCCCCAATGACCCACATGAACGGTTGTCGGTGGCGAGGAGGTCATGGGCCAGCTCCTCCATTGGACTAGTCTGCGCTACATCGTCCCGACGGGTGTGCCCCACATGTCGGTTTCCCTGTTTTCCCGGCCATATTCGAGCGTCAGTGCTCCGCGTTGCGCATTAGGCCTTTCACTATGTAGGACAAGCGAGACAACTTATTGTTTATTTGAGCCGTTCAAGTATAATCATGTGGCGTTTGCTTATTTCTCATTCCTCTCCAACCCTCTTCTCCATCGATCATGTCGCCCTCCAGTCGAGTCCATCCTCCCGCATGCCTCATTTGAACATTCCGCCGAGTATCATTCGCATGTACCCACCCTAGTCCTCTTTCAATAGATCTCCAAACCCCGAGATGAAATCGAGAGGGAACGAGTGGGGGCACGTGATACCTAAGGCGGATTCAAAATTTTGAACCGGTGATCATAGCATCCGCAAATCATATATAAAGGGTATTCAATGTTCGTTTCGTTTTTGAACGTACAATATACTCCCCCTATCCTTTCTAATTTACATATAAGTTTTATGTGTAGTCAAAGTATCTCTACTTTGATCAAAAAGGTATCAACATTCAACAACGCCCAATCAATATTGTTAGATTCGTACGTACTCCTAGATCTGTACTCGAGATGGTTTCCAATTTGACTATTGACAAGATTAATAGTACATAAGATGTATAATGTGAATATATCATTGGAAACTCCTTTCACATACGAATTTGACCGTATGCTTTGTGTAAGTTGCATGTCATATATTATTACTCTAACATTTGGTCAAAGTTAGCCTCGAAAAACGCATTAGACCCTGTATGCTTTGTGTAAGTTGCATGTCATATATTATTACTCTAACATTTGTGTAAGTTGCATGTCATATATTATTACTCTAACATTTGGTCAAAGTAGTATAGTGGAAGTGGATCCTCTGACGTAGGTATCCCTGCCTTACCCTCCCTTTCAGTCACTTACTGGCGGACCCCATGCTTGCTAGGCCCCGCATGTCAGTTACTCAATGGGTTCGGCCACGTCAGGGGATCCTCATCCGTAGTATACTCCCTTTGTTTTTATTTACTCCACATAAAACGTAGGGAGTGGTGGTATAATAAATGACGCGGGCGGGGGAGGGGGAGGGACGTCGGTTTGCTCTCAACCGCGGTCCCACAAGCGAGCGAAAACGCAAGACGAAGCACGTTCCATTCGGTGAGCGACGTGGAGGGTCCAGCGTGCCGGGCTACAACACGAACACGACAAGAGCGATGTACAGTCAAAACCGATTGACCGGTCGTCACCGGAACCACTATTCACACCAGAACCTTCGATGCTCGGCCTACGCCAGCCACTGCCCTAAAACCGCACCAAATCTCCAGCCCATTCCCCCACCTTTCGATCCCCTAGCCCGCATCAAGCGTCCCCTAGTTCGCCAGAAAGCCATGGTGCGCCGCAAGATCCCTTACTACAAGATGCTGACGCCGGAGCGCCGTGCAGAAATCGCGGCGGCGGTCGGCGCCACAGACCTCCGTTCCCAAGCTCGCTTTGCGGCGGGCCAATCCCCGAGTTCTCTGGAGCCAAGCTACGAGGAGGAAGCCGATCCAATGTTCATGGCAGAGGTCGCGGCGCAGAAGGCCCCCGATGGGTATGACACGATGGACGTCGACTTCGTGCCGGCGTCCGAGTCCCCCATGGTGCAGGCGGACCAGCGGTTCAACATGGCGATACTAAAGGAGGACCGGGAGGTAGAGGCTCAACTTGACGTGGAGCACGCGCATGCTGCTGCCATCGAGGCTCTCCTGCAGACGGAACCGGATGTCGTGGATGTGAACCGGGCGGCGGAGGCTCAACTTGAGGCGGAGCGTGCGGATGCCGCTGCCATCGAGGCCCTCCTGCAGGCGGAACCGGACGTCCTGGAGTTGAACCGGGCGACAGAGGCTCGACTCGATGCAGAGCGCGCGGATGCCACTCTCATCGACGCCCTCCTGCAGGCGGAACCGGACGTCCTGGACTTGAACCGGGCGGCGGAGGCTCGACTCAACGCGGAGCGCGCGGATGCCGCTGCCATCGAGGCCCTCCTGCAGGCGGAACCGGACGTCCTTGACTTGAACCGGGTTGTGCTCTCGTCCGTGCAGAGCGCCTGCACGCTCCGCTTGAACGAGTAGCTGGAGGCCGAGGACAACCACAGTGCGGAGACACACGTCGGCAGCGACGGCTGGTTCGCGCCGGCAGCCAAAGACGACGAGGCCGTCTCTTTGCGCGAGCAGTGATAGTTTTTCTTTGTGTTGTTGTTTTTATGGATCTTTTGCTGTGTAAAAACATATATTTGTTATGCAAGTCGCCTGACTTGGGCCAGTCTACCATTTCAGGCGGTTGGATGAATATCCTACGTCTCCTAACCCTTCTTTCCTTCTTCCTCACCTCTTCTTCTTCCCCAACAGACCACCGCACAGGCCGTACGGATACTCCCCAACATGCGGTTGGATAAACATACTCTATGAACGAAAATTATGTGTCAGCGATAGGATGGCTGAGTTTGGTTTGTTCACATGCGACAGCACGTGTCAGTGAGGGTGCGTTCCCTTGGTTGGGTTTGTGGCGTGCAGGAGCGACTGCGTGAGGGTGCGGTGCGACCGCGGCGTGCAGGAGCGACCGTGTGAGGGTGCGGTGCGACCGCGACAGCCGTGCGCAAGTGTACCTCCTTCTCATTTTGAAAACTTTAGGCAAGCTTGGCAAAAATGTGTGGCAAAGTTTGGCAATGCAAGGCCTAGACCCAAACAGGATAAGTATGTACGTACTAGGAGTACTAGTGTTAAAAAAGAAAGGTGGGGTTTTCCTTCGCGGGATTTAATTGATACAAATCCTCGTTTCACGTGTCAATTAATGCATATTTTTTTCTCCAAAGACCAAAGAGCTAACCATCTCACTCATCGCTTGATTAATGCAGCGCCATGCAAACCAACCTTCTCACTTCCGCATGCATGCAGGGGATATTAATATCCTTGGTTGCTAACCCCATCAATTTTGCCTCGATTAGTGTTAGTGGTCCTTTGCAAATTGTAATTTTGATATACTGGCCTTGTGTACAAAAAAATGGAGGTAGTAACTATATTTGACTTCCTTCCCCATTGCGGTGACGTCGAGGATATCTTTTTTTTGGTGGTTTGGCGAAGTGCGTTCGACGGAGAACACCATTGAGGGAGACCACGGTAATTCGTTCGCAACTGCCGCCTGCAAGCCGAGACAACCGCCTTATTTGCATCCAGGAAGTCCTTTACTAGTACTACTAGGAGTACTAGTGCGGTGAGATGGTTTCTCGAAGAAGACGATGGAGAAGCGGAGTCGTCGAAGAGTGAAATGATGGTTGCTTCGTCCGTGCTTTTGTGATTTGATGCCTCACTGCTTTGTGATTTGTGATAGAAGGGACAGGGGAGTAGACTCTGTGCTCTATATTGTACTACATGTGTCCAAGCATGGGAGAAAGAGGAGAGACGTTGCATTTTTCTATTCTTTCAATCAATCAATCAGGGAGCTTCGGTTCCATCTTTTTGGCTTTGGCAACACCGTCCACAATGGTTCCCACGATGCCAAAAGCTATTTTCACATTTGGCTACACATTGTGGATGCCCTTAACCGTACCACTTGGTTTTGCTCCTATGTGCTATCTATACAAAATCTCAATTATATTGATCTAAAAAATTATAGAATCAAGATTAGTAAAAAGGAGGTGATTTTGCCGCGCGGATGGCGGGGGAGGTTTCTTATTTGAGCAATGCTACATCCACGTAATGGTTTACATAAAGTTATGAACTGATGTGATGTGGGACTATTTGATTGGATTAAAGGAGAGGATTAGGCCCACCCCACCTGAAAATCAGGGGGGGCATATATAGATTAGATGGAAAGTATACGTAGCAGCTACGTAGCCCTTTGTAAGTCTAGGGTTAGGCTTCTAATTTTTGGAGGACGTTGTCCTGGCGGTTTGCTAACATGCGGTCCCACGTGTCAGTGCTTTACCAAGCCGATCCGCGTCCCACATGAGGCAGAACAACGGCAGAAGCAACACGTGGTTAAGTTGAAGAAGATGAGGGAGAAGCGGATTCAGCAACGAGTGAAATGATGGTTGCTTCGTCCCTCCAACTTAACTATGGGAAAGGTGTAGCTTTGTGATTTGACGCCTCATTGCTCATTACTACGCCGGTGCCATGACTGGGGTGCTTCACCCCGGCTGCTCTGCACTGTATTCCGGTATGGCACGTGGACCCGGTAGCTTGATGTCCCACATGTCGGCGAAAGGGACTAGAAGATATATGAAAGCGAGCGCTCCACTTTTACGACGGAGGAGTAGACGACACGACGGCCTAGGGAACTGTCACTTGTACTGTATAGTACTATAGTTTTGCTGTTTCGCACGATCCATCGATACAAACCCGATTAAACAGGAAAGGGTGGGATTTTTCCCGCGCGGTAGATGATACTGGCCATACATTTCAAAGGCAATTTTAATGTATGCAAACTGAATAATTATAAGTAACAATATGATATCTAGTAAAACTAAAAACACATATGATTTATTGTGTTAGAGTGTAGTAGTAGTGCTGTATTGCATAGTTGTTAGATGTAACATGCGAGAACGTGTAGAGATGTAGTTTTGGAGGGCCTACAGAGAGAAAAGCGTAATACGGTCACCGAACTTCAGAATAAGCTGATTACGGTCACTATATACGTTTTGCGGTGATTATACGGTCACTTGCTCACAGTTCAGCATCGGATTGCACTCTGTTGACCGGCCAAATAGTCTGCGTGGCACCATGTTGACTAGTTAAATTGACCACGTTCCTTGTGGGTCCCACCTGTCAGTTCGCATAGGCAAAAGGTCAGATAAACACAAATTTACGCAGGCGCGACAAGGCTCCAACCCATGCGCGGGAATCACCTGGTTGTGTATGTGTCTGTCAGGGCCTGATGTGTGCGCATGCACGTGTAGGTTGAGCACTTGAGCGTGAGAGTGTGTGTTGGTCGTGTGGTGTACTGGTGTGTGCATGCATGCGTGCGTGTGTGTGAGAGAGTGTTGCGTGCGTGCGTGTGAGTGTTGCGTGCGTGCGTGGCTGCGTGTGTGAGTGTTGCGTGCGTGCGTGGGTGCATGTGTTTGTGTGAGTGTTGCGTGGATGTAGTTCGTGTGCATGCGTACGTGTGTGTATAATCACCACACCAGCTCCTGTGTGTTAAAACAGATGGCTTAGCATACCAATACAAGGCCACCTTGTCCGCTGTGCCCGCGGTCATGACTTCGAAACACCGTCCAAATATTTTTTTGTCGTTTGTTTTCATTCTTACTAGCAAGATGCCCGTGCGTTGCACGTAACATCAAGATGCATTTGTATGACTTGTTTATCTTGTGAGAGAAAAGGATGAATGAGGGAAGGCCTTATTTGCAAATGTGGAGAGGTGTGTGGGTACCTTTTTGCAAAATTGCCATAGTTTCTTTCCTATCCGTCAGATATAAATCCGACGGCCTATATTGCAGGATGGCAGGCACACCATCATCACCAACTCTGTTTTTTATAAGAGTGTATTTTATGTATTTTATAAGAGTGTAGATGTAGAGTAGATACAAGTCGACAGGTGGGCACGATGGTAGTGAGATAATGTGATGCAACACTAGAGGTGCCACGTGGAGCGTTTAACTGGTCAACTAGTCATGTCATGAGCAAATACAGAGTTGTACGGTGAGCCCGTGACTGTATAATAACCACTAAACGTAAATGATGACCGTAATGAGTGGATTCTGAAGTCCAATGTACGTATCGTGCTTTCGCTTCAAATACAATGATCGTCATTGCATATATCGCGAGAGAAAGATGAAACATGCGTGAGTTTTCTGGGGGCTTACTTTTAGAGGACCTGGAGATAGTTTTGTGTGCATACGTGAAAGGGGCGTACAGGGGGGTATGCGATGGAGAGAGAGATGCTCTTCGTTTCTCTTTATTATGACTAACTTTGTATATAGTATAAAAATATACAAATTCACAGTGCGGAATAAATATCATTGTGGGCACCATGCAATGCAAATTAGCGTTCGTACTCCTCCATATAACCTTGTAATGTTGTATATATGTAGAAACTCTAAAATAATTTTTTGGCCACACTTTATTCAAAAGGAATGTTGTATGCGAAATAAACGTGAAGAGAGGGCTTTTTAGATCAATGGGGTACGTGATGTAACATGTGTGAATGTGTAGTTGATGCATTTGGCATGGCCTAGAGAGGTATGTGTGTGTATTACGTATTCGAGAGAGGCATGGATAGAGGGGCCGACGGGGGGGCGTGGGAGAGATAGCACGAGAAATGAGAGTGGTCTAGAGAGAGAGACGAATATGACGTCACGACAAGAGATTCCATTCCCTTGAGTGTGTATATGCAAGGGGGGAGGGAATAGAGGCACCAGGAGAAATTTTCTGTGTGTGTGGTGTTTGTGTTGGTATGTGTGGGTGTGAGAAGATAATGAGACGTGGGGGCAGAGGGTGTGTCACCGCGTGAGGTCCGGTGGGTCGAGGTGAGGCCCTTCGTTCGGTTCCGTCCTGCGCCACATTGGTCGGCCCGTGACGCATTTAGGAAGACCCATGGATGACTAGTCATACAAGACAAAGATAGCAGAATTGTGAAGGACTCTGTGTCCACTGACAAAGCCGGTTAGGATTTGTAACCCTAGGTTCTCGGACTAAGGTAACCCCTTTATCTCTGATATTACTATTCATCCAACCTAACTTTAAGGGGCATCCTACAGAATGCCCTGCTAGAATCATACTCGTCGATTAGGAAGAGATGTGTGAGACAATGCGTGAGAGACAGGCGTAAAGATAATGTGCGTACATGAGACACGTAGGCAGGTCCATGTATATAGAAAGGGTCGATGAGGATTGTGCATGTGTATGTTTGCGAGAGGAAGAGTGCTTGTGATAAAGGTTAGTGAAAACAGTTGTAAATGGTTACGAGAGGGAGGGAGGGTTATATCTAGAGCATGTGTGCGAGAAAGACACCTCGGGAGAGAGTGTGTGAGCATGTGTGAGAGACCACCGATGGAGAGTGAAACTACACGTAAAAGACTGCTCTACACATTGATTAAAGATATAAATTGTATCCAAATATTAGGATGGGATCATGATATTTGCAATTCGCGTAAGGAGCGGTCATTGATCCACCAGACATTTAGATTCTATCGAATTTGAGCATGTCTATGTTATTATTCGACACAGTTGATCCACATAGTTAGTATTTTGAACTTCAGACAATGCATCGCTTTAGAATTCGAATATAAACGTGAGTATAGTTCATGTTGTGTGTGTAAAGCACATTATACATACGAAAGTTACACAATGGACATTATAAATAGCTACCTATGAACTAGCATACATTTGAATTCAACTTAAGGTGGTTTAAAAAAATGAATTCAACATGAAGTCCATTCAATTATTTGAATTTGATATCATGGCATTTGTAAACCATACCTAAATTATGGGGGCACCAATCTTTGCTCTGATTTTGTACATAATAGCATATGTAGTCGTGTACAAAATAGATTCAAATTTAGCTCCTCCATTCCAAAATAATCGTAGTTATAGGATTTTCAAGTGTCAAAATTTCAAAAAGAAGCGGATAATTTAATGAGGTTTTCAAACATACAAGGTCAAATATAACGTTGTCTATTTAGGTCAATCCTCATAGTTCAAGAGTACTCTAAACGTGAATGCTTGTGTTTCAAAATTTCGAACGAATCGCCAAAAGAGCCTCTACTCGCCCGAAACCGTGTGAGACCAATGTTTGGTAGTACAAGGAAATTACTTTTCTAATAACTCCGACCCGTGAAACCTACCGGCCCGACATCCAAAGGTCTAACCGGGGTAGGTTTGTAGATTCATCTAGACGCCACACAACCGCATCCGAAAAACATTCATACACAATGCCCGCCTAAGCACACATGCGCGCGGACGAAATCGCTCCCGCCCACTATTTGGGACACCTAGGATTACCATCCTACCCCCGACCCGCAGTAGGTCCGAAATTTAAGAGGGGGGCAAAGTTTGTACTTTCCCCAAATTTCAAACAAGCGTGTCCCATCTTCTGTTCAAAAAAACCAAAAACAAGCGCGTCCCAGACCAAAACATGGTCCCCCCCCACCCGTCTGATTCCCCATTCGTACTCCGTGGGCGCCAAAACTACCTGTCCACCAGCCGCGAAACCCCGGCGTCCTCCGTCCGCCACCCCATCCCACCCATCAACCGCCGCCCTCCTCCATCACGCCGGAGCCGATACCCCGATGTCGTCGTCCACCGCAACCTCAACCGCAACGCCCTCCACGGCTAGTAGTTGAAGCTGAGGCCGAGCCGTCCGTACCCGAGCTAGTTCAACCACGACGTCCTGCGCCTCACCGCTGCCGCTCCAACGTCGCCACCCTCCACCGCAACGGAGCTGTTCCTGCTACGCCGTCCTTCGCCGCTTCGGATCTGCTTCCCCTCCGCCAACATACGGCCACGGCAACACAGTCAACAATTTGGCCATGGGTTCGTCCAAGCCTGCACCCTCCAGAACATTAGTTTCCCTGGTAAAAAGAAGAAGATCGTCGCGACATGTGGAGGTGACCACACCGGCAACCGAAAAAGGTACTCCTCTTCCCTTATTCGTGCAAATCTTACGTCTCTGCTTGCACGGTATTCATCCCACAGAAGACACTAGTTGACCGCTTCTTCTTGATACTAGATGTTTCTAGTAACTCGCGATGCACAAGGTTTCTCCTCATATACTATTTCACCTTAGCTAGAGGTCCGTCGCCCCCCTGAATTACAATTTCTGGCCAGTTGATTCCCAATTAACGGAAGCATTCCCTGGCGTAACAGGCACTAGTACGCATATTACGCCGGGGAAGCAGCGCCTTGGTGTTTATCTTAGGGGCGTGTGCGGCCTAGAGCTACTGGCACCCGATCTGGAGGTCGGCCGCGATTAAAGGGATGGCCTGGGGGCGCTGCCAAGCACGGTGGTGGTGTGAGGTCGATGGGAGGGCAGGGCGGCGGAGGCAGGGGTCTTGGCCGATGGTCGCTGGCGGTTCGAGAAAGATCGTCAATAGTGACTGGCGGGAGGTAGACGAAGGCCATCTGCCCGTTCCTTATAGATCGGACGGTTCATTTAAAAAACCGACTGACCTATTTATTTTCAGTCGACTGTTATCTTAGATATGACCACATGTGGTGGTGTGCTGGAGGAGTACCTGCATTTCCTGTGCTCATATATTACAAAATCATACGGAGTAGAATCTAATTTTGTTTGCCATGCAATGTTGTAGAGCTATCATATGTCTCCTGTCATTCATTTTTCAGCCACCTGCTATCTGCTACTTTTACAGTGCACTAGTTCTGCACACACTTCACCCTTACTCTCACTATTGTGTTTTTATGCAAGGGTATTTCAGACTCTGCTGCCATGAGAGAAGCCAAAAAGAAAAGAGAGAAGTCGCTCCAGCTTCGTATGCAGGTAGGCAAGACACGTTACAGCGCTATAAAGGGTGCAGTGTCAGTAGATGGAGACAGTAAACGTAGCTCTGGAGTTGATGACCTCGCTCGCAATGAACCACCATCCCAGGTGCTTGCTTTAACTTCGCGGTGTCATATGTGGTTGCATGTTCCATATGGTGTCTAGCTTGTATTCGAAAGGCCGAAGTCGGTAAGATAAGGAAAGATATTTTTTTACATGAACCACCATCCCGTGAGCACCAGAAGACAAATAGCTAGTCAGGGCACTGGCCGAGCCAGTGACAAGCCCAGCAAAGATAGGCATCACCTGGAAGCCAACTAAAAAGCTGCGATGGTGGCGAAGCAGCCCGCCTCCCACCAGGCTCTCAGGTCCTAGATGATCATGCTCACCACTCCAGCCGGATGTCTAGCTTGTATTGCTTCCAATTTGGTTAAATTGCATCTGCTTAGCTTACACATTATACCTTTGAATATGACATGCCTTTCTGTTTTTGGTACATACTAGTACATCTGTGTATTAACCATGTTCTTACATCAAACTAATGTTCTTGTGTATCCCTCATCAATCACTTATGACGAGGCAGGCAGGCAAGGGGACTACTCCTTATTTAAAGAATGCAGCATCAGCCTCCCGACATGATTCTCAAGAAACAGAAATGCTAGATGAAGATAGTGAACGTAGCTCTGTAGTTGATTACAGCATTTCCCCTACACTAGCATCGCAGGTGCTTGCTCTAACTTGGCAGCGTGATATGTGGTTGCATGTTGCATATGGTGTCTAGATTGTAATTCTTCCAATCTGGTTAAACTGCATGTGCTAGTCTGCTTAGCTTATACATTATACCTGTTAATGTGACATGCCTTCCTGTATTTAGTACATAGTACATCTGTCTATTAAGCATGTCTTACATAAAACTATTGTTTTTTTGTATCCCGCATCAATCAACATGACGAGACACCTTTAGTATATGCAGTGCGATATTAGTTGCATCTTTCATATGATTTATAGCATGCGCTACTTCTAATTTGTTGAAATTCCATTTATGATGGGACGCTTTTAACTTGGCAGAGTCATATTGGTTGCATCTTTCATGTGGTGTCTAGCTTGCATTGCTTCTTATTTGCTGGAATGGTTTCTGCTTAGTTTACACAAACAGTTATGAACATGCCATGCCGTCCTGTTTTTCGTACATATTCCATCCTGGTATCATGTGTTTGCCTTACATCAAAGTAGTGATTGTCAGTATCATGCATGAATGAGTTCTGAAGAGAGAATTTTATTGCTTTTTCTTGTCGGTTTTACTTGACAATTCAAAATCAATAAAGCGGAAGGAAGTTAGCAAGGCAGCAGATAAAGGTGCTCCTTCCGAACGGAGGGCCTCTACAGTTTCTACTCCTCCACACCCCCAAGATGATTTCCAAGACAACACATGCATAGACACTCAACAAAGCTGTATTTATGATGAGCACGTCTCCCCTAGTGCAGCATCACCGGTGCTCCCTCTAACTTGGCACTGTTATATGTGGTTGCATGTTATGTGTGATGTCTAGCTTGTATTGCTTCTAATTTTTTGAATTCCATCTGCTTACTTTACACATTATACTTGAATAAGACACGTGTTCCTGTTTCTAGAACATACAATATCTGTATATCACACCATGTTCTTACATCGAATTACTACTGTTGTGTAACCTGCAACAATCACTTATCATAAGACACGTTTGACTTCGGAGTGTGATATAGGTTACATCTCACATTCTTTTCTAGCTTGTACTACTAATTTGTTGAAATGGCACTTATGACGAGACAGTTTTAACTTGGTAGAGTGATATTCGTTGCATCTTTCATATGGTGTCTAGCTTTCATTGCTTCTAATTTGTTGAAATGCCTTCTTCTTAGTTTACACATCATAAGCTATGAATATGCAATGCTGTGAATATGCAATGGCACTAATGACGAGAGACCTCTAACATGGTAGTGTGATGTTGTTTGCATCTTGCATATGATTTATTTCTTGTACTGCTTCACATTTGTTTAAACGCCATTTATGATGAGACACTGTTAACTTGGCAGAGCGATATTTGTAGCATCTTTCATATGGTGTCTACCTTCCATTGCATTGCTTCTAATTTGGTGAAATGTCTTCTTAGTTTACACATCATAGTTCTGATTATCTCTTTCGTCCTGTTTTTCATACATATTACATCCTCCTATCATGTGGTTGTCTAACATCAAAGTTCAGTTCGTCTGCATCACACATCAATTTGTTCTGAAGAACTAAATTGTTATTCGTTTTTCTTGTCGGCTTGACCTAACATGGCACAGAGAAAGAGGAAGAAACACATAATGGCAGGGAATGAGAAGTTGATGAATCCTGCAGATTCTGCTGGTACTGATGGTGCAATAGAAGGTCAAAGTCCAGCGAAAAATTCTACAAACACGGCATCCCATGCTACACGAGTTGCAAAAAAAGCCAAAGAGAAACAAATAGCTGCCACCAAACAAGCAGAGACAACCCTAGTTCTTGCAACACCTACCACAGTACTACCAGCTGCACGACTTACTCGTGCGTCAACTGAGCTAGCAGCATGTTCCCAAGCTCCCTTGCCACCTGGCACTACTTCCCAAGCACTCTTGACATAAGACGAGTTGGCAATATCAGATGAACCTTGTGAGCTTCAACAGCAAGAAGGTAGTTGCTGGAGTCAAGTTACAGTTGCATGCTTCTTTATATGTAGTCTCACAGTTTGATGTACACTAACACTTCCTATGTTCGTTGTTGGACTAGCACCTAGGCGCAAGAGGAAACAAACATCAGGGATAATGCTCGATAGGTTAACTAAATCTAGAGGAGGAAGAATGGAGATCCGTTTTGAGGCAGGTTTAAAAAGGCCACGTGATGCTACAGAGTCAGCCAAGTTAGTATCAGAGGCAGCGGTTGCCGTTAGGTGTCATGTACGTATCCTCCCAACATGGATTCAGTACAGGAATGACAAAGACAAAACCCAGTTCAGCACCTTCCTCGACCATTTATCTGTAAGTATGGTTATGTATGGAAACTAGTAATATCGTCTTGCTCTGTCCCATACTTTCTAGGTTGCTGATAATGAGACTCCCATAATTTTCAACAGATGAGGTTCAAGTTGGATAGCCAAGATGATGCAACCAGACAAGCTTGCACCCATGTTTTCAAGTCTGCTCTGCGACAGTATCGGTATAACTTGAGGAAAACTCACTTTGAAGGCAAGGCTAACAGTGAACTTTCCCAAACATCTCCAGTGGAAAATATATCGGATGAAGACTGGAGGGGCCTTGTTAAACACTGGTCTGATCCGAAGTATCAGGTACATTATATATATGTGATCAGATCACATGTTGAAGTCCTATTTACGCATGTGCCACACAAATCTATCTTCTTGTAGGTGAACTGTTCAAAGAACAAGGCCAACCGTACGAAAGTGAAATTCCAACAGACGGAAGGATCTCGTAGCTATATTGCACACTGCGAGGCTCTTGTAATTAGCTGTTGTTTCACTCTTTTCGCTGTACCATATTATTAGATCTATATTGACTTGTTCGAAATGCAGAGGAAAGCCCGCAAGGACCAAAAAGTACCTGAACCAATTGCTGTGGAAATCTTCAAGGACTGTCACACCAGCAAGAAGAAGGGCATGACTACACCAGTCAAAGCCGATGTTGTAAGTCCTTAATCCTCATGCCTTTTAACTACTACTTACTCTGACTTGTGCCTTGAACTGCATGGTTTGCAGCCAATGTCTATTACTCTTTTCAATTTTATACACAATTGTCTTAGCGTACCATTGCACCTTACAAGGTTTAAAAGAGAGGAGTGATGTTCCTTTGATCTTGACCCGTAATCTAGTTCTGTGCTGGACTTGCCCACACAACGTTACAATTGCCTGTTTGTCTGTTCTCAGTTGTTTTGTGATATGAATGATGTCATACTATGCTTACCGTATTATAAACTTCGTCTCTTTATCCTTAGCCCGCAATACAATGTGAAGAAATAGACAATACATTACCGATGGTACATGGTCATATGTTTGGAACCTGGTTTTATTATGTACTTTGCAATAAAATACAACTAATATTTTACATGGGTTCACCAGAATAAGTTCTGTATATAGACCAAAGCTATTTTGTTTGGTTTTGCTGCCTCCTTAATATCTTCTGTTCTGGTACTACTAATGTAAAACCTCAACTTTTCAGCGAGCTATGGAAAAAATGGTGGAACCGCCACCTTCTGAAGGTGGCGAGGCAACTATAACCGCAATGTCAGCTCTTGCTGCAGTGGGTCAGTACCTGTCCACTAACAGTGCCAAAAGCACGTTCCTGCGTAATACTGGGTTGGTTGTTAAGGCAATATCGTCCAAACTGCCTCATGATCAAGATATGCAAGCTCAAAGCAATGTTGTATCTGCGCTCCAGACACAAGTCCATTCCCTAACAGAGACCCTTTGTGAAACAAGGAGAAACATTGCTCAATGTCGTCAAGATATGCATGGTTTTGAAAACAGACTATCAGACATTTGCTATGTTGTTCAGGAGCCTAGGGGAAATAAAGGCGAGGGTTATGGTGCTCCATCGGACAATACAACATGAAAACGTAACAGTCAGGTCAAATGAACTGAGCTTCTGAACTTCTGGTGGTGCATTTATCTGCTAGACTATTAAGTTTTATGCCAACCTTCCTTTTGTTATATAGTTGTAATTTGTTTTGGTGCGATACAAAATTTATTCTTAACGTGCAGCCACCGGCTGAAGAAAACAGCAAGCCATTTTTGTATAGTGTAGGGTGTTCCCTATATTTGCACTGGTGGCGACATTTGATGCCGAGTGGATGTAATCTGTGCAATCGCCTTAATAGCCTAGCGTTAGTTTCGGCCTTATTTATTTCCTAGTCTTCTTTTTCCCTGGTTTGCTAGTGGCCGCAACTACCATGGGCCATATACGGGCCGTAGGATCCATGGGTCTCCTACGGGCCGTCGATAAATGGGCCTGTAATCGGTGGGCCTCGGGTCGTCGGATAAATGGGTCTACATGGGCCGTAATCTGGCGTAATTGGTATCGGCCCAGCACGGTAACAGGCCGTTAACAGGTCGTAGGACAGCAAAGGCTTAATTCTGTCACAGGCATAACGGGTCGTTAATGGGCCAGAATATAGGACGGGCTGGAAACGGCGCAACGGGTTAACAGGCCAGAAACGGGTCGACTCTCCATGGGCCGAATTTGGCCCATTAGGGTAATAGGCCAGTAACGGGCCGACTCTTGCCATGGGCCGAATTTGGCCCATTAGGGGAACTGGCCAGTAACGGGCCGACTCTTGCCATGGGCCGAATTTGGCCCATTAGGGGAACATGCCAGTAACGGGCCGGAAGTAATCGAGGGCCGAAAAGGAGCCCAAGAACGTATGGGCCGTCAATAGGCCGAAAGCTAACACGGGCTGGAAACGGCCCATGTAAATCACGGGCCATTAACGGGTATAAAGAAAATTACTATTCATTATGGGCTAGAGTCACCGTGGTCCTGTAAAGGGCCGAAAGATACGAAGGCCTCATATGGGCCGAAAGACGTCGTGGGCCATACATGGGCCGAAAGTGAAATGGACTGGTGTTATATTCGACGGCCCACATGACGTTGTTGGGTCGATTTCCTTTAGGGCCTAACGGGCCGTGAGTTAACGGGCCGTAAAATGGGCTATTTGCGAAGAGACCGTTAACAGGCTTTTCATGGGCCAGCCCGTTAACTTTTGACCAAGTCAAACGGGCCGGCTTTGTAAGCTAAATGGGCCAGTGGTGGGCCGTGGCACGTGTCGACATATCATAGGCGCCTATCTGACCCACTGACGAGCTGACACATATTTCGTCCGGCCAATAAGAATTTTACACGTGGAAATTTCTCATTGGTCGGGGCTGTTAACGGGTTATCGGATCCAAAACCCGACCCGATAGCTTAACGGCGTTCCATTACGGTGGATGCCACGTGTCGGTCACCCTTGAGGAAAGCACTTCTGTGACGCGCGATTTATCGTCATGGAAGTGGACACTTCCGTGATGATAATTTTGGTAATGTCATGGAACACTTCTACGACAGCACAGGTATGACTATCTTGATTCTGTCATAAAATCGTCATGGATGTACATGCATGACAAAAAACGCGACCTACTGTGACAAACACGTATCATCACGCAAGTGTATTTTTTTTGTAGTGCGTCTTTGTCCCCATGATGAACAAACACACATGTTCTTCCCATCCCTATAAGCATTCAAAGAACACAAGGTAACATTGCTTCCATGAGTACTAATCCAAGGATTAACACGGAATACAAACCCTAATATATATATCAAACAACAACCCTAACCCTAACCCTAACCATAACCATAACCATAACCATAACCCTAGCCCTAAACCTAACCCTAGCACCAACATAAGAACACCCATAAGAATAACCCTAGCATACTAACAAAGCCTAATCATAGAAATTGGCAAACAAACATCTCACATCTCCATGCAAATCTCTAGATCCAAACAAAACTAGGGTTTCCCCAAACTAGCAACAAATGAGCAATGGGAGAACTTTACTTGGATCAAAACAAGGGGATCGGAGAATATTACCTTGAGGGAGGGTTTGACTTCGAAATCCACGGACAAATTCTTCAAATTTGCAAGATTTGGGAGAGGATTTGAGAGGGGGAGAGAGTGGGAGAGGGGGCAAAGCTCAGGGAGAGAGTGGGAGAGTGTGTGGTGTGGGGGGTGGGGGAGGGGGGCCAGCCAAGTGGCTGGATAAGTCACAGTGCAGCGCCTAGCCGCTAGGCGCTGCACTTTACATGTGTGGCGCCTAGCTCGGAGGCGCTGCACTGCTGGGTGAGGGGCTGCCACGGTGGACAGGAGTGCAACGCCGCTGCGCTAGGCGCTGCACAGTAGGGTGTGGCGCCGGCGTGGCGGGCGCTACACAAAAGGGTCAGGAGAGTGAAATAGTTTCGTCCCGAGATCAAAATTGTCAAATTTGCCGTAATGCTGCCTTTCTGCTGTAAGTGACCTGACATATCACATATAAGTAGTACCACTTGTCATATATAAGTATCATGACTTATCACATATGTGCTTGCAATAGATAAGCAACAACGTATGTGTTTTTTTTTCACTTAACAATCCCCCATTGCAGCAAAAATAACCTCTATTTGGGAACCTAATAACCTCCTACTCGTGTCATCTCCCTCATTGCAAACACGACGAGCAGGGCTCACCAGATGCTCACGAGGCTGCTTCTTGTTGATTCCATTGTACTCTGAGTCGTAATGATATTTCGGTAGCCCATAATCAAGTTCCTACCAAAATGAGGATTTTCTGACATCATTCACTAATGTAAGGATGAGGGTTTTTAGCGCACGAGAGTGGTGCGAATAACTCAAATACTTTAGATGTAGTAATCGAACGAATAGAAGTACTACTTACTAACAATGAAGAATATGCTTTCCTTCCTCAGATGAGATCATACTACAAAGCAACCTTCAGTTTAATTCCGCACTAGGCAAGCACGCTTACAATCGCACGTTGTCATTGTCTAAACATTGTATTTTGCATCATGATTTGTTTTGTTACCATGTACCATCATGCCTTCCCATGACTATTTATTCGATCGAATATAGTATCAGACTGTCATTGCTACTACTACCACTACTCAATTAAACCGGTTGATATTTATTTTTTTAAACCGGGCTAGCCCCCTTTCCATTCAACGGAAAACAACACAGTTCCATAAACTTACGGGGGACAGGAAAGATGGGATAGCGAGTTCAACGCACCGCTAGGGAACCGGCTGCATTTGCCCGATATCTGAGCGAAAACTATGGGATGAAAACCGAGACAACACCATAGCAGACTAGCCCTATTACAAGCCAGGATAACGGTGAGAAAGCATCAAGTGGACAAAGTATAAGCAAAAGCCACATGTAGCAAAATGAAACAGGCAGACTGAATAAAGGCAGCAGATGGCGAGCACCAACATGATGTTCCTCAGAATGGCCAGCAGTTCACCTCTCGTTCGCCTTCAATTGGTCTTCTTGACGCGTCACAAATCCTCATCGGGTTCACCGTATGGCTACTACTACTTGAACTGACTTAACCCTACTTGCTGTCTATTTTTTTAGATAAGTTTGAATTTTAAATGTGGTGCCGTGTTTTACGCACGTACGACGAAAATCAGCTAGCGGATCGTTTCGCGGCCGGGCCTGGCTGGCTGGCTTCTTCCTGCCTTGTGCCGGTTCGAGCGAACCGAAGCACTACCTACTATAAAAGAAGCAGCAGATCAGATGGATGGAACAAAAGTACTGTACTCCACTTATCAACAACAAGAATCTGGTTTTCAGGTTTGGCCGCTTCCGCCTGCCTGCCCGCCTCTGAACCCAACTGACAGTGTGCGTGCCCCGCATGCTTTGCATTTGCAGTCGATACGTATGTGTTAGAATAAATCCGAGGCATACCGTCGATCGTTCGAGGACCAAGCAATCACACGAGCACGTACGACACCGAGATTTGTTAACGAGGTTCACCGATGTGGCTACATCCCTGGGGCTTGACTACGGGCGCTCCTCCCCGTGACACCGTCACAATACCGCATCCGGTCGCCCTGGACACCGGCACATGCCGCCGGCTTCCCCTGCGTTCCGGTGCTATTATGTTGGCATAGGTTACATCGTGTGTCTACCCCCGCTATATGAGAGGCCTAGGATACAAGTGTCCTACTTGGACACGACTCCGTATCCTATCTAAACACAATGCAACTACAAGTCCAACTGTAACCTACCTTGTACACTATATTCGACAGAACTCTAACAGTTTGGGTGGGGGATACAGTCTCTCCTCTGTTCACAAGGAGACAACAAAACCACTAGAGGCAGATTGACTCTGATTAGTTCCCCACCGGACAAGCTCGATCGTCTAGTTGGCATCTTCTCATCGCAATCTAAACACTGCTGCGTTGCCTTCCCATCGATCCGTCGAGACAGAGGGAGGGAATGTGTGCAAATCGTTCGAGGGGCGCGGAAGCCTGCTTCCTATGATAACCGGACGGGGGCAGGACAGGACAGCAACACTTTGGACCCGAGACAAGCACGAGTGGAGCAACTCCAACGATTTTCATATGCAATGAGAGCTCGGTTACTCAAGGGCAACGCAAAAATACACATGAACAAAGGAAGCAGTGTAGCTGCTCGCTGGATTGCTACTACTAGTCTACTAGGACTACCCGATCAAAGACCAGCTGATAATTAACTCAACGGAGATATACTACTACCACCACAAAAGGAGTACGCATATGCATATGCCATCGTCGTCTGGTGCTCGATCTGGTATGACGATCCGACGTACTCGTGTCCGACTCCGACCCGCGCGGCACCGATGAGTAGCCCTGGCCGTGGTCCGGAGCCTGCGCCAGAGGAGCGTACCAAGCCGCAGCGGCGGCGGGCGCGCCAGGCCAGGGTAGCAGGAGGACGACGGCCACACGGGTACGTCGCGCCGTTCCACCCGCCGCCGAGGCCGCGCAGCTTGCACGGTCACTCCTTGGCTTGGCTGCTGGTTTTTTTGGTATGCGCGTCCCGATTAACACGGACGGACGTACACGGATCGGGTTCAGCAGGGCCAGCCTTTGAACGGTGACTGATCCGTGGCCGGTCGACGCCTCGATGGATTTGGTGGCCGTGTCTCGCTCTCGCGGGCTGTGGCTGGCTTGGCGACGGTGCGTGCACGCACATGACATCCGCGTGGTTTTACTGAGATTGGCCATCAGGCGGCCACGTACTGTTACAATGCAGTTGCAGGACGCAGCTTTTGCAACAGAAGCCTGTAAATGAGATAGATGCAAATGCAAATGAGTTAACTGCACAAAAACCGGAAATTGCTTTTGGAGGCCGAGCTTCATGGAGGCCTCCAAATGCATAATTCCAAATTTCTGAAAATTCATATTTTTTACATCTCAAAAAGTTCGGAAAAATAATTTACAAAGATAGATGAAGGCATAGTGCACAAGTGTGTACATTTTCAGAACGAAATACATTGAAATGAGGACCGTGCAAAAAAAGACAAATCTAAAGTTTTTTAACACATGATACTATTCATCCTCTCAGACCATGAATTTGTCTTTTTTATACAGGTCGCATTTCAACGTATTTCATCCCGAAATTTTACACACATACGCCTCACATCCTTATTTACTTGTACCAATTTTTTCTTTAATTTTTTTTTTCAAAAAATCGGCTTCCATGGAGGCCGAGAACCAAAACGCCATTCTCCACAAAAACTAGCTATACAACTGTGGCTAGTTTAAGGGATTGGTGCTATTCTTCATTTTTCTTTTCGAGCATCTATATATGTCAGGTATCTGAAATTTTCTTATGCTTCGGTCACATTGAATTTGGTTCATTAGATAATGAATCAATGGATATGAAAGAAAAAAAAAAGAAAATTATTAGCTCCGTCCCCCACGCCAACCTCTTCTTCCCCACGCCATCGAGAGCACCCGTTCCCTAGCCGCCACCGGTAACAACCGGGGAAAGATGGATGAAGATGAAGAAAGTCATAAGATCAAAAAATTGAAGGGGAAACAAATTGCAGAAGAGGGATCAGAACCCAAGATATGGATGGGGCTGCTTAACATGTCAGAATTATCTAAAACCCTGGATGAGACATGATCAAGAAACAAGCTTACTGACAAAAAAAATAGATCATAGAAACATTTAAAAATGTGCTTAGTGCATCCACACAACATAACTAGGGGATCATCATATACACCAACTTCTTTAGAACCATGAAGTACACCAACTTTTAACCGACCAACTAGTTACAAACCGTATCTAACCATTATATCTGTGTGAGCAGTCAAAATTTGAGCCTAATTTTCATATAAATTAGTAAAATATTGTTTACGATATTTGTAAGTGGATCTTCATCACGAGAAAAAAAAAAGGCGACGAGTTGCTGCTACGCCCAAGCTTGAGCATAAGAATTTTCGTGGTTTATCAGTGAGCTGTTCGTGGTTTCAAGCCGGCTGCAACTGGCCACCTCAGCTTAGGTGCTGAGGTTTCACGATTGGGATTGTGTTTTTATGATCAAAACTTTGTGCAACTCTGAATAATATGTCCTCCGGGAATGCAGTTCAATGTTATCCTCGCAGCCGTGCCCAACTTCTGCCAGCGGGATGCTCTCTTAGTTAAACGGTAGTACTGCCACGTGTCTAGTAGTAGTATCAGGAAAGGCCAAACGCAAAGTACTCATTTAAGCCTTTCTGTTGGCTTACCTTTACCACCAACGATTTTTGTCAGCTAGGAGTACCTCGTAGTTGCCATCGGCTACTTTGTCTAACCTGCAAAATCATTTGTCTTTACCCATGCAGTATCTTCTTCTTCCGATTACAAAAAGATGCCCATAAAAAGGGACATGGAGTACGGGAGTTGGAGCTCACAGGCTCCTGGATGAACAGTAAAATTAAAATTTGAACATGTGTGCAATTTTCAGGATGTGTATTTTTTTAACATTGCTCGCTAGATTTCAACACTCCCTCGCATCCCTGCGACCTACGAGGTGACTGCCGTCTGCGGTGGCAGCAGGGCGCTCCCTCCATCTCCTTCTCCCCTTCCCTGCCCCTCAGGCGTTCTTCCTCTCCCTGACCGGCATAGCAGACCAGATCCCGCCCCCCTACATACCAGATCGGTAGGTGAGGGTTGATCCCCTCGGTTACTGGAGCCACAACTTCGGACGGTGGGCACGGCGACACCATTCCGGCGTGTGTTGCTGCGCGGGGTGCTCTCGTGTTGCCTCGGCCGTGTGGGCGGCGAGGTGGCTCATTCCGGGGGTGTCCATCATGCGGGTGTGGTCTTCGCTGCCACCAGGCCTGTTTCGGGCGTTGTGTGCAACTTTCCTTAGCCGACCATGGTTGTTGGGGGTTGAGTCCCAAGCAAAAGAGCTGCCCGACAGTGTCAGTGTCGGTGATAGTGAAACTGTTGTGTGTCATTTTCCTCCGTAGAGGTGTCATCATGGGTGACCCATTCACCATGGGCCCTGTGTGAAAACCATTGGTCTAGCTGGTTCTAGACCAGATGACGGCAAAATTGTGGCGTCGTGTCCTCCTTGGAGGCTTTGTCTCATGAGCAAGGGCCTAGGTTGCTTGTTGCTGGGGTGAGTTTCATGAATGGCTGCTTCTTCTCGTCGTGTGTTGGATCCTGCCTCGACGGTGGTGCTCTCATGCGGAGCTAGGTTCAGCGAGGTAGTTGTGCTCGAAGACCTCCCTTTGTTGTCTTGGGCCTTGTCTCCATCCGCGTTCTAGGGTGTTGAACTCTCCATCGCCTGATGATGCGGTGCCTCTCGAGCCGGGTCGAGGAGCTGGGGGCTCCTTCTGGCGATGGAACGGCGCTGGTCTGTTGGGCGCCCAGGCGATGGCATTGGCATAGCCACCTCTGTCGGTTGATCTCGTTCTCGAGCCGGCTTCATTTGCAGCATCGGTCCTTCGACATGTCTGAGGGCTTCAGTATCTTGAAGAAGCTCTTTCTTTTGCTTTGTGCTTTTGTGTTGTGTTGTCATGTTGGTTGTAAGGGCTTCATTAATTTAAAATCAGACACAAACCTCATTTCTAAAAAAAGTTCCGGATGTAACACATTTTTGAATTTTCAGGATAGGAGGGAGTATTATGTTTGAGGTGATTTTGTACTCTTTTTGCGGGAAAATATCGATCTATTCACCTTCAATCATGGAAGTACAACGAACACTAGAAATACTAAAAGTTACTTTTGATGATGAACTTTTATACATAATAGATTTGGATCTTTTTTCAAAAATATTAATAGGTGGAAGCTCAGAAGAATATATTAATAATTTTTTTCGAGAGTACGCCTATGTGTATCATAGCTTTATAGAAAGCGAAATTTGAATTGTAAGAACATTAACACTCGCTACGAACAACGAGCATAGCAAGAACACCACACCACACCCGGGCAAGTCCACTGACAGCCATCGATGACCAAACAAAACTACAAGCAAATAGTCTGGCCTAACTGAGAACAACACCGCATCACGACCAATGTCGGGCACCTCCGAAGACCACAACTTCTCCTGGACTTTGCTCGTCGACGCACCATACACCCTTGTATGCCTAGAGGAGGTGGCAAGTGGATGGCAGGACTTGCTCAGAATCGAGGAAGAATATAATATATATTAATAATACGAAGAAAGCCTCTCCTGTGTGGATTTTATTCTATGTCTTTTTTCTCACATGTTGTGTGGATTTTGTTTGTACTACGGTATGGTAGCGGAGAAATAGATACCGTGGAGAGATGCCTCCAACCCCCGGGCGACAGATTCCGTTACGGCAGCCTCCAAAATCCGGCGAGTCGCCGTCGTCGTCGTCGTCGCCTCGTATCCGTTAGCAACAACAACAGACGGAGCACCCAACCCCACGTCCCCCCTCCTCTTCTCTCCACTCTCCGCTCTCCACGCACGCGCGCACGCACCTCACCTCATCCCCTCTCCCTCTCCCCCCTGCCCCGCCACAGCGGCAGCGTCCGCCCATGCCGCTGCCGCTGCACCCCTGCTGCGCCGCCGGCGCCGCGGCAACGCCCGCCATGGCCACCACCGCCGGCAGCTGCAACGCGTCCTCCACCCCGCCGCCCCGGTACCTCGGCTCCGGCCAGGGCCGGCTCCGCCTCGCTCCGGCAGCCAGCCGGCGTAATAGCCCGCTCCTCCGCTGCTCCGCGTCCGGCGGTGACGGGCCCGACAAGGTTCTTGAGAAGCGCCGGGCCGAGCTCACCGCCCGCATTTCCTCCGGCGAGTTCACCGCCCAGGGCCCCGGGTCAGTCACTTCCCCGGCCAATCCCTTATCCTCTCCGCGCATTTCTTTCTCCTCGTGCAGCTCCGGTGCTGATTGGATCAGGCGCGGTGCTTGAATTGTTCTGTCCAGATGGCTCGCGCCCGTCGCGGCGAGGCTCGCCAAGCTCGGCCCGCCGGGGGAGCTCGCGGCCGGGCTGCTCACCAAGGTAGCGGGCGGCGAGCGCAGGGGCCCGGAGCTGCCGCAGGCGGTCGGGTCGCTGGCGTCCGTCGCCGGGGAGGCCTTCTTCCTGCCGCTCTACGACCTCTTCCTCACCTACGGCGGCGTCTTCCGCCTCAACTTCGGGCCCAAGGTCAGCGAGTCATCCATCGAATTGCCCCCAAAATTGCAGTCCTATTAAACCATGCCATGTTGCTAATGCTCTGCACCTTTCTTTTCATCTTCTTCATCCAGTCTTTCCTCATCGTCTCTGATCCGGATGTAGCTAAGCATATCCTGAGGGACAACTCCAAGGCTTATTCCAAGGTTTGGTTCTTAATTTGGTTCTACTCATTTTCAAACAGCACAGAAATGTTTCAGAAGGCTTCAGAAATCAGTAGAGAAATGTTTCAGAAGGCTTCAGAAATCAGTAGAATGCCTGTTTGATTCAGTCCTTGTTTGATCATGTGGTGGGTGCAGGGTATCCTTGCGGAAATATTGGAGTTTGTGATGGGCACAGGTCTGATCCCGGCCGATGGGGAGGTCTGGCGTGTTCGACGGCGTGCCATTGTACCAGCATTGCATCAGAAGGTTCTTGCTTCCTACTCGCAATCAAATTTTTGTGTGTATTGCTTCCTTTCTAGTGTGGTTTTACACTTTTACTCACTTGAATATTGTGTTCGGCAGTACGTGACAGCGATGATAGGTCTCTTTGGAAACGCTTCAGACCGGCTTTGCCAGAAGCTGGACAAGGCGGCATCCGACGGGGAGGATGTGGAGATGGAATCTCTCTTCTCTCGACTAACGCTGGATGTCATCGGGAAGGCAGTGTTCAATTATGATTTTGATTCATTATCCTATGATAATGGAATAGTTGAGGTTATTGCTCAGATTTTGTCGTATTCCTGAGTACATTATGAAAGTTCATTTGCTTATGTTTTCTGTCGACTTTACTTATTCGGTTTGCTGGTTCATCATCAGGCTGTGTATGTAACATTACGGGAAGCGGAAATGCGGAGTACATCTCCTATTCCAACTTGGGAAATACCCATATGGAAAGACATCTCCCCTCGGCAGAGGAAGGTTAATGAAGCGCTTGCACTGATAAATAATATTCTCGATGAACTAATTGCTACATGCAAGGTAAGCCTTCTCTTATACTTTGACATTAGTAAATACGAGTAGAAATTATTGTGTTTAGAAAAATCATGACACTGGACAATTACTGCAGAGGATGGTAGATGAAGAAGATTTGCAGTTTCACGAGGAATACATGAATGAGAAAGATCCTAGTATTCTTCACTTTCTATTGGCGTCTGGAGATGATGTATGACAGAGCTGCACTTACAAAGTCTTTTAGATATTTGAATATTCTGATATTCACATTGCTTTATTGTTCAATCCATCTACACTAGGTGTCCAGCAAGCAGCTACGTGATGATCTGATGACAATGCTCATAGCTGGCCATGAGACCTCTGCAGCAGTCTTGACATGGACATTTTATCTTCTATCTAAGGTGCGATACTACAAATAACTCAAAATTCAATGCTGTCGTAGTATAGCAATGTCAAATGATACCGCGTTGTTCATCTTCATATTCATTAAACCATCAATATGTTTACTTATTCTTACTTTATTTTCTATTGCTAACTTGCAGTATCCAAACGTGATGTCCAAGCTCCAAGCTGAGGTAGACTCAACTTCTATCCTTAATGCGGGTTTTCCATGGAGGTACACTTCTGAATCGTACAAATGCCAACTGACTTTTCTTTGCTCAATTATTCACAGGCTGATGCTGTTCTAGGAGATGGTTTACCAACAATTGATGATGTGAAGAAACTTAAGTATACTACTCGAGTTATTAATGAAGTAAGTACCAAAAAGTGTTACCTTGACACATAATGAGTTTCGTCACTGAATGATAGCATTGCTGTTGTTGCAGTCTTTGAGACTATATCCACAGCCGCCAGTTTTAATTCGCCGCTCCCTTGAGGATGATATGCTAGGGGAGTACCCTATCGGCAAGTAAGTATTTTCCAGCAGAATTCCATCTGTCAAGTCACTAAAGAAAAGGTCAGCTTAGTACTAGTCAAGTGTAAGGAGTAAGGGCTGTTTATTAGTTTGTCACAAAACCACCTTGATTACCATGGGAGTTCTACTCTTTTTGTCTTATTTGGGCTTTTCCACATCCTTTTCCCTTAAATACTTGTGCGAGTAATATATTAGCATAGGGTATTAAGGATGTTCCAGCATTTTCCCAATCTTGTGCCGACTATTTTACTCAACCGATTCTGTTTTCTGCTTTGTCCTTATGCTGTTGCTGGTAGCCATATTTGCTTAGTTGTTGCTGTTGGGTATTTATATGTGTGATACTGATTTCCATGGAAAGCTAAACTTTTCATAGTTCTGAAAATATATGTTGTTCTTTTCAAGGGGAGAAGACATTTTTATATCCATCTGGAACCTTCATCGCTGCCCAAAGCATTGGGATGACGCAGATGTTTTCAATCCAGAAAGGTGGCCTTTGGACGGACCGAATCCAAACGAGACAAACCAAAAATTCAGGTTCCATCCCTATTACTGTAATAAAATGCTTTTGGGTAAACCATGTGTCACTCTGGTTATCAAGTTCATTAGTTGTTTCTACTTTCTGTTGCCAGAATTAACCTTTAAAAGTTTGAATATGCTTAATTGCTCATTATAGCTATATTTCTTCTTATCAGAAGATTTATTTTTAGAGAATGTGTCAGAAAAAAAAAACCTTTAGATCAAATGAGTGAATGATCAAAGTTGGTCATCGAATACACAATCCTGTTGATTTTTATTTTCTACTATGATGAAGCTGCCACCTGTGACTCTTATATATATTAAGATAACTAACTACTTATTCTGACATATTACGCAGCTCCAAAACAGATGTCCTCGGATTGCTGTAGTCAAACTTTTCAGCCACTGATAGTTATGAAATTATTTCTATTTGTCATTTGCAATTGATATTAGTAGATTCATCGTCCAAAGTGCTTCCAAGTTAATATGTATTTTATTAACATATAGTTATAAAAATGGGTCAAATATATGTACAGGAGACCGTGTCGATGCCCAATACTATATTTACTTTTCTATAGTAGTGGCACACTAGTACATAGCCACAACCCTATGATTTGCAGAAGGTATTTGGACAGTAACATGGAATATAGTTAGGTGGATCTTATTAAGGGTGAACATGATGCAAAGATAAATGAGATGAATATTAAAATGCTACTCCAATGAGCAACAGGAAATAACACTTCTGATCAAACAAGGCAGCAATTATTTTTCACCTTAAGATTTTACCAAAAGCAAGAAGCCATCACACTTAAATCCTCTGTTGCAGTTTTTTATGACTGTTGTTGCTTTATGAGTGTCCTAGAAAAGATTCTTCCAATAAACACAGGATATTATAAAGAAAAAAGTATTAGAAATTGTAACTTTTTATAGATTGGATATTGCCTTAATGGGAAATATATTAATGGGTTATATATATTGTTCAGTGTTACGGGTGATAAATTATAATGCTCAATGTTTACATTTCTAAGAGTATGGACTATGTGGTATCTTCAGCTGTGATTAATCTAACAATTTGAAATATTACGGTGGGTTTGTGCAATGGCATATTGGTTGATAAAGAAGTGACGAGTCACCATTTAGTAGATAAAAGCCGCCTTCTAAGCATACCATTGAATCTCGAAATTAGTAATAGATAAATAAATATGCAATACAGTTACGTTCTTGTGTTTTTTAGGCTTTTGCTTCTCTGTGTCGCTACGTTCTGTTACATACATCAGCACCATTATAACGTTGTGGTCCTAGTTGCCACTGTCAAACTCTTAGAGATCCATTGTGTGATTGTGGTTGCTTTCCTTCTTAAGAATAGTGGTGGCATCTGCTTGCTACACTGTTTAGTTAATGCCTAACAAACTTGCTTTAAGTTATAACTCACTTGTATTATAATCTTGTTGAATTTTCAGTTACTTGCCATTTGGTGGTGGGCCAAGGAAATGTGTAGGTGATATGTTTGCTACTTTTGAGGTAATCCATTTTGATTATTTGGGGTTTCAGCTGATAATATTGAAATAGCATTTTGCGATTTCATGAACTTTGCTGGTAATTAGTAATTTGGTTTAGTTGTGTTAAGGCCTTCTTTCTTTCTGCTTCTTGGGATATGAGACTTTTTTTTTCTCCGGTGCCACGAGGATGCACTGCCCACACAGTCATTTGTTCCGCGACTATTGGGAGAGTCACTGACTTTCTGCAATTTCTGTGCAGACTGTGGTGGCAACAGCAATGCTTGTCAAGCGATTTGATTTTCAGATGGCTCCAGGAGCACCTCCGGTATGTTTCCCACCAGCTTTCTGATTCATCATAGCTGATAAAATATATTTATCATAGCTCTATTGTAGGTCGAGATGACAACTGGAGCAACGATTCACACAACTAAGGGACTGAACATGACTGTTACTCGGAGGATAAAGCCACCTGTAATTCCAAACTTAGAGATGAAAATCGTTTCCGATTCAGAAGGAAGCACAAGTTCTACTGCATCCGGAGAAGGTCAACAAGTAGAGGTGTCGACAAGTCAAGTGTGATTTATCATTTTTGATGCTCAGATTGCAATGAGATACATAATGAGTACGTTCTCATCTCAGTTCTACTTGGAAATTTAAATAGTTATAGTTCCTTCACATTTGAATTGGTTATATTCCCTGGTATGGGCATTCATTGGCCTTTTCCCCTCCTTTCTTTTTCATTGTCCTGCTGTAGTTTTCGTATGGCACACTCATTTACCTGAAGTGCTCAAAGATGTTGTATGTCCAATAAATAAAGGCACTGTTTTTTCTTCGAAAAATGAAGTGCCCAAAGGCATATAGTCCTCGTCTGTTGAGTGTCTAGGACAAAGGAACTTCGTTTGCACTTCTCGTTGTTAATCATGAAGTCGTATATTTTATTTAGTAAGTTACACCGTGCTATACATCTTTGGTGATAAAACTATTGTACTGCTTCTGGAAACCATATGCTATACCATCATTGTCTATGAACACGCGTGGCTGCACGTAATTAAATTTCATGATCAATTTAGGCAAGTCCTTTTTAAAAGCATATTGCCTCCATTCTTCTGAAACATTATTATGATTTTTAGTTAATCTTACTGTGGAATGTGGAAGTCATTGCTCATGGAAACATTTTTCATGCGCAGATACCAGATACGGTACATAACAGAGCAGAAGCTTCCGGGCATGCTTCTTTACAAGGAAAAGCTCTCCTAAAAGTTCCCAGGCTTATTTTTGCGATACAGGCTACAACACTTTTACAGACTATAGATCTGCCTGCTACTCAAAAGTACCGCGGACACACATATTTACAAAATCCACAAGTACCGGGCATGGACTCCTGCATCTCTAAAACTTCAGCATGGCCTCCAACGCGCGAAGAACGTCATCGCGGGTAACTATACCTGTTAGCAGTGTTTAGAATATCCTGTTAAGCTTGAAACATACTCCAAACAATAGTCGATGTTAAGGGGATGATACAGATCTACTCCCTCCGTCCCATAATACAAGAGCGTTTTGACACTACATTAGTGTAAAAAACGCTCTTATATTATGGGACGGGGGGAGTAGTATATATAAGTCCTTTACTGCCGGTTTTGTCGTGTTTTCTGTTACTCACCTATTACTTGATTGTCCTGGTTTACTATCGGTAATCTGTGGATCTTCTTCCTGAGCATCAGAGCTGCGGCATCTGTTGGCATCACACGATTGCGTACTGTTAAATTAACTGGAAACAAATATGAAAATAAATGATGAGTGGAAACAACAATTACCGGTCACTGTTTTATCGCATGATAGCGTGATTGCTGGAGATGTCATCACATCTGCAATCTTCGTCTTCGACTGTTGCAACAAATAGCAACTAGATTAGCTAACACAAGATGGTGATACTGAGGTAGCAACTTGTATATGTGGGTGGGGTGTGTTTTCTTTTTCTGTCTTTTTCTTCTTCGTCGTCTGCCGGACCCGAAAGGCGGCAAGAGTTGCGTGTAAAACAGATGAAGAGAGAAGGGGGAGGAGCTGAGCTGACCCCATGTGAAGCCCTCACGCGATCGCTCTTGACGACGACCCCGATGCATCTGCGAGCGCTGTCGACAACCGGGAGGCCTGACACGAGCTGAAATTGGCCTTCAACCTCCACCAGCGCCTGCTCCGCTGTGACCATCAGCACGGGCGTCGACATGGCCTCGCGCAGGAGCGGCCCCCGCTGCTGCAACCAGCCAACCAAGTACAAAGTCAAGCAAGGGGTCAAGAAGAAGAAGAGGCATCAAGAGAGGAGATGACAGAGACTACAAGATCAGCAGGCAGAGGAAGCATCAAGATAGGAGATGGAGAGAGACTACAAGATCAGCAAGAAGAAGCACCTGATCGCCGGCATGGGAAGGTGGCTGTTGTTGCTGCTGCTGCTGGGACTGGAGGTATGCGCGGAGGTCGTCGTAGCTGAGGAGGGAGAAGTTCTCGGGCCACTCGCCGGAGATGATGGCGTCGGGGTTCTCGTCGAGCCCGAGCCGGAGCCCGCTCCCATCCATGAACGTGGACGCCCGGCACCCGAAGCTCCCGCCGCCGCTGGCTCTGCCCCTCCTGGCCTCAGCCTTGGCCCCTTTGAACATGGAGCAGCTCTGCAAGGTATTGATGCACGCCATGGATGCTACTCTTCACCGCTTACAGTTTCCTTCTCTTGTGTGGATGTTGTCTAACTGTGTTCTCTTGCAGATCCTGGCAGGAGGGCTCCATTTATAGGGAGTGAAGCTGGAGGTGCTGGGATCGTTCCATGTCCATTGTCAGTGACCTGAGCTGGATTGGCATGCTTGCATGGGAGGCAAGAGCTCGCTGGCCCACCAGCGGGTGAGTGACTGGTGCTGCTGAGAAGTGAGATCCCACTTTGACTTGACGACCGATGAGTGTGCTGACAGATAAAATATCTAGGAGTATATCTCTGTGTGATCAGTGAGCTTCAGCCAAGGTTGGTAGAATCATGGCAGTGAATTCCTTGGGAGAAAGAGTGGCAGAAGCTGGGTGGTTGATCATGGCGTTTTAAGTTTTAACCCCTGGGCTGGGGTGGTAATTCATGGAGGCTGGGGTGATGGATCTGGATGTGCACCTAACTCTGAATGTGATGACAAGTTGGATCTGGGCGTTTTTTGTCCCCGCCCGGAATCTCTGGTCCTCGGATGTGGATTGACGTGGAGTTTCCCGGCCACGCGGTGCTTCCCCTCGGAACAGTGGCCCGCCGGAGCGGGACCCGGCGGCCGGCGTGGCGGTCGGGGAGTGGCCGGCGGGATTCCCGTGGGGCCCGGTCACGTGGCACCGGATAAGGATGGAGGAGTGCCGACCCTTCCCTCCGGTACGGCTGGCGGAGAGCCGGAGGTCGACGTTGCATGCCGTTTTCTTCCGCCAACTCCGGCCAGTGGGTTGGGTTGTCGCCGTGCGTGCCGGGTCTGCTGACCTGTCGGAGCCGGAAGGGACGATGAATGAGCCCACGGTTTCGTGTGAATGAATGAATCTGGGGCGGAAAACAGGCGAGAGAGAGGATCCAGCGCTCCAAAACGGGGCTGGAAGATCATGATGCAGCGCAGCGCAGCGCAGAATCTCCCATCCCAGTCCCAGGGAACGCTGCAGAATCAGCACGAATACTGTGCTAAAAAAAAAAGAATCAGCACGAATCTTCAATCATGTTGCACTGGCAAAGTGCCCGTGCAACACATGCACAGCAGAGTTATAAATATCCAACCGCAAAAAAAAAAAGACATGTACATAACCACAAGAATGAAAAAACATATACCTTATTTTTGTTATTTATTACTAAAAATAACAACATTAAAAAATTATATTTATATTTATACTTTTATTATTATAAATATTTATTACTAGTACTTTATTTTTGGTCCTAGGACAACTACCTTAAATATAGAGTTTATAAAAACAAAAAAGTATAGTCACATGATAAAAACTTTATTTTCATTAATAAATATTTATATTTAAAATAAAAAAATGTTTAGTTATGTATCAGGGAGAATGTTTTGTTACTTAAGGTACCTGGAGCAATGCTGATGTGCAATTAAAAATATTTGTACTTATACGTCCAAAAAATAAAGGAAGATTCTAGCTTGTACATGTTAGAATACACTATATTGCACAATAAAATACAAATATGGTGGTCTAGAATGAGACCGGCGTTTCATAGGACGAGCTCCAGAGAAACTGTTTTACAAAGAAAAAAGGGAATAATATTACTCTCTCCAATCCATATTAATTGATGCAGATTTAGTTCAATTAATATGGATCGGAGGGAGTATTATTTTTCTACAAATACATATATGTGTTATCTAAGTATGTGCAAATCATCAAAATGATACGATTATTTGCAGGATATAGAAAAAGACAAGAATCTAGCCCAAAATACAACAGAGAAAAAGCTCATTTTAATCTATGTACTCCCTCCGTCCCAAAATTCTTGTCATAGATTTATCTAGATACAGATGTATCTAACACTAAAATGTGAATAGATACATCCGTATGTAGACAAATCTAAGACAAGAATTTTAGGACGGAGGGAGTATTTGTCTTTTTTTTGTACATCACATATGAAGATATATGTTTCTTCATGGAATTGTGTACATATATACTACACGTATATGCTTATGTGTATACTTTTCCAAATTTCTTAAGATTTATAAACTGTATTTTCTTTGCAAAATAATACCGGGCACCCTGGAGCCCGGCCATCATATGCACTTTCCACGTCTAGAATAACAAACACTAACATGCCACGATAGCAAGTAATAAATATAAATATAGATAATCACATCTTGTTTCTCTGCACAATTAGCAAATAGAACCATTTTTTGCTTCAACACATGAAATATTTGTTGTCATTTCTAAAATCTTAGTATCCCTTCAAGCCATTTGATGGAAAATCAACTATTTGTCATCCTGACATTGCTCCATATTAACATGAACAAATTTTTTTCATCGAAGTCAAACAATGAACCTATTTAATGGAAATTCAACTATTTAATTAATTTAGATTGGCCGATCTCTCATGGGCATCTCTTTTCATGAACTTGTCGTAGCCCGAACATAATACACCTTGAGCTATGGGCTTTGCAGCTTGTGGACTGCGGGCCTTCATGCCCAATACGTGGCGAGTTGGTAACCACCCTAGCGCTCTAGGCAGGCCCAGGTCGCACGCCACGGCACGAGTCCCGCGGCGCCGTACATTCTCTGTTTCGGCGGCGTCGGCGCCGCACGCACAGACCAGCCGCCGGCGCGAGCCCTGTTTCCGGGGGAAGTGGAGCGTCATTTTCGTGCGGGCAGGTTTGTCGCTCAGCTCGCCCCAAACTCTCTTTCCGGGCTGAAGTAGCATCGGCGGCGACTCCCGGGGAAAGCCCGGGATCGCCCCTCATCCCATCGATCCCAACTGCAAACTCTGAAACTCATGAATGTAATGGTGACTGAGTTGGTCGATTTTCGACAGGCCGACGTGGTTCGGTCCGGACCATGTGCGATACACACAACACACAAGCTCATCCAGGAAGACCCATATGCCAAGTGCCAAACCCAAACGGAAAATTCCCGGAAACGAGAGAGCGGATCACAAGATTTGAAGAAGAATGATGATGTATCTAAACCACGAAATAGAACCTCATCCAAGTCTCCCAACCATGGAGACTCAAACCTGTGGAGGGGAAGAGCATATTGGTGCAGTTCCACGCCTTGTACTCCCGCGCGATGATTCATCCTCCTCCATGGCCCAATAGATGGCATCCATCGGCATTGCTCTGTCCATCCTGCTGAACTTTCACCCGCTCGGCATTCGTTGCCTTGCAGCTAATGTCGATTCAGATGTGAGTCCACTGCCCGAGGCAGGGAATTAGTCCCAACCACCTGCTCCATTGCCCTCCCCGCCGTCGTGGGCCTGGGATGGGTCGTTGCGGCGAGCTCTCTCCGATCCGAACCTCGCGCCTTCGCACGCCTACGGATTAATCAGGTGAAGGAAGTAGAGACGATGGAGTGCTCATCGACATAAAGGGAAGAGGCGGCGGTGGAGTGGGATGAGTGGGAACAGAGGTGGGGGAGGGGAGGGCGGGAAGTGGTAGGTGAGGAGAGGGTGGATGGGGTCTTGCTATCCATCCCTACTCCATCCTCCCCTGCTTCAACCACAGTATTGTTCCTTGTTCTATAAAAAGTCTATTTCCGTCTTCATATTTGCGCTCTATTCACATATTTTTTGGAATGGAGCGAAAAGTTTCGCTCTCTATTTTCATTCCTAATTTCTACTTTAGTTTCTTTGTCCCTCGGATTATCGACTCTTGATTTGGTGGATCGTCGTTTGTGCTTCGGTGTGTCCCGGTGATGGTGTTCAATATCACATGGACAACTTATTTTAGATAGATTTGCTTGTTTTTATCTAACGGTCTTATTTTCATATAGTTAAGTGATTAAGTAACAATTTGATAATGTGTCTTTCATGAGTTGTGTCCCCGAGTCCCTGATCTTAGGTCATCATGGGGTGAATGGCTCTTGAAAATCTTTGAGGTTACTCCGTTTTATGCAAGTTTGATCTTCTGTACACATGAATAACAAGTGAAAGGTGAAGCTACAAGAGAAACCTTCGATTTAACTATCAAATTACCAAGTGTGTTTATTGTTTGGCTATTGTTCATGTTTGTATTTTATCCCTTGAACTAATAAAGCCAGGTCATCGGAGGTCGGGGGTTCGACCTCCTTTTCCAAAAAAGGTTTTGTCATTTTGCTAAAAGAGGTTGCTGCTTCGCCGACCTATTGGGCACACAATCAACTTAACAAACAAGTTCTTCAACATTTTATTGAGAATTTAAAGGATTTTTGTCCAAGTATTACTATTTATTGAAATAATATTTGTAATGCTTAGAAACTCAAAGAACAATATAAAAATAATGAATTTCAAACAACAATATTTGTAATGAATTTTTTTATAGTTAAGCCAATTTGTAGGGGCAATTATGTTTTGATGTTCGGTATAACTTACTACATAGTACTCCCTTCGTATCAAAATCAAAGCCGTTTTATAGGCTAGTTTAGTTTAGCCTAAGAAACGTCTTATATTCTAGTACCGAGGTAATGTTATTTTTTATTTTCAAAGTTTATTTTTAACATTAGAACAATCTTGTTTAAAAGAAAGAACCTAAAAAAACCGAGAAAATCGGCAGTTTGCACTTTCAATACTGGGCTTCGCAAAATTGCCACCGTCAAGATTGGCTTCGCAAAAATGCCACCCAGCCCCTGTGCACTTTGATTGCCATGTCATTTCCCATTTTCATTGCTTTCCTTTTTCTTCTTTCATTTTCTAGAACATGAAAGGACTAAATTACTCTGGGCTGTGTGCACGTACTACTTTGTTTTGCATCTGATTCAACACAATGCCACTCAACGCGTGCCGCCCGACGAGATCACGGTATCCCAGATTGCCAAGCCCTCCCCCCGCAAAAAAAATAAAAAAAATTGCCAAGCCCTCCCCAAGATCCACCGGCTCTCCTTCTAGCGCTCCGTGGGGCTTCTCTTGCTTGCCCATTGCTTGAAAGTGCGCCGCCCATTGTTTGGACGTCGCTTGCCGCCGATGGCCGCTCTACGCCGGTGTAGAATGTCTCTTCTACATGGAATTAATCATGTACTTCCTCCGTCCGGAAATACTTATCGATGAAATGGATGTATCTAGACATATTTTAGTTCTAGATACATCCAATTTTATCTATTTGTGCGACAAGTATTTCTGGACAGAGGGAGTGGATGATTTCAGGCAGGTTTTTGCTTTGTCTTCTATCTTTTTTTATCGAAAAAATGTATCTAGAACATACTCCGTAGTTATACTAAACAAGAGCCATTACTGAAACGGTGCTTCCAGAATGGTTTGATTCAACAACCTGATAAGTACAAACATGGTGATAAGGGCTCCAAATCCGCACGACTGCCTGTTTGCGGATCTGGCGGACGCTGCAGGCTGCAGCCAGAAATGCACGGTATACGCAGCGGATTGGACTGGATACTATAAGGGTGGTGATATGCAGCGATCAAAAAATAATGGGCGGCGATCAGAGACAGCTTACTGTTTCCAATCCTTCTACACATATTCTTCAACATGTACCTTTGGTAATGTCATTACTTGTATAAACCTGCACATCAGAGAGAGCTTACTGTTAGTCCAACTGTACTAGGAAAATTTTAGAATATGTAAATTATATTCTGCATAGTTCAGTTAGCAATGATGCTTGGGGGGGGGGGGGGGGGGGGGGGGGCAGTGATCCAAAGTTCATGTGGGGCAACTATTCTCATCAGTTGATTTGCTAAGAAGAGCAATCAGAGAGTATAGTGTGAAAGAGAAAGTGAGCATCACATTTCCCAAGAATGATAAAACTAGGATTGGTGCTAAGTGTAAGGATGGATGTCCATGGTATCTTTATGCCTCATTGGACAAAAGGACAAATTCAGTTATGGTGAAAACCTTCAATGGTGTGCATCATTGTAGCAAGAAGTGGCAAGTGAGGGCATTTACTGCCAAGTACATTGCTGACAAGTATGTGGAGAAAATAAGAGCTAATGAGAAGATAACCTTGAAGGGATTGGCAGCACTTGTGCAAGAAGATTGTAACATGACAATTAAAAGGGGGAAACTAGGGAGGGCCAGAGGACTAGCTTTCAATATTATATATGGTGATGAAATAGCACAGTACAACAAGTTGTGGGACTATGCAAATGAGCTAAGGAGATCCAATTCAGGAAGTACATTTTATTTAGACCTTGATGAAGATGGTAAGTTTGAGAAATGCTACTTTTCCTTTGATGCTTGCAAGAGGGGCTTCCTATCAGCTTGTAGGCCTATTCTTTTCCTCGATGGTTGTTCACAGGAAAAGAGAGATTCTAGCACTGGCAAAGTTAAGAGCTGCAGCTGAGAAAAGAGAAGTTGCAGACCAAGCAAAGTTTGAAGCAGCTATGGCAAAGTTGAAAGAAGAAGAGGACAAAATTAAGCTTGCGGCTCAAAAGAGAAAGGAAGAGTTGGAAGCTAAGAAACAAGCAACTGAGGAAAAGAAAAAAGCTATACTAGAGGAGAAGAGACTTGCTGCAGAAGAAAAGAGAAGAGCTATTGAGGAAAAAAAGAGAAAGGCCCAAGAGGAGAAACTTCAAATGGCAGAGAAGAAAAGGCAAATGATGGATGAGAGAAAAAGAAATGCCGATTTAGCAAAACAAAAAAAATGCCGAAGAGAAGAGAAGGATTGCACAGGAGAAAAAATGCTTGCAAATACATCACACCAGCAGGAGGAGGCAGCTTTTCTAATACATCAAGCAGAGGAGTTTGAGAGGCAGGAGGGTTAAAGAATTTTTAAAGAGGCTGAGGAGGCTGCTAGGCAAAAAGCTTGGGAGCAGCAGAATAATCAGCAAGGCACAGCAAGGCACAGCAAGGAATGAAGAATGGGAGCTGCGAAAGAGGAGAGCTGAAGAAACTAACAAGTGGGCCCTACAAACGGACGACGTGGCCGACCCAATACGGCTCTGTACAGCGATTTCGTATGATGCACGAACTCTAGGACCGATGGACCAAATTCGAGGACCGTACTCACACCGTATGACCAAGTATTAGGACTGTAATGATGCAGTTACAGAGTTTGAGGACCGTTTTGGTCCTAACCAGCAAGTTTAGGGTGCACTGATGCATTTTACTCCTTTTTTAGAAGCTGATGATTTGTTCTCCCTCGGTGGTGTTATATACTCCCTCCGTCCGGAAAAAGTTGTCCACCGCGTAGTGTACTAGTGTTTTTGCAAAAATGCCCTCGGAGTTTTCAAACTGTCTCAAATAGAACCATGTCTCCATCTTCTTCCTCCGTTGTCCCCGCGCATCGCCTGGGCAGGCGCCGCCCAACTGATTTCGCCGCCGTTCTCCAGCACGAGCCCACTTGCCCCTCTGATTCCGCCGCCGCCCGCCACCTACGCCTCTGATTCCACCGCCGCCACCCACCTGCACCTGCGCGATTCCACGCGTCGCCAAGGATGCCGTCGTACGATTCTTCACCTACGCCGGCCAGGACGTGCGCCGTCCAGGAACTGCTCCGCCGCCGCTGAGGAACCGCGCTGGCGCATTCCCTTCATTCCACGAGCACCTCCGCGCGTCCCCCTCCAGCCACGATCTCCTCCGCGCGTTTCGTCCTCCTCGAGCTCTGTGTTCTCCTGGCTGTCGATCGCCTGGACCAGGAGTGCGTGCTGCTGCTCACGTCCCAGGCCGCTTCCTCGCGCCCGCGGCCGCCGCTCCTCTCTCTGGCTGCTTCGGCTGGCAGGGCCACGCGGGTCTGCCCAGCGGCGAGACGACCGGGCGCCTGATCGAGCCCCGCCCCTCGCCACCGCTGCCTTTTGCCACCCCATCCCTAGCCGCTGCTGATGCCCGCCTGTGCCGCAAGAGGTAAAGTTCAGTGCTGCTGCCTGTAAAAGTTCAGTGTACACATTTAAATTCAGTGTTGCTGCATGTGCTCCCAACTTTTGATGAACTTGATGAACTTATGTTTGTGTATGTGTGGCTTTGATGAAATGCTTGCTTGCTGAAATTGTAGCAGCAACAACAACTACGGCTCAATGATGAATGAATGATGAACATATTATAGTGGTCAGATTAGTTCAGACATTGCTGCTGAGAAACATGTATAGTGGTTTCAAGTATTGCACTGCTGTTGAATGATGAACAGATTATAGTGGTCACATGTTTAGATTAGTTCAGACATTTCTAGATAACATAACAACGAAACAATCCTGTTTCTTGAACATGCATTTCTGAAAGTTGATGGATATAATCAGCTAGATCAATTGCTATCTTATCTCAATTGCTATCTTATTTCTAAATAATTTCAGTCCACAATCTATCAATTTATTTTGGAAACAATTAATATGATTCCACCAGATTACTCAAGGCTGGAGTATATTTCCAATATTTTCAGTTAGTCTTATGGGTCATCTAAAAAATGTTTCATTGGAACATTCTTGCTGACAGCTACTTGTGGTCAAATTCCAAATTATTGTAAGGAGTTAACTGAATTTGCTGTAAGGAGTTAACTGAATTTAGTTTCAATAAAGTCAAATTAGCTGAATTTTCAGTGAATTTAACAACACGAATTTTCAGATGCTCTTTGACTGAAACCATATCACATTGGCATTCTCTCTGACTAGGAGCAGAGGGAGGAGAGCCGGGAGAAGACTAACAGCAGATCAACAGAGCAACAGTGGTAGGTTCAAAATAAATTACCTTAGTCAAATTTGTCCCCCGAGGCAATCTGATTCCCCTTCCACTATCCAAATAGACTCCTTTGCACTAGCTATTATCTCCATTAGTCTCTGCATTGATCATAGAAGAATCTGAAAAAATAAGGGGCCCTTCTAAACAAAATTTTACACTGAAAATAGAACATTTACACTGAAAAATAGGACCCCACGAAACTGTATTCAGTGATCTTGTACTCTTAAAATAGAACATTTACACTGAAGCTTCAAACAAAATTTCAAACATTTACACTGAACTTTTACCATGTGTAGAATTTCAACCACAAGACTGTGATTCTCACCAATATCCAGGACTAGCCACTGCAATTATGTCTTCAGAGAAATTCAGTTAAAATGACAGCAGTTTTCAGTTTTCAGTTTTGACAACAGTATAACATCTTGTTAGTTTTGACAGTGTGTGTAGTTGCTATGGAGCAAACTACACACATTTAAGATCAGCGGATAGCAGAAACAGAGGGCCGAAGACCAAACCTTGAACTACAGAATCTTCTAACGGAACTTTAGATGTTCTACAGGTCATGTACGACTCCCAAGTTCTAACAAAAAAATTCAGACAACTCCCAGGAGTACATGACCTGAATTTAAATGATCACACTATAGATGTGGCTCAAACTATAGAGAGAAAAGCATTTTCCTGCAATCTTTAGCATGAGTATTTCAGAATTGCTAGTGAAATGTCAAACTAGCATTTGGAGATCAAAATGTCCTAGCTCCAAATATGGAAATGTAGAAAAAGCTAAAGATAATGCCCTAATGTTCTGAACCTCATTGTTGAATGTCTTGTCAGGCAGCATCTGTGCGTTTTCCTGAAGTTTCTTCACCGCAATCACTCTGCCATCATCTGGCACAACACCCTGTATTATTAATCCCACAGATACAAAGATGTGAGTACTCCAAATGGACATTGGTGGAAAGGTTAGAAGATGTTAAAGTAAAATAACCAAACCTTATAAACGTTTCCGAATGGACCTCCACCAATCTTCCGCTCCGCGGAGAAATCATTTGTAATTTTATGGTCTGCTGCTTGCCCCTGATGTGCCAGTCAGCAATGCAGCATTGAGCCTTCACTCCAATACATGAAAAATTACTGTCAATTTTCAGCAATGCAGCATAAAAGATAAAAAAAATCAGACTTTCCAGCAGTAAAAGATCAAAATTACTGAATTTTGACTTCAGTAGTTACTGGTTTCTTATTGACATTGACCAAGATTACTGAATTTGTTTTCAGTTTTCACAGTTTTGACATTGACCAAGATTACTAAAGAAAATATCAGTCCAAATCTGTCTACTGTCTTCAACATTGACCAAGATTACACAAAAGCTCAGACAGTAGCTAAATTTTCCCTACTCTGGTGCACCATAATTTTCCATATTCATTGAGCAAAATTCAGTCCAAATCTCTCTACTGTCTTCAACATTTGCTAATTGTCTACTGTCTTCAACATCTATCAGTACAAATGAACTTCAGTTCAGAACTATAGCATGAACTTGAGTTTACTCTGGATCTGAAGCTCCGGCAAGCTCTGGACTTGAGCACGTGGAGTTGTGGACGCCTTGAGCGCGTAGTGCTCCGGCGAGCTCGGCGGTGAGCTCCTCCACCTTGACCACCCGTGCTTCCCAGTGCTTGGGTCGACGATGTCCATGGAGGGGGCGGGCTTCATGGTTGACGGCGAGCAGGTGGTCGGACGAGGGGGCCAGCAGGGGTCGCCGGAGTCCAGATCGTCGGGTAGTTGGCAGGTGCCGATGGGGAGGGAGGAGCGGAGACGGGAAGGCGGGAGGGGGGAAGCGCCACGGCGAGGAGAAGAGACCGGGTCGACAAGGCGGCAGACGGAGGAGGCTGACGGAGGAGGTAGACATGGACGGCGGCCGCCATGGCCAGGGGTCCTCGGGGATGGACGCCTCGCTAGGCCGCCGCGCAAAAATCCAACCTTCGGCAAAATTCCAAGCTTCAAACGAGGCATGGGGGAAGAAGGTCGCACCGGCGTGGGAGGAGGTGGGAAGGGAGGGGCAAGGCGACGTGGGGCGGAATGGGCGGTGTGGAGTGTGGATTGTGTCGGGGGAAGCTGGGGGTGTTTTCTGCAAAATGTACACGGTGACAATTTTAGAATATGTAAATTATATTCTGCATGGTCCCCTTAGCATTGCACGTAGCTCCGCCACTGATATTGTCTTTTTTACAAGCTGATGATTTGTTCTCCCTCGGTGGTGTTATGTACATACCATTGGATACAGATTACATTCAGGCAAAGTGCACCAGCGATTTTTTTGCATCTCTTAATTTCTAGTTGCCACACTAGTAGTTTAGTTTGGTGGTTAACAGGCATTTAACCATTCGCCACACTAAATTTTTGCTTTACTTTCTGGGAGTCACGAATTAGATATCTGAAGCCTATATATGTCTCATCCTTTTGCATTCTTTCATTAATCTATAGAAATGCCTAAACTATCTGGTGATAAACAATTTGTGCTAGATAGAGAAACAAATAACTATCATGGCGATGGCTCCTCTTCCTACAATGGATGATTTGATGTTCCCCCTTTCTCTGAGCTACATATATGCATTGTTACAACATGACCATGATTTTTGACCTGTTTACGTTTACGACCGCAAAGTCAATCTTGTGTTCATGTTTTCCTAATTGTGCCAAGTAGGCGTGATTCCGAGGTCGTGTTGGGAACCAACTAGCTTCTCCCTGTGATTTTCTCGTGGGCCTCTTGATTTTCTTTATAAAAAAAAGGAGGATCACCTCTGGCCTCTTGATTTTCTAATGTACTAATCCCCCCTGCATCAATCTATGGGTTATGGTTTTTTTAACATCAGTACAGACACAAGCGCTCATATACACGCGTATACACTCACCCCCTATGAACGCACACACGCACACCCTACCCCTATGAGCACCTCCGAAACACTGAGCCGGCATATCATGTTGAAATTTACGAAGTCATCGTAGTCACCTCGTCGTCGACGGAAACGTCTCCTCACACTGAATGCGCATCGCCGGAAATCCTGAAATAAATCCAGAAATAAATGCGAGCACCAGGATTTGAACCCTGATGGGCTGGGGATACCACAGTCCCTCTAATCATCCAACCACAGGTTGTTCGCATCATGGACTATGGTTGAAGTGTTTATATGCATCTCCCTTGCCACTGTACTGAAATTTGAGATCTACATGTTTTTTCCACTTCTAGCTACAATTCCATCACCTGTCCTTGAAGCAGAACAGGTTGCTCAGTTGATCCTGGCCGTGAAACTAAACATGACATGGTATTCTCAATGCAATTGCCAAACTGCACTCTAAGAACATGACTTATAGGGCTTGCATTCTCCATTTTCAGCACTTGCACATGCATCCATCTCCTCCTCAACGACCACCAAAAGGGCCTCCAGCCGCTGCCGCCATCACGCCGTTGGAGCTACAGTTGCTCGCGTAGGGCGTGGGCAGTGAGCTGCGGTGGCTCGCGGAGGCATCAGGGAGGTGAGGGAGATCTGAGCCGGCGCGTGCTGACTGCTGACATGAACGAGTACCGACGACAAGCTGTGGGGGCATTAGCGAGGCGACGGTGAGCTACGGTTGCTCGCACAGGCGTGGGAGAGCTAGGGCGACGAGTTTCCATGCTCACACATGCATCAGTGAGCTACGGTGGCGACAAGGACGAGCACTTCAGAGCAATCCTACCCCAACCATTCCACATGCATCAGATAAGGTTGAGTGTCGCCGTCGGTCCGCGTCGTCTTCGGTGGCCTTAGGGCATGGCGGCGAGGTGGATCTCGGCCCTTGCCAGTGGGAGGGCTCTCTTTTCAGTTGTTTCTTCGCGTTTGTTAGGGTTTGTGTCCTGCTCGGGAAGACGAGCCGCGGCGGATCCCTGAAGATGGAATAAGGTTCTTCCCGCCTAGCCCCCGTCCCGATGGTGTGTATAGCATCATCGGTGGGCGTGCGGAGGTGTGTCTCTGAGGGATCTGTCCTTGGTGGATTTGCTCGGATCTCGTCGTAATTTGTTTGCCTTCATGTGTTTTTAGTTGGATCCTTTCGATCTACGCTACTCTTCATCGCGACGGTTGTTGTTCCGCGGCGCTGGTCTTATGGGGCCTTAGCACGATGACTTTCCGACTGTCTACTACAACAAGTTTTGCCTGACTCCAGCGAGGGAAGGGTAATGACGGCGGCGCGCCTTCGGCCCGCTTCAATGTTTGTAGTCGCCGCTAGGTGGTCTACGGATCTGGATGAATAGGAAATGAAAAAAAGAAAAACAATGGAAAAGGAAAAACGGCATGATGGGGTTTCTGCGAAGCCAACCTCGTATTGAAAGTGGCAAATACCCGATTTTCTCAAAAAAAAAAAAAACTGGGCCGATCTAAAATAATTTGGTTCGGCCCTAACAATTTCGTGGGTTTCTCTCGTCGCCATCAGCGCCGCCGCCGCCGACCTCCTCCTCGTCGCCGGCCGTCACGATTCGCCTTACCTTACGCACGCCCGGTCTCTGAAATTCTCGACAGGGACAACCGAAGTATCCTTCCGTCCATGGAAGCAGCAGCCCCCTTCGCCGCGCTGAGGGTCTACGGGCCGAGCAACTTCAGGGACGAGGAGCTCGTCTTCAACAGCGGGGAGATAGGGAGGCTACAGTCGGAGCTTCTCGCCAAGATCCAGAGCTGCTACGGCCGGGCGAGGCAGCTCCCCGGGGTCTTCGACGCCGGCTTCTGCTTTGGCCTCCTCGACCCCGTCTCCAACATCGTCGCCGGCGCCTCCATCGCCCGCGCCGCCGTCGACGCCAAGGAGGAGGCGGAGGAGGAGCGTTCTCTCCCGGGGGCGCGGCTGGGCGAGCCAGATCTGATCGGGGACATGAACCGGCGGTCGTTCCATGGCCTCGTCGCCTTCCTGACCGCCCTCTTCCCCCACCTCACCAACGCCATGGCCATCTGGTACCTCAACGAGGCCCGGCTGGATCCCCTCGTCGCCGCCCACCTCATCATCAAGCGCCGCGGCATGGAGCGGAGCTTTGGGTTCGCGTCAGACACCACCGCGGCCGCCGTCGAGACCGCCCTAAGATGCGCCGCGGCCTCCGCCCAGCACCCCAATCCCAGCCAGTTCGCGCTAGGGTGGAAGTTGCTTTCGCACTCTGATCTCAACAATGTCGCCGCCGTGCTGCCATCGTCGGCCAATTCCGATCACTCTGACGAGTCCTTTGCCACTGCCATTGCCATGGTAGACAATGCCCTGCTCAAGGAACCATCCCTCTCAGCCCACCTCAGTTTTCAGCCTGGAGAAATCATGGGAGCTCGCCTCTGCTCGCCTCCTTGACCTCAGTCCAGACCTCTCTCCCATCGTCTTGGAGAAGAAGGTGTTTCTTGAGCGGGCAGCCGTCTGGCGTATGCTTCTCACCACCATCCATGGATACTATCTTCAGGCACTGGCTAGGCTGCCCAAGGACAAGCTGCAATCTCACTACCACCACAGCTTGCTTCAGGCCGGGCACTGCTACGGCCCGCTGGATCCGGTCGGCAACATCATCCTCAACACCATCTGGTATAACCGAGCCTACCCTCCAGCGAAGAATGTCGAGATATCGGCGATTAGCACCAGAGGCCTTCTGCGGATCGCTGTCCGATCCTTATATGGTCTTGTTTCCTTTCTCTGCACCCGGTGTGCCGCGACACACCTCACACCTGATGAAGCAATTCGACGACTGCAGGCTGTCGGTGCTGATCTCCGACTCGCTGATCCAAACCTCCTAGTTGATGATGATAATAATGATGATGATATGGTGGTATCTGCCACTGTCGAACAAGCCTACACTGCTGCGGCTGCAGCAGCTCGACACCCTGAGCCTCATGACCAGGTAGAGCTTCTCAGGCCGTCTAATTCAGTGTCGCGGATGGCCTCCGACCGTCTCATGGGTGATGCCGTGCTCTCCCATGAGGATGCTGAGCACCTCTCTGAATCCTTGATGTATTCCTGCATGTTATCAGAACACCAGCAGCAGCCAGAAACAAAGATCAAGGTTCTAGACCGGTGGGCTCACATAAGGGTGCAACATCGGATTAACAAGTTCTGGGACCAGCATGCTAGGCTCGTCGGAATGGCGAAATCTGCAATGGACTCATACAGCAATGAACTCGGGGTTGGTTCCTTCTCTTTAAGACTTTGCTCTCTCTGCAAAACAATCCATGTTTCCAGTTAACCTTTCTTTTGTCTTACTGATTCAAGGTACCAAGTTACAAGCTTCATGTTATCTGCGGTGCCAATGAGTATGTTGATGGTCCTGTGTGCACAAGGCCTGGCAAAGGCTACTACCGTTGCTCCCACATCAACTTCCTTGCTGCCCAATCTGCTGCTACACCTCCGACGCTCTTCTTTGCTGAATGTGCCAATGATGGCACAGAGGTGCGCTTGTGCTGCCCTGTGCGTGTGCTGCCTCCAGGCACTGGTATGTTGCTGTTTTGCCCTTGCTAGTAATGTTCTCCATCAATCAGATATATAGTTCCTTGTCTTGTATCAAGCTGATAAGTCAGGCACCTATTTGCCATGTCCGTCTTTAGAGGTATGTATGCTACGAGTAATGATTCATTCTGCACCAGAGGTGGAAGAATCGTCCTGACAGATTACTGAACACAATGGGTAATTACTGAAGTGAGTTGGTAGAAGTTAAAAATAATAATCAAGAAAATGCCAAAAGGCAAGATGTCTAACCAAAAATAACACCAACTCTGTTTCCACATGCTGGAGCCTCTGGAGATTCAAAACAGAGCAAACCAAATAATGGAATAGCAGACGCTCAGTTCAGCGGCACAGTTCAGTACTAGTAGATAATTATAAAAGGTGAAAACCAAGCTTTAGCACCCGAGCTATTGCCGTGGTCCTTTTTTTGACGGAAGAAAATAATCATGTTCATATTCATACTAGGTGATCCCATTGGGATCTGTATTCTGTAAGACAATGCCAACTGAAAAATCTGAAGTATCCTTTCTTTCTGAAGACGGATTATCACTACTGCACCCTATGTGAACTTTGTTTCTAGAAGAAAGCCATCGTCAAGCACTGTATTATGTACACACCATAGGTATTATAAGTCGTCATCCCTATAAAGTACTGTTATGTGTGACACCACATGTTTTAGCTCATCCTCTGTACAGCATGAGGTTTCCGATTCAGTCACCAAGCAGCATAGGCTTCTTTATAAGATACCACCTTCAGAATACACCTTTAACAAAGTGTTCAATGAACTCTGCAAGTGTAAGTATATTTCAGTCTTATAGGACGACAATATTAGCAGCTCTATCATCATCCAATGAACGCTGCTACCCACCACCCAACCATCTACGCCGCTCACGGCTCACCCCTTGCTCCCTGAGCGCCATGAATTACAAAGATTTTCTGACACGAACAGTGTAGAAAGGCTTCCTGATTTGCTCCCTTATCGATGACTAATTGCTGTGCATGAATGTATAAGTAAATTTCTGTTCACTCTACCATCCAAAACTAACTATAAATAACATGATGTCTCTGTATATTTGCATGGCAGAACAAGTCCGTTGCATGTACTGTGAGTACCATGGGAGTAGGATTGTACACCCAACAAGGGTGAGCTTCCGTGGGCGCAACATCGAGTTTGAGAAGATGCTGTGTGGAGAAGGAGTGTATTCAAAGTCATTCACCAACAATGGGATCATCGCACACAGCCGCGAGGCAAGTGACTGTGTAGGTGCTGTGGTTGACGACTGCATCTACGACGTCTACCGACGTGACGATACACCTATAAAGGCAGAGGACTTTGTACGTATGTCAGATGCTAATGTGGTGTTTGACTGATTGAAGAGCTCGTGCCATTTGCCAATGCAAGCAGCAAAGGTGAGTTGCATGAATGATAGATGCCAGCCTTTGTATTTGCTAGCTAGCTAGAGAGACAGAGAGAAATTTAACCACCACTTTACTTAGTGCCATGCAAAATGTTTCTTGCAGTTCATCAAGGGATGCCTTGTGTTGTTTTCGTATCAGGGTTCCCGCTTCTTTAATGAGATATTGGTCCAAGAAAGATGCATGGGTCTTTTGCTGTCATGCAAACTTTATGTTACTCACTGGCTATATACTGATATCATACTGTCAAAAAACGTCTTATATTAAGTTACGGAGGGAGTACATGCTTTATGTTCATCTGCAGTACTATACTATGCAATTTAATTGGAGTGTCGGGTTCATGGAGACGTTGCAAGTTCTTGTCAAGGTAAAGAAACGAAAAACAGAGAAAGTTCATGTCTCAAGTTTGGTATCTAGCTGGTGCGCTCACTTAAGCTCTTGTGAGCCATAAGACCTCTTACCACGGCAAGTCCCTGCGAAATAATTTTGGTAGAGAGAAAAAGTGGCGCGCAACTGTCTTTAGAGAAGAGAAGCACGAGCGGGCGACCCAATCTTTACGGCGTGGGATTGATGAATGAAGGGATAATTGTCGCTCCCTCTTCATGGTGTAGGACCAATGAATGGAGGGACAACTATCGCCCCCTCTTCACGACGTAGGATCGATGAACGGAGGGATAACTAGTTGCAAGTTGCCAAAAAAGAGAGATGGTGGCCCAACGAGGAGGATGCCAACCATAGCATGCAATCCGAGTTCAAGACGTGGAGCACGGGATTGATGCAATCTTTGCAAGGGAAATCACGAACACTAACCCACACAACCACCCTTAAGTTGTGGAGCACAAATTATGAGCAACTCCACATGGAATCTCGAGAATAAGGGTAGCAATAAGTCTCCAATCTCATGATGAGTCTTATGTCTTTGTCTATCTATACCAATATAAAAAGACCCAAAAAGGCAGATTCAATTAATCTCGGCCATCAAACCATGTCAATCCAACGACCTAGATTGCTCCAATGGTGAGCTCTCAACATGTTGAGCGTGCAATTGATAGCATACCAAATATTAACATATATATTAATCTCATAATTAACACGTAATTGATATCCTACCTAATATCAACGTGCAGTTAATTTTCTCCCTAATATCAACGTGCATTGCACGTGCTCATTTACTAGTTAATAGAAATACCAAAAGTCCTCTACGAATGGATGCACTAATCTATTTATATTGGGGACACCCTCCAATATGTGTGAAAAGCTAACTAACTTCGAGAACCAACATAGTGTGAAAATCGAACTAGCTTAGGTGTGAAACCAAACCAGCTTAGGGAATTGATGAGGTAACTTCTAGAATTCTCTTGTAAGGTGTAGTTAGCTTATTTCATCATCAAATATTGTTTCGTCGGAGTCGGGACATTATTTTTTTAGCAGCAAACTTGTTTCCCCCTAACTCCTAGCTATGTTTATTCGAAATAAAACATTGTTTCTTCATGGGCTGAGATGTTGCAGGCCCTCTTTGACATTGCACCTGATCATATATTTGCTCGTGTGACTTCTTGTGATTGATCTATTGATGATTGGTGTAGTGTGAATGGTTGTGATATCATCCTCATCATCTCTCTCTTGAAAAGGAGTTGTCCTCAACTCTAAAGGGCCAAGGTATAAGAAAAGATCAAAGACGTTGAAGGTTGGGCTAACACGATAATCTTCTAGAAAATCAATCTTGTAGGCATTGTCATTTATCTTCTCAAGCACCTTGAATAGGCCATCACTGTGAGCGACAACTTGCACTTGCATTGCTCAGGAAAATGGTCCTTCAGTAGATGTATCCATACCAAATTTCCTTGCTCAACAACATCCTCTTCCCTTTGCCTTCTCATGAAGTTGCTTGCCTAAATCAACATTCTTACTTGCAAAGTTGGTTCGTTCTCAAAACAGGAAATGGAAAAAGATCAGCAATAGGTTTTAACCCATAAACAAGCTCAAAAGGGTAAAAATTAGTGGTTGAATTTACCGCCATGTTATATGCAAACTCCACTTGAGGTAGACACTCATCCCAGATCTCCAAATTCTTCTTTAGGACAGCTCTTAGCATCATGGACAATGTTCAATTTACAAATTCGGTTTGTTTATCAATTTGTGGGTGGCATGCCGTGGAAAATAGGTTCCTTCTTCCAAGTTTCCCCACAAAGGTCCCCTAAAGTAGCTCAAGAACTTAGTGTCCCGATTTAAAACAACTAGATAACACCCATCGCGCTGCTGTGGAAATTTTTAGAAATAAACTTATCAAAAATAAATTAAAATATATGAGAATAGTACTGCACCATAGTCAACCTAGAGGTAAATGGAGGTGGATGCATGTTATATTGTCTTGTGACATTCAAGCTCAATTATTTACTATTGCAAAATAAAAAAATAAAATTAAAATTAATGACGTGGATGACTTTCATGTGCTTGATGATGTGGAAGGCTTGCATGTGGTGGAAAGTGAAAAATGGAAAGTTGAATGGTTCCATGACGCTTGATGATATGGAGAGCATGCATGTGGTGAAAAGTGAAACGTTGATTGGTTGCAAGCGTTTGCTGATGTGGATGACTTGCATGTACATTTAAATGGGAGGTAACATGTGTGGGGAATATGTGATGAGGTGGATAGTTTGCATGTTAAGATAAATAAAATAGTGAGAACGAACTCCTTAGATATATAAGATGTGTGTGCGGTACTCCATATAGTCACATAACTTCCCTAAAGAATAATTCAACAATGTGTGAAGCATCCTCACTCTTCGACATGGGATAAAATGTGTCATCAATATCTATATACCAATATAAAAAGACTTAAAGAGGCAGATCCAACTAATCTCGGCCATCAAATCTTGTTAATCTAATGACTTAGATTACTCCAATAGCGAGCGCTCAACATGTTTAGCATGTAATTAATATCATACCAAATTAATATGAGCGAGAATCACATATAGTTAACATGTAATTAATATCATACCAAATTAATATGAGCGAGAATCACATATAGTTAACATGCAATTAATATCTTCCCTAATATGAGCATGCAATTAATATTCTAATAAATACCAACATGCATTGCAAGTACACATTTACTAGTTTTACTAAAAAGATCAACTACCACAAACACGGGGCTAAGAGGGAGTCACTCTCGCTCTTAGTCTGTGATAAGTCAAGAACAAAATCCATAAAAATATACTCGCATAGAACACCTGAGAGTTCAAACGGAACTTAGCTTTGTAAAAAATCCCCGCATTGCCACATGTAGCACTCCATGTCACGCGCCATTCTTGGCCAAAATAAGTGGTCAACCAGCACACTCCCAGTTTTCTTCATCATGCACATTGATTATGATATGAATGCTTGCAAACTTTTATCACCACAAGGTTGAGAGGATTTTAAATATGAAAAATAAAGCCATCAACTCAAATAATCCAAATGAGAGGATTTAAAATATGAAAATAAGTCATCAATTAGGCGTTCCATGGAGGTTGTTTGAATTTGGATGGTTTTCCCCAAATACTAAATGCCCTCGAGAAAAATGGAGAGATTAGAGAGGATCATCATAATACCAGGGTGTAAAGGATGTGTGGCTATGAACTTTGAGAAAGCATGAGACGATTCAATTTGAAATGGAGATACGAGCCAAGGAAGCTCAACTGACATCGTGATCACACGCGGTGGAAGGAATATGCCAAAAGATATAGGAAGTGTGTTGAACAGGGACAAGTGAGCGAGGTCGGCCAGAGATAAAGGATTTTGTTCTTCTGAATTCAGATCGGTTTTGTTGCCAAGTAGGAGAGAGAGGAGCACGATAAGTTAATGCCAACAGGTTTTGTTAGGGTAGGATTATTGTTGTGGTGAAGCTAATATACAACCAGTACAATGATAAGTCGAATGCAGACTTCTCTTTAATAGTAGAGATGAGAGTTGATATCAATGGTGATTCATCAACTATTCCCATATCTTTATTTTGTCTCGCTAAAAAATAACAAGGCAAGTAACAAACTAAGTGGCCATAATAGTGAAGATTTCTTAAGGAACTAATTTAACAACTTCCTAAAGTATCTAAGTGAAGCACAACAAAGCTAAAAAATCATGACTAGGCGTATCCATCGATGGAGGGTATAAGGCCATACATCAAGCATGATGCATGTTGGCTTAGCTGAAACCTAGATGAGTACAATGCTAGAACTGAGATGTAAAGAGGGCTAATTACATCTATTATCGTAATTTGCCCAATTAAACGATAATATATGTAACATTTATATAAAAATGAGTTACCTTGTCTTTAACACAAATGTGTTCATGTGGTTTTACATGAGAAAGGTCATATATCACTAGTAGAAAAACGACCTTATGTGAGCCCCATTAGTCCCGGTTTGGAAACGGACTGGTACTAATGTGACCATTAGTGCCGGTTCCAACGGCTAGGGGGCGGGCATCATTAGTCCCAGTTCATGTTGAACCTCTAGTACCGGTTCGTGACACGAACCGGGACTAAAGGGGTGGTGGCAGTCTGGTGTCAGGCTGGGGGCCCACGGGCACATTTAGTCCCGGTTCGTGTCACGAACCGGGACTAGAGGTGCACCTTTAGTCCCGGTTTGTATAACCAACCAGGACTAAAGGCTCCTATATATAAACCCGTCGTCGAGCCCGAGCCCTCTGTTCTTCCCCTTTCCTCTCCTCTCTGTTCTTCCCCTCTTGCTCGAGCTCATCCTCCATTTTTGCAAAAAATTGTCAAGATTTGAAGGCATCCCATCCATCCAAGTGTTCACAAAGGTTAGCAACTTTGTCCTTTCATCTCTCATTGCTAGATTAGCTCTTGCAATGCTCTATAAGTATATTGTTGTGGGTTTTAGTTTGGGAGTATTTATATGTGGGAGTTTATTTGATTTATATGCAATTTGAGCTCAAATTTACTTCTTAGTTTGCATGTGTAGGTGTGGTTTACTTAGTGCCTTCCCGTCCCCGTCCTAACCACCGTCGATCGCCTGCACCGTCCCGTCGCCGGCACCACCTTGGTGAGCCTCTTGTAATTCTTATCCTTCTTATAAAAAGAAAATCATGTTTGTGTGATTTAGATAGTTACTTGTATAATTTTCTTACCCATACGTTGTTTGTTATACATAGTGGCATGGTTTTGATATTCCTCCCCGTCGGCCCTCGTCCGGTTTATGATTCGGATGTGGTATATTCTCTTTTATAACTATTTGTTGCATTTCGTGTTTATGACAATTATGCCCATCAAGTTGAAATAGATATTTTTATCTAGGAGGTATGTGAACCAGAAATTGCAACTGACCCTCTTGTCGAGAAGTTAAATTTAGTTGAAAAAGAAAACGAGTATTTGAAGAAAAAATTGAAAATAATTGAAGAAGAGAAGATGAAACTGGAGTTGTATGTTGCCGATGTCGTCGATGATCACAAGATCAAGATGGATGAAATGCGCTTGAAGATTAGAAAGACTAAAAAATATGCCGTTAATCAAGAGGCTTGGTATCACTATGCTGTTGGATCAATTGTTACCTTAGTTGCGATCTTGATCGCATTTGTTGTTGCATTTAAATGCTTTAGCTATAGAGTTTGTATGTTGTTTTATGAGAATAAGTGTGTATGAACTTGTATTGATTTGGTCTTTTCGGTGTTGTGTAATGAAGATGAGCCAGCAATGGATGTACGATGATCGATGCTCTCCCCAGTTCATTAATGGCGTGCATACTTTTCTGCTTGCGGCTGAGGCAAACAAGTGGCCGGATGGTTTTATGTGTTGTCCATGTTCTGTCTGTAAGAATGATCACAATTACTCTAACTCAAGAACCATTCACGTCCACCTGTTTGAGTCCGGTTTCATGTCCGTCTATAACCGTTGGACCAAGCACGGAGAAAGAGGGGTTCTAATGGAAGAGAATGAAGAAGAAGAGGATGACCACAACTATCCTGGCCAAGGGTTCCCTGAATACGATGGTACAACAATGGGGGAAGAAGCTGAAGAAGAGGCATCAGATGAGCCCGCTGATGATCTTGGTCGGGCCATTGCCAATGCAAAGAGAAACCGCACACGTGAGAAGGAGAATCTGAAGTTGTAGCACATGTTAGAGGATCACAAGAACTTGTTGTACCCAAATTGCGAAGATGACAAGAAATAGCTGGGCACCACACTAGAATTGCTGCAATGGAAGGCAGGGAATGGTGTATCTGACAAGGGATTTGAAAAGTTGCTGATAATGTTAAAGAAGATGCTTCCAAAGGACAACGAATTGCTCGACAGTACGTACGAAGCAAAGAAGGCTGTCTGCCCTCTAGGATTAGAGGTACAGAAGATACATGCATGCCCTAATGACTGCATCCTCTACCGCGGTGAGTACGAGGATTTGAAAGCATGCCCGGTATGCGGTGCATTGCGCTATAAGATCAGTCGCGATGACCGTGGTGATGTTGAGGGCGAGCGCCCCAGGAAGAAGATTCCTGCCAAGGTGATGTGGTATGCTCCTATAACACCACGGTTGAAACGTCTGTTCCAAAACAAAGAGCATGCCTAGTTGATGCGATGGCACAAAGAAGACCATAAGAAAGACGGGAAGTTAAGAGTACCCGCTGACGGGTCGCAGTGGAGAAAAATCGAGAGAAAGTTGGATGACTTTGCAGATGACGCAAGGAACATATGGTTTGGTTAAAGTGCAGATGGCATTAATCCTTTTGGGGAGCAGAGCAGAAATCATAGCACCTGGCCTGTGACTCTATGTATGTATAACCTTCCTCCTTGGTTGTGCATGAAGCGGAAGTTCATTATGATGCCAGTGCTCATCCAAGGCCCTAAGCAACCCGGCAACGACATTGATGTGTACCTAAGGCCATTAGTTGAAGAACTCTTACAGTTGTGGAATGAAAAAGGTGTACGTGCGTGGGATGAGCACAAACAGGAGGAATTTGACGTACATGCGTTGTTGTTTGTAACCATCAATGATTGGCCTGCTCTCAGTAACCTTTCAGGACAGACAAACAAGGGATACCACGCATGCACGCACTGTTTAGATGATATCGACAGTATATATTTGGATAAATGTAAGAAGAATGTGTACCTGGGACATCGTCAATTTCTTCCGAGCAGGCATCCCTGTCGAAAGAAAGGCAAGCATTTCAAAGGTAGGCAGATCACCGGAAGAAGCCTCGCCACCGTACTGGTGATGATGATATGGTCAAGGATTTAAAAGTAATCTTTGGAAAGGGTCCTGGCGGACAATCTGTTCCGAATGACGTTGACGGACGCGCACCCATGTGGAAGAACAAATCTATATTTTGGGACCCACCCTATTGGAAAGACCTAGAGGTCCGCTCTGCAATCGACGTGATGCACGTGATGAAGAATCTTTGCGTGAACCTGCTAGGCTTCTTGGGCGTGTATGGGAAGACAAAAGATACACTGGAGGCACGGGAGGACCAGCAACGTATGCACGAAAAAGACGGCATACATCAGGGTCATGCCAGCTACGCTCTTACCAAAGAAGAGAATGAAATCTTCTTTGAATGCCTGCTCAGTATGAAGGTCCCGTCTAGCTTCTCGTTGAATATAAAGGGAATAATAAATATGGCAGAGAAAAAGTTCCAGAACCTAAAGTCTCATGACTACCACGTGATTATGACGCAACTGCTTCCGGTTGCATTGAGGGGGCTTCTACCGAAAAATGTTCGATTAGCCATTGTGAAGCTATGTGCATTCCTCAATGCATTCTCTCAGAAGGTAATCGATCCAGAAATCATACCAAGGTTAGAGAATGATTTGGTGCAATGTCTTGTCAGTTTCGAGTTGGTGTTCCCACCATCCTTCTTCAATATCATGACGCATGTCCTAGTTCACCTAGTCGAAGAGATTGCCATTCTGGGTCCTGTATTCCTACACAATATGTTCCCCTTTGAGAGGTTCATAGGAGTCTTAAAGAAATATGTTCATAACCGTGCTAGGCCAGAAGGAAGCATCTCCAAGGGCCATGAAAATGAGGAGGTCATTGAGTTTTGTGTTGACTTTATTCCTGACCTTAAGCCGATTGGTGTTCGTGAATCGCGGCATGAGGGCAGACTGGGTGGAAAAGGCACACTAGGACCGAAAACAATAATATGTATGGACGGGCATTCTTGGGGCAAGCACACTACACAGTTCTACAAAATTCCTCCTTGGTGGATCCGTATATCAAGGAACACAAGAATATTCTACACTCCAAACACCCGGAGCAGTCTGACGACTGGATTACACGTGAACAAATGGGGACTTTCGCCGGTTGGTTGTAGACACGTGTCATGCATGACGATGCTGTTGAAGATGACCTGTACTTGCTGTCCCAGTTACCATCTTCAAATATATTAACTTTCAAAGGGTACGAGAAAAATGGGAATACATTTTACACGATCGCCCAAGATAAAAAGAGCACCGACCAAAGCAATGGTGCCGCTTTGATGCAGTAAACACAAATAGGCCAAAGGACACATATTATGGTTACATAGAGGAGATATGGGAACTTGACTATGGACGTGGTTTGAATGTCCCTTTGTTTCGGTGCAAATGGGTCAATCTGACAGGAGGCGGGGTAAAGGAAGACCCGCAGTACGGAATGACAACAGTGAATCTCAACAATCTTGCGTACGCAGACGAACCATTCGTCCTAGCCAATGATGTGGTGTAGGTTTTCTATGTGAAGTACATGTCTACCAAGCCGAGAAAAAGAAAAGATAAGGAAGCGAATACATCATACGATGAGCCAAAGCGCCACATAGTTCTTTTTAGGGAAAAGAAACATCGTGGGAGTGGAGGACAAGACAGACATGTCAGAAGATTATGAAAAGTTTCATGAAATTGCTCCATTCATAGTGAATATTGACCCGAGCATCCAGTTAAATGATGAAGATTGTCCATGGTTACGACGCAAAGGGACACACGCGGAAAAAGTTTTATACCCAAAGATCCCACTCTGGGATGTGATCGACTTCACTATCATCACTTTCTTCTTTAGTGAGTTTTCGGACTTATATATCTGGAATCCCACTTCGGACAAACCGGACGGAATCTTTGTAATAGTTAGGGTACTTCTGAACTATGAAATTTACTGATTTTTTTGAGCTAAATGACCCTAAAATTGAAAAGCACTACAAATGAACTCTGAAAAGGTTGAAAGTTGGCATGGTATCATCATTTCACCCACATAGCATGTGCAAAAAAGTTGAGAGGGTTACGGCAAAAACTGGATGCACTTCATGTACAAAATGGACAATCTCTTTCGAAGTATCAGGGTTTTGGGCAAAAACTCATCTATTAGAAAGGCATTTCATTTTTTTAAACTTATTTCAACTCCAGACTATTTGTGCGTACAGTATGCACCATTCAAAGTCATGTCATCAATTTTCAACCCTTTCTGACATCATTTGCTATTTTTCATGCATTTACTGATTTTTTGACCTAAATGACCCTGAAATTGAAAAGCACTACAAATGAACTATGAAAAGGTTGAAAGTTGGCATGGTATCATCATTTCACCCACATAGCATGTGCCAAAGAGTTGAGAGGGTTACGGCAAAAACCGGATGCACTTCGTGTACAAAATGGACAATCTCTTTCGAAGTATCAGGGTTTCGGACGAAAACTCATCTGTTACAAAGGCATTTCATTTTTTTAAACTTATTTCAAATCCATACTTTTGTGTGTTCAGTATGCACCATTCAAAGCCACGTCATCAATTTCAACCCTTTCTGACATCATTTGCTATTTTTCATGCATTTATAGATTTTTGAGCTAAATGACCTTGAAACTGAAAAGCACTACAAATGAACTCTGAAAAGGTTGAAAGTAGGCATGGTATCATCATTTCACCCACGTAGCATATGCAAAAAAGTTGAGAGGGTTACGGCAAAAACTGGATGCACTTCGTGTACAAGATGGACAATCTCTTTCGAAGTATCAGGGTTTTGGACGAAAACTCATCTGTTACAAAGGCATTTCATTTTTTAAAAGTATTTCAACTCCAGACTTTTTTTGCATTTAGTATGCACCATTCAAAGCCGCGCCATCAATTTTCAACCCTTTCTGACATCATTTGCTATTTTTCATGCATTTACTGATTTTTTGAGCTAAATGACTCTGAAATTGAAAAGCACTACAAATGAACTCTGAAAAGGTTGAAAGTTGGCATGGTATCATCATTTCACCCACCTAGCATGTGCTAAAAAGTTGAGAGGGTTACAGCAAAAACTGGATGCACTTCGTGTATAAAAGGGACAATCTCTTTCGAAGTATCAGGGTTTCGGACGAAAACTCATCTGTTACAAAGGCATTTCATTTTTTTTAAATTACCTAAGAATGACCAAATTGAATATAATGATAAAACACACAAATATTAAACAACGGAAAAAAGAATCACTGAAAAATCTATTTTTAAAATAAAGTTATTCACAAAACTAGTGATTCACACAAATTTAAACTATTCAAATTTTGAAACTACTGGCACTAACAGAAAGTTTATAATTTTTTTGACCTAAAGCAAAAAAGATTCACTAAGAAACTCTAAATAAAGAAAAAAACAACTCAGAAACAAAAGAAAATAAATAAAGCAGAAAACAAAAAAATAAATAAATTAATAAATTAAAAAAAGCCCGCCTACTGGGCCGCCACGGCCTGCATACGACTAGAAACCCAACTTCTAGTTGGGCCAGGATGCAGGCCCGTGATGTCTACTACGCAACCTTCTTCTTGTAGACGTTGTTGGGCCTCCAAGTGCAGAGGTTTGTAGGACAGTAGCAAACTTCCCTCAAGTGGATGACCTAAGGTTTATCAATCCGTGGGAGGCGTAGGATGAAGATGGTCTCTCTCAAGCAACCCTGCAACCAAATAACAAAGAGTCACTTGTGTCCCCAACACACCCAATACAATGGTAAATTGTATAGGTGCACTAGTTCGGCGAAGAGATGGTGATACAAGTGCAATATGGATGGTAGATATAGGTTTTTGTAATCTGAAAATATAAAAACAGCAAGGTAACAAGTGGTAAAAGTGAGCGTAAACGGTATTGCAATGCTAGGAAACAAGGCCTAGGGTTCATAATTTCACTAGTGCAAGTTCTCTCAACAATAATAACATAATTGGATCGTATAACTATCCCTCAACATGCAACAAAGAGTCACTCCAAAGTTACTAATAGCGGAGAACAAACGAAGAGATTATGGTAGGGTACGAAACCACCTCAAAGTTATTCTTTCCGATCAATCCATTGGGCTATTCCTATAAGTGTCACAAACAGCCCTAGAGTTCGTAGTAAAATAACACCTTAAGACACACATCAACCAAAACCCTAATGTCACCTAGATACTCCAATGTCACCTCAAGTATCCGTGGGTATGATTATACGATATGCATCACACAATATCAGATTCATCTATTCAACCAACACATAGAACCTCAAAGAGTGCCCCAAAGTTTCTACTAGAGAGTCAAGACGAAAACGTGTGCCAACCCCTATGCATAGGTTCATGGGCGGAACCCGCAAGTTGATCACCAAAACATACATCAAGTGGATCAATAGAATACCCCATTGTCACCACGGGTATCCCACGCAAGACATATATCAAGTGTTCTCAAATCATTAAAAGACTCAATCTGATAAGATAACTTCAAAGGGGAAACTCAATCCATTACAAGAGAGTAGAGGGGGGAGAAACATCATAAGATCCAACTATAATAGCAAAGCTCGCGATACATCAAGATCATGCCAAATCAAGAACACGAGAGAGAGAGAGATCAAACACATAGCTACTGGTACATACCCTCAGCCCCGAGGGTGAACTACTCCCTCCTCGTCATGGAGAGCGCCGGGATGATGAAGATGGCCACCGGTGAGGGTTTCCCCATCCGGCAGGGTGCCGGAACAGGGTCCCGATTGGTTTTTGGTGGCTACAGAGGCTTGCGGCGGCGGAACTCCCGATCTATTCTGTTCCTCGAAGGTTTTAGGGTATATCGGTATATATAGGTGAAAGAAGTACGTCAGGGGAGCCATGAGGGGCCCATGAGGGTGGAGGGCGCGCCCCCTGCCTCGTGCCTCCCTCGTTGCTTTCCTGACGTGCACTCCAAGTCTCCCGAGTTGCTTCCCTTCCAAAAATAACTTCTCCAGAAGGTTTCATTCCGTTTCGACTCCGTTTGATATTCCTTTTCTTCGAAACACTGAAACAAGGGAAAAAACAGAAACTGGCACTGGGCTCTGGGTTAATAGGTTAGTCCCAAAAATAATATAAAAGTGTTTAATAAAGCCCATAAAACATCCAAGATGGATAATATAATAGCATGAATACTTCATAAATTATAGATACGTTGGAGACGTATCAGCCCGCACGGCCCAGTAAGCCCCACATGGCAACACAGGTTCAATAGGCCCACAAAGGCCTGCTTAGAGAGGAGCTCGAAATAGCTACCGCGCCGGGGCTTATAAACCAGTGCGGATGCCCTTTGCTGGGCGAGGTGGGACTAAACATCGACGCGCACCTCGCCTGCCAGCACACCACCTTTAGTCGCGGTTGGTGGCTCCAACTGCGACTAAAGACCCATCTTTAGTCGCGGTTGGAGCCACCAGCCGCGACTAAAGGTCTGGCTTCCCGCCGCTCTGCCTGGCCAAAACTGTTGGGGAACGCAGTAATTTCAAAAAAAAATCCTACGATCACGCAAGATCTATCTAGGAGATGCATAGCAACGAGAGGGGAGAGTGTGTCCACGTACCCTCGTAGACCGAAAGCTGAAGCATTTAGTAACGCGGTTGATGTAGTCGAACTTCTTCGTGATCCAACCGATCCAAGTACCGAACATACGGCACCTCCGTGTTCAGCACACGTTCAGCTCGATGACGTCCCTCGTGCTCTTGATCCAGTTGAGGACGAGAGTTCCATCAGCACGACGGCGTGGCGACGGTGATGATGATGTTACCGGCTAAGGGCTTCGCCTAAGCACTACGGCGATATGATCGAGGTGTGTAACTGTGGAGGGGGGCACCGCACACTGTTAAGAGAAACTTTTGTGTTCTAGGGTGCCCCCTGCCTCCGTATATAAAGGAGGGAGGGGGAGGCCGGCCGACCCTAGGGGGCACGCCCAAGGAGAGGGAGTCCTACTAGGACTACTAGTCCTAGTAGGATTCCTCCACAAGGAAGAGAGGGGGAAGGAAGGAGAGGGAGAGGGAGTAGGAAAGGGGGCGCCGCCCCCTTCCCTTGTCCAATTCGGACTACTAAGGGGGGGCGCGGCCTGCCCTGGCGGCCCTCCTCTCTCTCCAATAAGGCCCATGGTGGCCCATTAGTTCCCCCGGGGGGTTCCGGTAACCCCTCCGGCACTCCTTTTTACCCGAAACTATCCGGAACACTTCCGGTGTCCGAATAACATGGTCCAATATATCAATCTTTATGTGTCGACCATTTCGAGACTCCTCATCACGTCTGTGATCTCATCCGGGACTCCGAACAAACTTCGGTCATCATAACACATAACTCATAATACAAATCGTCATCGAACGTTAAGCGTGCGGACCCTACGGGTTCGAGAACTATGTAGACATGACCGAGACACATCTCTGGTCAATAACCAATAGCGGAACCTGGATGCTCATATTGGCTCCTACATATTCTACGAAGAACTTTATCGGTCAAACCGCATAACAACATACGTTGTTCCCTTTGTCATCGGCATGTTACTTGCCCGAGATTCGATCGTCGGTATCACATACCCAGTTCAATCTCGTTACCGACAAGTCTCTTTACTTGTTTCGTAATACTTCATCCGCAACTAACTCATTAGTCACATTGCTTGCAAGGCTTATAGTGATGAGCATTACCGAGAGGGCCCAGAGATACCTCTCCGAAACACGGAGTGACAAATCCTAACTCGATCTATGCCAACCCAACAAATACCTTCGGAGACACCTGTATCGCATCTTTATAATCACCCATTTACGTTGTGACGTTTGATAGCACACAAAGTGTTCCTCCGGTATTCGGGAGTTGCATAATCTCATAGTCTGAGGAACATGTATAAGTCATGAAGAAAGCAGTAGCAATGAAACTGTAACGATCATAATGCTAAGCTAACGAATGGGTCTTGTCCATCACATCATTCTCCTAATGATGTGACCCCGTTCATCAAATGACAACACATGTCTATGGTTAGGAAACATAACCATCTTTGATAAACGAGCTAGTCAAGTAGAGGCATACTAGGGACACTTATGTCTATGTATTCACACATGTACTAAGTTTCCGGTTAATACAATTCTAGCATGAATAATAAACATTTATCATGAAATAAGGAAATAAATAATAACTTTATTATTGCCTCTAGGGCATATTTCCTTCAAAAACACCCCCTTTAGTCCCGGTTGGTGGCTTCAACCGGGACTAAAGGTCTTTGTATATAAGCGGCCACTTCGAAAATTTCCCCCAAATCATCCATTCTCTCGACGACGCCGAACCAGAGGATGCCGCCAGGCTGCTGTGTCGCCTCGCCTCGCCGTCACCGTCGCCTCGATCGACCTCGCCGGCCCTCTCCTCCCTCGACCTCGTCGTTGCCTCGCCTTGACCTCGCCTGTTGTGAGCCCCTCTCCTCCCTCGAATCGAAGCCGCCGCGCCGCCGGTAGTGCACACACACACACACACACAAATTTTGTTCATCTTTTTTTTCATAGATTGATTTTTTTCACTAGATGTTTGTAGATGGCTTAGTATATGTATATATGTACGAATACTGTCGTGGTTTTGTCATGGCAGATGCCCTTGTGAAAGGACTTAGGTGTGGAGCCATCGCAATGTAGGTTAGATCGAAGGGGTTGAATGGGACAAAAGACACAAAGGATTTACCCAGGTTCGGCCCCTCAAAACGAGGTAAAATCCTAAGTCCTGCTTCTAGTTGTATTGCTTGAGTTTCGATTACAAGGGAGCGAATACGCTTGACCTATCTCTCGATCAGTCGTTTCTTGAGTTAACCCGCCGTCGGGTCTCGCCTTTATATACATAGGTCGAGGTCCGGCGGCTTACAAGAGTCCGAGCCGGATCATACAACGTAACCAACTCGGTTTCTAAATCTCCTTGCCTTACCAAGCAAGTCATCATCATGGCGGCTCACACATTTGGGTCTTGAGTCGCCTCCGGGTCTTGGGCCTCCGATAAGCCTGCTCATGAACCGCCTCCTACAGGTGTTGTCTTCTTGGGCTTGCTTGGGCCCTTTGCTATAAGTCGCCAACTGTGTAACCGGCCCTTGCTGGGCGGGTCACACCGCGGGGTTATATCCCCAACATTAGGCCCCAGATTGATTTGAACCTGTTCATGTCAATCTTCATCCTTCGGTTGGTGAATTTTTTGAATCTTTTTGTACTTAATCTGATAAACCTTCTTGACCCGCCATGACAAAAGGTGATGCCATATCATGAATCTCAGGAAAAATCATATGACATCACAACAAATCTTTGCATTAATCAACCATTCCGAGAATCGAGGCGCCTCTGTTGTTAAGATAATGATTATGCCTCCTTGACTCCCGCGCATGCCATTTTACTGTTCACCTTTTTCCTTATAAATAGGCTCGGGGGGTCCTTGTTCACTTTTTATCCCCGCCTCCTCCTCTTCTTCTTCTTCCTTGCGACGATCGACGCCACCGGAGCTCCGCCGCCGCAACCAACAAGTTCATCTTGGCCGCTGCATCAACCTGATTCGACCAGAAAACTACGGCGTCCCTTCGCTGTCCGTCAGCATCACCAGGTACGCATCTCCCCCTGCTTCCAATCTGCATTAGGGTTCCCTAGTTCTTCAGTGTTCATCGGTGTTCGTCGCGCTCGCATTGTAGTTCATCTATCATGTTGCTTAGTTGAATCCAGATGCACCACCGAGACCACGCTTCGATTACTTTAGCATATGCTATCAACCATAGATCCATTCCTTCCATCTGAGATTCACTCCCCAACATAGTAGTTCGTCCTTTGTGTTTTTAGGTTTAGCAATTTCCATCTGTTTTTCGAACTGCCACAGATCAAAAATTATAATCAGGAACTGTGAAACTTGTTTTTTCTGCACTTAGCGATATTTCGCTCAAATTCAGATCTATAGACACTGTATTGATCACTAACGCATAGGCGGCTCAAATGACACCTTTGTAACCCCCCAAATGCCAGCTGGCTTATTCATAAATGTTTAAGCCTCCAGTATCTTCCAATCAGTAATCATGACTTCATAACCTGTTGTTGCTTCGCCAGCTTAACCATGCTTATTTATCTCCATCCCTCATAATAGTCAATTTTGTACGCATAACTAGTATTGAGCAGCGAACTTTTTTATTTAACTATTGGGCGGTTTGCCATCACAATATCAACCTTCCAATTCTTCACTCTCAGGTTTTAGTTGGCAAAAATGACTAAGACTACCACCTCCTGCGATTGGGTCGCTTCCACTGTCACTGAACAGTCTCTGAATGAATATGTTGCCATGGTGTCTTGCCGGCAAAGAACGTCATCCACTAGCGAGTTCCAGGGACCGAAACTAAGCCTCTACCCAATGAAGGCGAAGTCATAATTTTTGCAGGCCACCTCCTCTGTCGTTTCTCACCACCCGACTCAAAGTTCTTTCGAGATGTTCTGCACTTTATCAGCTACACCCTCAAGACATCGGCCCTAATTATGTGTCCAATATTTGCAACTTTCAAGTCTTCTGCGAGGTGTACCTTCACGAAGAGCCCAACGTTGACTTATTTAGAGAATAGTACTATTTGAATCACCAGACCGAGATGACAGACGGGCCCTGTATCGAACTCGGTGGAATTTCAATCCAGAGACGAAGAGACACCGTCTTTCCTGCCGCAGCGCTGCCCAGTCATCCCAAAGACTGGAATCAAACTTGGTTCTATTGCCAAGACACTTCTCCGGCGGGTGAAAATCCTCTGCCGGGTTTCCGCACCTGCCGGCTCAGCCCGAGACATCCACTCCCTGACCGGATCAGTGCCGCAGAACGAGCCAAGTATGCACCAGCTTTTTTCAAAAATAAGGGCTTTATTAGCCAATGGCTTAAATGGAGTCGATCTGGTCCGATGCTGGGTCGCCTGGAGAATCTTGCCTTTGAGCCGCCGCCCCGGCTTAATGTGTGAATACACATGTCATGTAAAAGACCCTCAGAGGTATAATTCAACACGTCTTGAAGACCAAGATATCAATGAAATGAGCAAATCATTACTCGGGGAGAGCCTCGAAAGCTGCAACAAGACAGGTCTAAACCCCTTTTGCACTCTCAACCCTGCTCCTGACGTAAGTATTTCAAGCCATTCTTTACTTTACTTATCATTTTTTCATAAACTGCATCACTTCTCATTGTCATCTGTGTTTTCAGGCTGGCTCTTCCTTCTGGAACAAGAAGCTACAGGATAAGAAATCGCAGTATAAAATGGCAAAAAAGGCCAAGACCAAAACCAAGGCTCCGAAAAAGACCAAAGGTAAGAAACCGGATGCAGCAGACTTATTCGCCCTGGACGATGAGTCGGAGGTAGAAGTTGATTCCCTTGGCTTCTTATTTATGCAACTTATTGACGCTGATTCCTCTCGGGATGATGTGGAGACCAGCCAGGCAAACTCCACAGAGGTAAATATCATTTCCTCTGACTCAGAGCGCTTGCCAAGACAGAAACCTCAGCAGGTGATCCGGAAAGTAAGGTTTTCTCACCCTCTTGCTTACTTGGATCCCCACTTTATTTTGAAGAAACAGCAACATGAGGCAAGACACCCAACCCGGAGTGACGGTTCTCAAGACCTGAATCCCGGCTTATCAAATACGCCTGTTCGTCGCAAGCGTCAACACAAGGTGGTATATAATCCAGATTCTCTTTATCCTTAGCCGGCCAAATTCGTCAACCTCTTACTCCTTCCAACTCTAATTACCAGAAGACACCTCCATCATCTGGAGACTTTTCTAAGACTCAGATGCCTGCCTTCAAGGTTGTCCCTGGGTGAGTACTTGTACTTGTTTCATTTGTTGATCAATATGATATGCTCATGTCCTTAAATTTTTCTTTCAGAGGCATGGCCAAATCCGGCAAGAAACAAAAGTTGGGCGGCTCTTCAAAAAATCCTCAAGTCCCTGAGCCGGAGCAACAAATGCCAGAAATCCCCGATGCCACAGCTCAAGAGTCTGACGATGTTCGCAATCCGCCACCACAAGTGGATGTTATGGTTCTTGAGCCGGCTCATACTGAGGCCGAACCAGCCAGTAGTCCTGACCGCCAAGAACTAAGCCGTCCAGCCCTGCCAAGCTTGCTGAAGAGGCTCCTTCTCATAAGGTTGCTGAAGACATCATCATTACTGACACAGGCTATACAGAGCCGGGGAATCCTATTGTCTTAGAAAAACACATCACCAAGGAAGAGTTTTTAACCGCCGACAAGGACAAATGGAAACTGGACCTAGAGAGCTATGCTGGCTTCAGCACAAGAGACATCCACGTAGGCTACTTAAGCCGCCTCCATACCAGCCGTGACATGGAGGCCGGTTTAGTGGGCCTTATGAAGGAACGTTTTGAGGTATGTCATTAACCCATTTCTTTATATATTCATATAGCCGCCAAGTCTAGAGGATAGGGAAAAATTGAGTATGCCTCGACTTAATAATAGTCTTCACTTTGTAGCTTCTCAGGGCCAATTTATCCCATTAAGATCCAAATCAGTAGCCCCCAAGGGCCGTCTTAAACTGATAAGTTAAGACGGGACTATAAAATGACTTTCAAAATCCAAACATGTAGCCCCCAAGGGCTGGCCTAAACTGACAATTTGAGCCGGGTCATTCAGAAGTTAAAATGACCTACATTAGCCCCCAAGTGCCAAGTAGAGTACTTGTAGTATGCTTGGGACTTCAATAGACTATCAACATCCATAATCAATCCTTGTTGTATAATCATCATTGTATCATTGTATTGTAGGCAGAATTGAGTATGCAATAGTCGCAATTGGGCACCTTAAAGAAAAATATCAAAACCCAGCAAGCAGAAACTGCCAAGGCCAAGTCAGAGTTAAAGGCCTCATTGGAAGCAACTGAAAAATTAAAGGCAAATTTTTCCAGTGAGAGAGCCAGCTGGAAGACTGAGAAGGCTGCATTGGTGAAAAGGGCTGAAGATGCCGAGGTTGCACTTAAGCCGGCGACTGAAGAGTTATCCGGCTTAAGGTGACATATTGTTCAAATGACAGTCGCCATCTTTGGTAAGTACAATCTTGTCAATATAACTCTGTAACCCGCTTCACATATCTTATATGTATAAAAAGTCTAACCCGCCAACAACTCTTGTTTCTAACAGGCGCCAGGTGTGCCAGCCTTGGCCAAGACATACTTGTGAAGCTGAAGGCCATTTATTCTTTGACTGAACAACTATACAGTGGCACCCTATGCAGTCTTGTGGCTTTGGGGGCAATAGGAAACCGCCAAGTTAGATCAAGGCTGTGTTGGATCATTTATCAACTGTCCCAGGCCAGATCGATGAACAGAGGCTATCTGTTGCTCGAGCCGGAGCTACCCTTGCACTTGGCCGGGCCAAAGCCTGGCAATCAGAGCTTTACCCGGAGGAGATAGCTACCGGTTGTCCAGAATTTAAAGATGACCAATCCCCTTTTGAAGAGAAGGATTTCAATCACTGTGTTCGGGAAATGCGGCTTGTGGCCTGCAAACTTGTGGAGGAGCTCAACCTGAACAATTATACGGCGGCTTACGATAGCAACAATTAGAAGATTAAGCCGCCGGCTCATAATGTTGTGAGTCTCATCCCTCCTCGTTGTAAGCACATCTTTGCTCCTAAAGTCGATCTTTCTGTTATTCTGAATGATAATGCCACCTTCGAAGCTTTAACCGGCATCGATTGGACCACGGCTGATCTCCAGATGATCGACGAAGAAGAGCCGGAGCGGGATGACCCAGAGTCATCAACTCATCAAGAAGAAAATTGATGACTATCTAGGCGACTCTCAAGCCAAGGCATAAAAACTCCTCACAAAACATTTGGCTCTAAACTTATGGGCTGATAACAGCCTTGTAACAGGCTAGTTTTAAAACAATGATCTGACATGCCTTCGTGCATGTTATCATTTAACTTGTTGGACCGTCATTGTGATCTTTATGACTCGTCTGATACGTGTGCGTATATAGGTCATGCTGGTATTTATATTTCTGTTGAAAATTTTGCATGTCCTGCACAAAATGTCAATAACATTTACCCTGGCGACTCAGTGTCAAAAGCCAGGGCGGGTAACAACCCAAATATCATAGAGTCTTATAGAACAAAGACTAAAATTGTGGTCATGCCAAGCAAAATATATTGGTGTCTTAATCGTGAAAAACCAGGGCGGGTTACCAAACCTCGCATATTTGTATAACAATTGAAAACATACCTGTGAAATTGGCTCATACTGCCGGCTTATATCACCATATCCAGTGAGGGTAACAACCCAACGATTCGTAAGCATATGATCTCAATAGCGCAAACCAAAGTACACTAGCGACTTAAAGTCCATAGCCAGGGCAGGTTGCCAAACCCAAAATGCTCAAATATGAGTCATACAATCAGGGCTGCATGACCCGGGTTGTCGAAAAATGCACTTAGGAGAAAAGGAAATCTTTAGGAAGCACGAATCCAAAATACTCAAAAGAAAGATTCAGAAAAAATCTCAAAGAATTGTCTGGCTGGCTCACCAAAGCACGGCCAGACTGGCTAGCAAAGCCATGTGCTTTCATAGGCCGCACAGCCTTCGAGTTAATCCTAGCTCACTGTAAGTCGGCACTCACGTGACAAAAACCGCCATTTTAACTTTAACGAGTTCATGGTCTTGAAAAAGATTGACTATTAAGAGTACAGCGGGCACTCAGGATTACCTGGCGGAGTAGCATACATGCAAACAGGCAGGATAACTCAGGATTCGACGTCCATGCCTGGTCAAGAGGGTATGAAAGCTAAACCCGGTGGGTTGGAAGCCCCCAAGTGACCTTATGAACAAATAATAAAGACTCAGATGCTTAGAAATGAAACGACAGAGGCCCTGAATTATTAGGTATGCCAACTTTATTATATTGATCATAATATATACATTGAGAAAAGTATGTACAATGACAAGAGTCGGTGGCTCAAGTGTAATAAGGCCGAAGATGAGCAATATTCCAGGGCCGACGGGTCTCCTCCTCCGACTTGGGCGAGTCCTTGTGTTCTCGTATATCAATGAGGTAGTATGACCCGTTGTTCAGGTTTTTGCTAACCACGAAAGGTCCTTCCCAAGGTGGGGATAACTTGTGCATATCTGTTTGATCTTGGATTAGCCGGAGCACCAAGTCGCCTTCTTGAAAAGTTCGGGTCTTGACTCTGCGGCTATGATAGCGAGCATGTCTTGCTGATATATTGCCGAATGAGCCGCCGCAAGGTCACACTCCTCATCCAACACATCAAGTGCATCTTGACATGCTATCTCATTAGCAGCTTCAACATAAGCCGCCACGCGAGGCGAGTCATGACGGATATCACTTGGAAGAACCGCCTCTGCCCCGTAAACCATGAAGAAAGGCGTATAACCTGTTGACCTGTTGGGGGTGGTATTGATACTCCATAGTACAGAAGGTAACTCCTCAACCCAACAACCCGGTGTTCGCTGCAAAGGAACTAGAAGTCGGGGCTTGATACCTCTCAAGATTTCTTGATTAGTCCTCTCAGCTTGACCATTAGACTGCGGATGAGCCACCGAGGAGACGTCAAGACGAATGTGCTCCTGTTGACAGAATTCTCTCATAGTACCCTTAGACAGATTAGTGCCATTATCGGTTATGATACTATGAGGGTAACCAAAACGGAAGATCACTTTCTTTATGAACTGAACTATCGTCGCCGCATCACACTTGTTGACCGGCTCTGCCTCAACCCACTTGGTAAATTTGTCGACCGCCACCAAGAGGTGGGTTTTCTTATCCTTAGACCTCTTGAAAGGTCCAACCATATCAAGCCCCCAGACTGCAAACGACCAAGTAATTGGAATCATCCTCAACTCTTGAGCCGGCACATGAACCCGTCGAGAAAATTTCTGACATCCATCACACTTACTAACGAGATCCTCTGCGTCAGCACGAGCCGTCAACCAATAAAACCCATGACGAAAAGCTTTAGCCACGAGAGATTTAAAGCCAACGTGATGACCACAATCAGCTTCATGGATTTCTCTTAAAATCTCACAGCCCTCTTCAGGAGAAACACAATGCTGGAACACGCCCGTGACACTGCATTGGTGTAACTCGCCATTGACAAAAGTCATGGACTTAGATCGTCGGGTTAGCTATCTGGCCAAAGTTTCATCCTCAGGTAACTCGCCCCGGGTCAAATAAGCCAAGTAGGGAACTGTCCAATCAAGAATAGCATGAAGAGCCGCCACCAATTGTGCCTCCGGGTCAGGAATAGCAAGGTCCTCTTCTGACAGCAACTTGACTGAAGGATTATGCAATACATCAAGAAAAACATTAGGGGGCACCGGCTTACGTTGAGACCCAAGCCGGCTCAAAGCATCAGCCGCCTCATTCTCCCTTCGATCAAGATGCTCCACCTGATAGCCTTTGAAGTGACCAGCAATATTGTCAACCGCCCAGCGATAGGCCGCCATGAGCGGGTCTTTGGAATCCCAAGTGCCTGAAACTTGCTGAGCCACCAAATCTGAGTCGCCAAAGCACCTGACCTGGCTTAAGTTCATCTCTTTGGCTATCCGAAGGCCATGGAGCAAGGCCTCATATTCAGCCGCATTGTTAGTACAAGGAAACATCAACCTTAAAACATAACAAAATTTGTCACCTCGTGGGGAAGTCAAAATAACTCCCGCTCCAGAGCCCTCTAATTGCCTGGATCCATCGAAGTGAATAGTCCAATATATGTTATCAGGCTTCTCCTCAGGCGTCTGCAACTCCGTTCAGTCATTAATGAAATCTACAAGAGCCTGAGACTTGATGGTCGTCCTTGGCACATACTTTAAGCCATGGGGACCAAGTTCAATGGCCCACTTAGCCACCTGGCCTGTAGCCTCCCTGTTCTGAATAATATCCCCCAAAGGAGCAGAATTGACCACTGTAATAGGGTGGCCAAGAAAATAATGCTTCAATTTATGACTGGCCATGAACACCCCATACACTAGTTTATGCCAATGCGGGTATCGGTGTTTAGACTCAATTAGCACCTCGCTGACATAATAAGTCGGCCTCTGGACTGGGTACTCCTTACCCGTTTCCTTGCGTTCCACCACAATCGCCACACTGACAGCTCTGTTGTTAGCCGCCACGTATAAAAGCAAGGGTTCTTTCTCAATGGGAGCCGCGAGGACGGGCGGCTCAGCTAGGTGCTTTTTGAGTGCCTCAAACGCCTCATTAGCCGCGCCACTCCAAACAAAACGGTCTGTTTGCTTCATCATCTGGTATAAAGGGATTGCCTTCTCTCCCAGGCGGCTTACGAACCGGCTTAAAGCGGCGATACGACCCGCCAGGCGTTGGACGGCATTTTGACACACACCGGTTTAGCCAATGAAGTAATAGCCTTAATCTTCTCCGGGTTAGCTTCAATACATCTCTCGGAGACCAGAAAACCCAAAAGCTTGCCTGCAGGCACACCAAAAACACACTTGGTCGGGTTAAGCATCATCTTGTAGACTCGGAGATTGTTAAAAGGTTCTTTCAAATCCTCCAACAAAGTCTCGTTCTTCATGGACTTGACAACAATATCATCCACATAAGCATGAACATTGCACCCGATCTGGTCATGAAAATAGTTATGGACACAACGTTGATAAGTCGCCTGTGCACTCTTGAGCCCAAAAGGCATAGACACATAGTAGAAAGCCCCAAAAGGTGTGATAAAAGTTGTCTTCTCTTGGTCTTTAACTGCCATCTTAATCTGATGATAACCAGAATAAGCGTCCAGGAAACTCAAACGCTCACAACCCACCGTGGCGTCTATGATCTGATCAATACGGGGAAGAGCAAAAGGATCAGCTGGACATGCCTTATTGAGGTCTGTATAATCCACACACATACGCCAAGTGCCATTTTTCTTAAGTACCAGCACCGGGTTAGCCAACCACTCAGGGTGACAAACTTCAACGATGAACCCGGAAGCCAAGAGCCAGGCCACCTCCTCTCCAATGGCCTTACGTCGCTCTTCATTAAAACAGCGAAGGAACTGCTTGACCGGCTTAAACTTAGGATCAATATTAAGAGTGTGCTCAGCGAGTTCTCTCGGTACACCTGACATGTCTGAAGGCTTCCATGCAAAGATGTCTCGATTCTCACGGATGAACTCGATGAGCGCGCTTTCCTATTTCGGATCCATGCTAGCACTGATAGTGAACTGCTGAGATGAGTCGCAAGGGATATAGTTAACTGCTTGGTATCATCCACTGACTTAAACTTCAACAAAGGGTCTTGCTCTATGCTGGGCTTCTTCAAAGGGGTCATATCGGCCGGGTCAACATTATCTTTATAAAACTTAAGCTCCTCCGTGGCACAAGCAAACTCAGCATATGCAACATCACCTTCTTCACATTCCAAAGCGATCTTTCTATTACCATGGACTGTAATGGTGCCCTTACGTCCTGGCATCTTAAGTTGCAGATACACATAACAAGGCCGTGCCATAAATTTGGCATAAGCCGGCCGTCCAAACAAAGTGTGGTAAGGGCTCTTGATCTTAACCACTTCAAGCCACAACGTCTCTGCCCTGTAATCATAATCATCACCAAAAGCCACTTCTAAAGCAGTATTACCAACTGGATATGCCGATTTACTGGGTACCACACCATGAAAGACCGTAGAAGATGGCTTAAGATTTTTATCAGTCAAATTCATTCGGCGAAGGGTATCATAATAAAGGATGTTGATGCTGCTTCCACCATCCATGAGGACTTTAGTGAATTTGTAACCCCCAACCTGAGGAGCTACTGATACGCCTCTGTCGTATCTACTTTTCCAAACACGTTTGCCCTTGTCTTGGACTCTAACTTGCATGATTTGAATGGAACTAACCCGGACTGACGCTGTTTTCAGCAGAATTGCAGTGGTGTTATCTTTGTGCAGAAACAAAAGTTCTCGGAATGACCTGAAACTTTACGGAGAATATTTTTGGAAATAACAAAAAATACTGGCGAAAGAATCAAGACTAGGGGGCCCACACCCTGTCCACGAGAGTGGGAGGCGCGCATGCCCCCTGGGCGCGGCCCCCTGCCTCGTGGGCCCCCTGGAACTCCACCGACCTCAACTCCAACTCCATATATTCACGTTCGGGGAGAAAAAATCAGAGAGAAGGATTCATCGTGTTTTACGATACGGAGCCGCCGCCAAGCCCTAAACTCTCTCGGGAGGGCTGATCTGGAGTCTGTTCGGGGCTCCGGAGAGGGGAATCCGTCACCGTCGTCATCATCAACCATCCTCCATCACCAATTTCATGATGCTCACCACCGTGCGTGAGTAATTCCATCATAGGCTTGCTGGACGATGATGGGTTGGATGAGATTTATCATGTAATCGAGTTAGTTTTGTTAGGGTTTGATCCCTAGTATCCACTATGTTCTGAGATTGATGTTGCTATGACTTTGCTATGCTTAATGCTTGTCACTAGGGCCCGAGTGCCATGATTTCAGATCTGAACCTATTATGTTTTCATGAATATATGTGAGTTCTTGATCCTATCTTGCAAGTCAATAGTCACCTACTATGTCTTATGATCCGGCAACCCCGAAGTGGCAATAATCGGGACCACTCCCGGTGATGACCGTAGTTTGAGGAGTTCATGTATTCACTATGTGTTAATGCTTTGTTCCGGTACTCTATTAAAAGGAGGCCTTAATATCCCTTAGTTTCCAATAGGACCCCGCTGCCACGGGAGGGTAGGACAAAATATGTCATGCAAGTTCTTTTCCATAAGCACGTATGACTATATTCGGAATACATGCCTACATTACATTGATGAATTGGAGCTAGTTCTGTGTCACCCTATGTTATAACTGTTACATGATGAACCGCATCCGACATAATTATCCATCGCCGATCCAATGCCTATGAGCTTTTCACATATTGTCCTTTGCTTAGTTACTTTTCCGTTGCCACTGTTACAATTACTACAAAGCTGCTACTGTTACCTTTGCCACCGTTACCGCTACTTCCATATTACTTTGCTACTAAATACTTTGCTGCAGATATTAAGTTATCCAGGTGTGCTTGAATTGACAACTCAACTGCTAATACTTGAGAATATTATTTGGCTCCCCTTGTGTCGAATCAATAAATTTGGGTTGAATACTCTACCCTCGAAAACTGTTGCGATCCCGTATACTTGTGGGTTATCAAGACTATTTTCTGGCGCCGTTGCCGGGGAGCAAAGCTCTATTCTTTGTGTCACTTGGGATTTATATCTGCTGGTCACTATGAGGAACTTGAAAGACGATAAAACCAAGATTTATCCCTCAACTACGAGGGGAGGTAAGGAACTGTCATCTAGCTCTGCACTTGATTCTCCTTCTGTTTTGAGTAAACTTGCGACACCTAAACCTGCTTCTGCTATTAATTTTGATATGTCGCATGTTATTGATGATGCCACTTCTGCTATGCATGATGCTTATGATGAAACTACTTCTATGCTTGATAATACTGTGCCACTGGGTGAATTTCTTGATGAACAACTTGCTAGGGCTAGAGAGAATGAAATTATTGAAACCGATAATATTGATGAAAGTGATGATGAAGATTCTCCCCCTAGATATGAATTGCCTGTTGTGTCTGAGGGTTATGTTATGGATGAAGAAACTGCTAGAGATTTTCTTGCTTGCAACGATAGATCTGATCTTAAGAAATTATTAGCTAAGCTAAAAGAAAAGTCTTTGAATGCTAGAATGAAATATGACCCTGCTTTTGCTACTTCACCAATCTTTGTTACTGATAAGGATTATGATTTCTCTGTCGATCCTGAGATAATTACTTTGGTTGAATCTGATCATTTTTATGGCTATGAATCTGAAACTGTTGTGGCACATCTTACTAAATTAAATGATATAGCCACTCTATTCACTAATGATGAGAAAACTCGCTACTACTATATCCTCAAATTATTTCCGTTCTCATTAAAGGGTGATGCTAAGACATGGTTTAATTCTCTTGATCCTGGTTGTGTGCGTAGTCCCCAGGATATGATTTATTACTTCTCTGCTAAATATTTTCCCGCTCATAAGAAACAAGCTGCCTTAAGGGAAATGTATAATTTTGTGCAAATTGAAGAAGAGAGTCTCCCACAAGCTTGGGGGAGGCTTCTCCAATTACTTAATGCTTTGCCTGATCATCCTCTCAAGAAAAATGAAATACTTGATATCTTTTATAATGGACTAACCAATGCTTCCAGAGACCACCTGGATAGTTGTGTTGGTTGTGTTTTCAGGGAAAGAACAGTCGATCAAGCTGAATTGCTATTGAATAATATGTTGACTAATGAAAATAATTGGACACTTCCTGAACCAACTCCTAAGCCAACTCCGAAGAAAAGGGGTATTCTATTTCTCAGTCCCGAAGATATGCAAGAGGCAAAGAAATCTATGAAAGAAAAAGGTACTAAAGCTGATGATGTTAAGAATTTACCTCCTATTGAAGAAATACATGGTCTTAATTTGCCGCCTGTTGAAGAAATACATGGTCTTGATAACCCGACACAGGTAGTAAAGGTAAATTCTCTCTATAGATTTGATGAAGGTGATATTCCTCGTTATAAGTCTGCTAGCCAATGCTTAGATGAGTTTGATAATTTTATTGTCAAACAAGAAAACTTCAATGCTTATGTTGGTAGACAATTGCAACACAATGCTTATATGATTGAACACTTGAGTGATTATATGTCTAGAGTTAAAGGTGAACTTAAACTCATTAGTAAACATGCTTCTATGGTTACCACTCCAGTAGAACAAGTTCTTAAAGCTCAAAATGATTTGCTCAATGAATTAAATAATAAGGGAAACGATAATGTTGTTAGAGTTGCGACTAGAACGGGTAAAAGGACTCAGGAACCTTTGTATCCTGAGGGCCACCCTAAGAGAATTGAGCAAGATTCTCAGAGAACTAATGTTGATGCACCTAGTCCTTCTAAGAGGAAGAAAAAGAAAAATGATAGGACTTTGCATGATTCTAGTGAACCTGTTGCTGACACACCTGAGAATCCCAATGATATTTCTATCTCTGATGCTGAAACACAATCTGGTAATGAACATGAACCTAGTGATAATGTTAATGATGATGTTCATGTTGATGCTCAACCTAGCAATAACAATGATGTAGAAATTGAACCTGCTGTTGATCTTGATAACCCACAATCAAAGAATCAACGTTATGATAAGAAAGACTTTGTTGCTAGGAAGCACGGTAAAGAAAGAGAACCATGGGTTCAGAAACCCATGCCTTTTCCTCCTAAACCATCCAAGAAAAAGGATGATGAGGATTTTGAGCGCTTTGCTGAAATGATTAGACCTATCTTTTTGCGTATGCGTTTAACTGATATGCTTAAAATGAATCCTTATGCTAAGTATATGAAAGAAATTGTTACAAATAAAAGAAAGATACCGGATGCTGAAATTTCCACCATGCTTGCTAATTATACTTTTAAAGGTGGAATACCAAAGAAACTAGGAGATCCAGGAGTACCAACTATACCATGCTCCATTAAAAGAAACTATGTTAAAACTGCTTTATGTGATCTTGGAGCCGGTGTTAGTGTTATGCCTCTCTCTTTATATCGTTGACTTGAATTGAATAAGTTGACACCTACTGAAATATCTTTGCAAATGGCCGATAAATCAACTACTATACCCGTCGGTATTTGTGAGGATGTGCCTGTTGTGGTTGCAAACGTTACTATCTTAACGGACTTTGTTATTCTTGATATTCCCGGGGACGATAGTATGTCTATTATCCTTGGTAGACCCTTTTTGAATACTGCAGGGGCTGTTATTGATTGCAACAAAGGCAATGTCACTTTTCATGTTAATGGTAATGAGCATACGGTACACTTTCCGAGGAAACAACCTCAAGTCCACAGTATCAATTCTATTGGAAAAATTCCAACTATCACTATTGGAGGTTTTGAATTTCCTCTTCCTACTGTCAAAAAGAAATATGATATTCTTATTGTTGGGGACGTGCATATCCCCGTTGAGGTAACCTAGTGCTATTCGAAAATTCTCCGGTTTCATGCGATTCAGAATGAGTTTGTTAACAAGACTTGATCAACCTTGTTAGTGGATTCCTTTTGATGAGCATGAGATGGATGAAGTTAGAAAGCACAACTCTCTGTACCCTCCTTTTGCTTTCTGTTATTTAGATTAAATAAAGCAAAAATAGTATTTTCTGTCTGTTTTCTGAATTATCATTGCAATAAAAAATACCCCGAAAATAAAAGTTCTCCAAATGTCCCGAAAATGAAATATGATTTTTTTCTAGAATATTTGAGAATATCTGGCACTGAGAACACATCAGGGGGAGCAAGCACCTGGCCACGAGGGTCCAGGGCGCGCCCACCCCCTGGGCGCGCCCCCTGCCTCGTGGGCCCCTGGTGGCTCCCCTCCACTTATTCTTGCACCCACACACTCCTTCTTCCTCCCAAAAAAATCACCAACCAGCTCAGGCATGAGTTCTAGCTCATTTTGCTGCGATTTTCGATCTCCTTGCTCAAAGCTCCATTCACAAAACTGCTTTGGGGGATTGTTCTTCGGTATGTGACTCCTCCAATGGTCCAATTAGTTTGTTCTAGTGCTTTATTCATTGCAAATTTTTGCTGCTTAGGTGACCCTGTTCTTGAGCTTGCATGTCAAATTTATTGGTCCCAAGTAGTTTTAATGCATGATATAGTCCCTAGGCACTTGTGGGAGTAGTTGCTATCAATCTTGTTGAGTTTGGTTCACTTTTATTTTGAAGTTACTAAAAATTTCAGAAATTTTTCAGAGGAAGAAATATGTTTAGGAAATTGTACCAAGGTGGTTCCTCAAGGAAGGAAGGACCCAGGCCCGCAATACGCGATGCGGACGATGAACCACCAAGAGAAGCTCAAGTGCGGCCTTGTGAGTGACCGTCAGAAGATTTCATGGTCAGAGCAGGAATTAAGGAGGAGTTTGATGCATATGTGCATAATGCTGAACTCGAGGGCTTCATGCGAGATAAGTGCCCTCAGTATTATCACCTGACTGACTCCTTTGTGAGAAGGTTTAAATTTACATCTTCACGCAATTCTCACACTGTTTTGTTTGATCTCTATAATAAATCTTATACCATGGACTTAGAAGATTTTAATACTGCTTGTAAACTCCCGCAGTGGGGTAGTGCTAGTGAACCTCGCAAATCTGAGTATAGAGATTTTCTTGCTGGTATCACGGTGGGGGAATCTAGAGAAATTACACAAGCTACCATAGGGAGCATTCATTTTCCTGCTATACATTATTTTGCTCTCTTTATTGGTAGGTGCATTAATGGTAAAGATGAAGCATGTCACATGTGTGTTCCAGATCTTAGTGTTCTCAAGAGTGCTGTGTTAGGAGATAAACAATATAACTTGGGAGCCATCATTGCACGTAGGTTGCATAATAATGGTTTGAGTGGAGATTTATTCGGGGGAATATATGCAACTCGTGTAGCTAATTATCTTGAGATACCCATACCTGAAAATGATATGGAGTTGCCTCCCGCTTATCTAGATTATGATGATATGGTTCGTCACCAGTTTGTTGAGAGGAACGAACAGTCCCTCCAGTACCGACTAATCTTTGACAAACGTCGCGCTTTCCATATCGCTCTCCCTGCTCCTACTTTCTTTGATTTTCAGACAAAGGGGAGATATGCTATAACCAGGGAGAAGGCAAACGAGTACAAGAGGAGAGCGGAAGCAGCTCGCCTCCAAGCTGCAGCTCATGAAGCAATAGCTGCTGCATCTCAGTACAACCCCAGTTACAACTTCGGATATCCGCCAGGCCAGCCGTGGCCATAGACCAACTTAGGCCAAAAGCCTAAGCTTGGGGGAGTACGTATTTCTCACCGACATTACATTCATGTTCGCACACTCATTCTAGTTGTCGGTGCTCATACTTTTTCATTCTACTATCCATGCTAGTTTATTTTTCCTTTTTCTAGCTTTCTTCTTGTGTGTTTGAAAAACCTTAAGAAAACCAAAAAATTAGTTGTAGCTTTAGCTAGTTTACTTTTCATGCTTGTAGTAGTAGTAATTAAAAGAAAACCCAAAAAGATTTCTCGTTCTTCTTTTTTCTTGTTGGGAGCTTTCCCGTGTAAATAGTTTTATTTCTTTTCTTTTCTTTGGGGGTTGATAGGAGAAGACCATGATGAAATTGTTGAAGTGGCTCGTATATGCATTATTGTTGATTTAACCAAGAGCCCATATTGCCTTGTCTTCTCCTGTTTATTGAATGCTTGCAGATTCCAGCTTAGTCCAATGCACGTGCACTATTATTATTACACACACCGTTCGGTCGTGCAAGTGAAAGGCAATAATGACGATATAAGATGGACTGATCGAGATAAGAGAAGCTGGTATGAACTCGACCTCTCTTGTTTTTGTAAATATGATTAGTTCATCGTTCCTGATTTAGCCTATTATGAATAAACATGTTTGCAATGACAATTAGAGATTATAGTTGCTTATGCCATGCTTAATTAGCTAGGAGTTTATAATGGTTTACCTTGCGTGCCAACATGCTATTAAAATGGTTGTGATGTGGTATAGTAGGGTGGTATCCTCCTTTGAATGATTCGAGTGGCTTGACTTGGCACATGTTCACGCATGTAGTTGAAACAAAATCAACATAGCCTCCACGATATTTATGTTCATGGTGGATTATATCCTACTCTTGCTTGCATTCGGTGTAAATTAATTTTAATGCATGTTCATGACTGTTGTCGCTCTCTAGTTGGTCGCTTCCCAGTCTTTTGCTAGCCTTCACTTGTACTAAGCGGGAATACTGCTTGTGCATCCAATCCATAAACCCCAAAAGTTATTCCATATGAGTCCACCATACCTTCCTATATGCGGTATTTACCTGCCGTTCAAGTAAATTTGTATGTGCCAAACTCTAAACCTGCAAATGAAATTCTGTTTTGTATGCTCGAATAGCTCATGTATCAACTAGGGATGTCTATATCTTTCATGCTAGGTGGGTTATTCTCAAGATGAGTGGACTCCGCTCATCATTCACGAGAACATGGCTAGTAACCGGGATGCCCAGTCCCATGCTTTAAGCAAATCAAATCGAAATAATTGCAAACAAAACTCCCCCAGGGCTGTTGCTAGTTGGAGGCACTCGTTTTTCGAGCAAGCCATGGATTGATGCTTGTTGGTGGTGGGGGAGTATAAACTTTACCATTCTGTTTGGGAACCGCCTATAATGTGTGTAGCATGGAAGATATCAAGATCTCTCGGTTGTTATGTTGACAATGAAAGTATGCCGCTCAAAATATTATTTATCTCTATTTCAAAATCGAGCTCTGGCACCTCTACAAATCCCTGCTTCCCTCTGCGAAGGGCCTATCTATTTACTTTTAAGTTGAGTCATCACCCTCTTATTTAAAAGCACTAGTTAGAGAGCACTGCTGTCATTTGCATCCATTACTATTAATTTATATCGGGTATGACTGTGTCTGGATCTCTTTTACCATGAATTACAATGTCTAGTCAACCCTTGATCTTTAAAGGTGCTCTGCATTTATGTTTTGCGGTCTCAGAAAGGGCTAGCGAGATACCATCTTGTTATATCATATTATGATTGTTTTGAGAAAGTGTTGTCATCCGAGATTTATTATTATTGCTCGCTAGTTGATTATGCCATTGATATGAGTAAACATGAGACCTAAGTGTTATTGTGAATATGGTTAGTCATAATCTTTGCTGAAAACTTGAATGCTGGCTTTACATATTTACAACAACAAGAGCAAACCGAGTTTGTAAAAGTTTTTGTTTATCACTTTCAGTTTATCAACTGAATTGCTTGAGGACAAGCAAAGGTTTAAGCTTGGGGGAGTTGATACGTCTCCATCGTATCTACTTTTCCAAACACTTTTGCCCTTGTTTTGGACTCTAACTTGCATGATTTGAATGGAACTAACCCGAACTGACGCTGTTTTCAGCAGAATTGCCGTGGTGTTATCTTTGTGCAGAAACAAAAGTTCTCGGAATGACCTGAAACTTCACTGAGAATATTTTTGGAAATAATAAAAAATACTGGCGAAAGAATCAAGACCAGGGGGCCCACACCCTGTCCACGAGGGTGGGAGGCGCACCTGCCCCCCTGGGCGCGCCCCCTTGCCTCGTGGGCCCCCTGTAACTCCACCGACCTCAACTCCAACTCCATATATTCACGTTCGGGGAGAAAAAAAATCAGAGAGAAGGATTCATCGCGTTTTACGATACGGAGCCGCCGCCAAGCCCTAAACTCTCTCGGGAGGGCTGATCTAGAGTCCGTTCGGGGCTCCGGAGAGGGGAATCCGTCACCGTCGTCATCATCAACCATCCTCCATCACCAATTTCATGATGCTCACCGCCGTGCATGAGTAATTCCATCGTAGGCTTGCTGGACGGTGATGGGTTGGATGAGATTTATCATGTAATCGAGTTAGTTTTGTTACGGTTTGATCCCTAGTATCCAGTATGTTCTGAGATTGATGTTGCTCTAACTTTGCTATGCTTAATGCTTGTCACTAGGGCCCGAGTGCCATGATTTCAGATCCGAACCTATTATGTTTTCATGAATATATGTGAGTTCTTGATCCTATCTTGCAAGTCAATAGTCACCTACTATGTGTTATGATCCGGCAACCCCGAAGTGACAATAATCGGGACCACTCCCGGTGATGACCGTAGTTTGAGGAGTTCATGTATTCACTATGTGTTAATGCTTTGTTCTGGTACTCTATTAAAAGGAGGCCTTAATATCCCTTAGTTTCCAAATAGGACCCCGCTGCCACGGGAGGGGAGGACAAAAGATGTCATGCAAGTTCTTTTCCATAAGCATGTATGACTATATTCGGAATACATGCCTACATTACATTGATGAATTGGAGCTAGTTCTGTGTCACCCTATGTTATAACTGTTACATGATGAACCGCATCCAACATAATTATCCATCACCGATCCAATGCCTACGAGCTTTTCACATATTGTCCTTTGCTTAGTTACTTTTCCGTTGCCACTGTTACAATTACTACAAAGCTGCTACTGTTACCTTTGCCACCGTTACCGCTACTTCCATATTACTTTGCTACTAAATACTTTGCTGCAGATATTAAGTTATCCAGGTGTGCTTGAATTGACAACTCAACTGCTAATACTTGAGAATATTCTTTGGCTCCCCTTGTGTCGAATCAATAAATTTGGGTTGAATACTCTACCCTCGAAAACTGTTGCGATCCCATATACTTGTGGGTTATCAGCTACCACCAAAGCTAGCTGACCTGGATTATCAACCCGGGGCGGGTGAGCTTCTCTACTCCATGTGATTGGTTCCTCTGACCAGCGTAGGTATCGTGGTGTCGCTGGCTCAACTGAATTGACCACACGCTTATGAACCTTCTAATCTCTCTTGCAAAGACTTGTGGTGAAAACGTGATACTAGCTGCCGCTAAGCTGCTTCAGATTACTCTGATATCCTGACTGTTGTTGCTGGTTACCCTGACTGGGTTGTTGGTTATAGCTGCCCTGATTGCCATGTCCTTGATATCCAGAATTTGAGCCGCCGCCCCCAAAGCCGGGCCCGTGTGAGCGGATCCTGACCCACCAGGCGGGCCATTATTACTGTTATGATTATGATGAAAATGGAATTCTTGTATTCCTTCATAATGAAACAATCTTTCCACAAATGAGTCGCCGGCTTATTAGGAAGACTGTGTTTCGGGCAAGGTTCCTTCAACATCGCCTCAAGGTTAAATCTCGGTCCTCCAAACTGCGGCTTGCCCTTACGAAGCTGATTGTTATGCTGAGCATTGGTGTTAGCCACAAAATCTGACTCGCCATCGGTTTGCTTGCGCTTGCCACCGTTACCCTGGTTATGACATGTCACGTTTTGCTGCTGACCCTTACCATTACCATTCTTCTTCCCCTTGTTGGACTTTTCATCATCAGATCCTGGGTCCTTGGTGTTGTCTGAGTCAGCATACTTGATGAGAGCCACCATGAGGTCTCCCATGTCATTGCAGTGATGCTTAAGCCACCCCAGCTTTTGTTTGAGAGGCGTGAAGTGACAATTTTTCCTCCAAAATCAGAACAGCGGAACCGGCCGCAATGCTATCCGATGAGTGGATAATAGCTGAGACCCGGCAAACCCAATGGTGGGCCGACTCATCCTCTCCCTGCACGCAGTTGTCCAAATCAATGATCGACACATGTTGCTTACATGTTCCTTTGAAATTCTGAATAAAACGTGCCTTCAACTCAGCCCATGAATTGTTGGAATTGGCAGGCAGCCCTTTCAACCAGGTTCGTGCTGGTCCATCTAACATCATGGTGAAATACTTGGCACATACAGCATCATTAACATCCAACATCTCCATAGCCAGCTCATAGCACTCAATCCAAGCCTCAGGCGGAAGGTCAGCCGTGTAATTAGGCACCTTGCGAGGGCCTTTAAAATCTTTAGGCAGACGCTCATTGCGTAGAGCCAGTACTAGACACGGCACACCAACTGTCCTAGAACTCATCCCGGCCTCCACAGAGGCCGAAGGGTTTAACTGAAATTGCTGATGAGTCCCCAATTGAGCTGCCAATTCCGCCTCACGACGGGCTCTAGCCTGATCTATAAGGGCCTGAGCAGCATTACCGTCACGGGGCGGATGATCATTGCGTTGCGGGTTACGACGCCGCTCACTGCTGGAAACCGCCAGCGACTCAATGCGCCGGCTGTAACTTCGACTCTGGCGCGGTGTTGAGTGAATTCGCTCACGGCTGTACGAGTAAGCTGCCTGTTGAGCCACAGTTGTCTAGAGAAGCTCCACGGTGTTCCGGGTCTCTATCGCAGCTGGAGACTCACCCTCGATTGGGATAGCTACCAATCGTGAGGCTGCGGCAATCATATTATCCAGCGGGTTGCAGTAATGACCAGAAGGTGTTGGTATCCGTTGAGGCGGGGTCAAATCCATACGGGGCGGGTCTGGCATAAGAGGTTGGGCCGCCGCTCCGGTCATAGGCGCCTCCTGAGCCCGGGTCACACCGGGCGGGTTACTCGTTCCTGCCCCAGGCGTATTAAAAAGATTCCGCCCCTCAAACTGTGAAGGCAGGCGGCTCTGGTGTCTCCTTCGAAGAACAACGTTTGACGCATTCTGATCCAGATTTAAACGGAAAGCCTCCACCCTTATCCATTGTGTTTCGGCCTCTAGCGCGGCTCACTCTGTAGCCATCCTGACATTCTCTGCATCAAGATCTTCTCGGGCCTTTGCCACCTCATCCCGTAGCTTAGCAACCTTTGCATTGTGCTGCACTTGATTCGCCGGAGTTACCTCTGCAGCTAACAGAGTTGCCAAGGCATCCAAGAGATCTGATAAGACTTGAGCCGGCGGCCGCGCAGAGCCGCTTGCCCCTACTGTCGCAGCGGCAGTTGAGCCGGACGTCATTACCGCGACAGTTGAGGAATTCAACATTGGTTGTGTGCCAGCCATAAAAATAGCAGCCCTGCTCGACGGCTCATAGGGATCTGGAATACTGTCACCATCGGAATAGCCCCCAAGCCCGTCATCCTGAAGCTGATAGATTGACTCAGTTTCTCCAGTTGAGGACTCATCGCCTGAATAGATGGCTGTCTCTCCACAAAACACAGATCCTTCCTCAAGATCCGCCCCATGAACAAAGCCAACAAAAGCATGTTTCCGGCCGGGTTGAACCCTGGCGGGCCGTGTGCGCCGAGCCGTCTCGATGATGTCGGTGCGGGTGTCCGGCTCAGGCTCTGACTCGCCGATCTTGCCGATGAAGACGTGAATCCCGCCAAAGGGGACCCGGTACCCATACTCGATTGAGTCGGCCTCGGGACCCCAGCCGGCGTCGTCGATGTAGGTCTTGCCGCGGCGACTCTTGGTCATCTGGCCCATGGCGTATCCTTTGATCCCTGAGAAGCTGCCCTTCAAGAACTCGAAACCACCGTGCTCTGGCCCCATGGTGGGCGCAAACTGTCGTGGTTTCGTCACGGCAAATGCCTTTGTGAAAGGACTTAGGTGTGGAGCCATCGCAACGTAGGTTAGCTCGAAGGGGTTGAACGGAACAAAAGACACAAAGGATTTACCCAGGTTCGGCCCCTCAAAATGAGGTAAAAGCCTACGTCCTGCTTCTAGTTGTATTGCTTGAGTTTCGATTACAAGGGAGCGAATACGCTTGGCCTAGCTCTCGATCAGTCATTTCTTGAGTTAACCCGCCGCCGGGTCTCACCTTTATATACATAGGTCGAGGTCCGGCGGCTTACAAGAGTCCGAGCTGGATCATACAACGTAACCAGCTCGGTTTCTAAATCTCCTTGTTGTACCAAGCAAGTCATCATCATGGCGGCTCACACCTTTGGGTCTTGAGTCGCCTTCGGGTCTTGGGCCTCCGATAAGCCTGCTCATGAACCGCCTCCTACAGGTCTTGTCTTCTTGGGCTTGCTTGGGCCCTTTGCTATAAGTCGCCAACTGTGTAACCCGACCCTTGTTGGGCGGGTCACACCGCGGGGTTATATCCCCAACAAATACAATGTATGGTGTATGTATATAATATATGTATGTATACAATTTGCATAGAAAAAATTTGACCACATGTGTGTATGTATATTTTAATGTTGTATCTTAAAAATATTGATGAAAAACATGTTTTAGATGATTTAGATGATTATTATTTTTACTATATGTATGTATGTTTAAGGTTTTTTCACTAGTTTTTTTAATACAATGTATGTATATATATATGTATTGTAGATGAACGGTGGAATTTGCATAGATTTTCCGTTTTTTAGTTTTTTATACTTATAGAAAAAAGTTGCATAGAAAAAAGTTGACCGTGTATTAATAATATTTTAATGTTAATATTATCTTAATGTTGTATTTGCAAAAGTTTGTCATGTATTTGCAAAATCAAGTGAAAAAGAATTACGAAAATCACAATCAAGCATTTAAAAAATGTTAAATTTGCATAGAATTTGTTCTTGACGTCAATGATGCCCGGCCCGCATCCTCGTCACCGACTCGTTCGCGACGACGTCCTGCTTCAGAGGCGCCATGTCCGGGACTGGGCTCCGTCGGGCTGGCACTGGGAGGTGCTACCTTCAGTGGCGCGCATGTTGGTGAGGAACCCGGGTCCCGTCGTCGACCCGGAGCTTCTTTGGTGGCTGGCGCGTGGGCCACATTCGGTGCGGAGCCTGGCGTCCCCCGCGAAGGTGGTACGTCACCGTGTCAGGGAGGAGGACGAACACATCCATCGCTACATGGTTTCGTTGGACGTCAGGTTCTCCAATACCTGGCAGGTTCTTCAGGGATCTCACCCGAGCTATGATCCTGTGATCGTTCCTTCTCTTTGGGTGTCCATCGCGAGTGATGTTAATTAGCTAATGATGTTATATATATATGATAATATTCAAGATGTATTAGTGATAATACTCAAGATGTATTCGAGATTATATTCGATAATATTCGAGACGATGTATTCGACATTATATTATTCGATAATATTCGAGACAATGTATTCGAGATTATATTCGACGATGCATATTAATTATCTAGATTATTCGAGATGTATATATTAGTTATATTATTCAAGATGCATATTATCTACTATGATTCAGTTTTTCCTTATTGATTGCATGCATTCTAATTTGAATACTAAATTGTTTTATCTTTCTTCTGGATTAGTTAAATAAAAGCTATGGACAATACCGGCAGAGAAGGAGAAGAGACTCTGTTCGACATCATACGCTCCCCGAGCCCAGATGATGACGGCTCGCAATATCTGAACAATTCCGGTCAGGGTATGATGTTTGGTGAAGACGAATGAATAGATGAAGGCCACAACAATGATGATGAAGGAAATGTTGTTCTTCAAATAACAAAGACCGGCGAGGTATATTTATATAAGGCATCTGGTGATCATTACATGTTTTAATTGATTTGTATATATATTAACGAATCGATCTTTCTTCTTTTAGCCCTCCAGATTGAGCAAATCTTCTACAAGAAAAGGGGCAGTTCGAGGCCCGGCCAAAAAGTTGCAGGCTGGCGTAAAGTACAACATCAATGCCATCAAACGTAATGGCGAACCGCTTGAACCTAAGAAGAATGCGAACAAGTTCATTCGTCAATGCGGAGTTATTGTCAGGGACCAAATCCCGATCTCCGTTCAAGAATGAAAAAAGCCAGCAAAGGGAGATCCAGATGTTACTTTTTTCTCTGAAAGAGCAAAAGATCTGCTTTGGGAATCGCTCATGTCACATTTCACCCTACCAGATCATTTGACAGATGCAGATCTGGAGAAAGTCAGGAAGAGTGTTCTTAAGAAGATGGCGATAGCATTCAACAACCACAAGAAATATATATGGGCCGCATACGTCAAAGCAGGAAAGCAGACTCCAGAATTCAAGGGAACACTGGAAAAGGCAAGAGATCACTGGGACGCTTTCGTGCAGTTCAAGGAATTGGAAACAACTCAAGAACAGTCGAGAATAAACAAGATTAATGCTGTGAAAAAGAAGAGGCACCATACTCTGGGACCAGGTGGCTACGAGGTGGCCCTGCCTAAGTGGGATCTCGTTGAGCAAGAGATGATTGCTGCAGGGGTCACTCCAGTTACATTGAGCTGGCCCCCCAGGTGCAGGACTTGGTTTTATGTGCATGGGGGAAGTTGGACCCAGAGACAGGACTGGTTTTGGAGTGAGCAAGTCTTAAAGAAGCCTCCGACGCTTTACTTGTAGCAATAGAAGAGGCTCGAACGGGGGCGTTCACGCCCAACAAAGAGAACGACGAGCTTACACGCGCCCTGAAGAATCCTAAACACCCGGGACGAACACAAGGCAAAGGCGTTGTTCCGTGGTTTGAGGGGTTTGCGGATTGGACGCCGACTACAGAAGCCGTGCGAGAAAGAAGCAGCAGGAGGAGCATAAGAGGAAGCTGGAGGAGGAGCAGAGGAAGGAGGAAGAAGTACGCCTTCAAGGCCTAGAATCAAAGCACGCGGAGTTGGAACTCGCTTTCAGGCGGCGGCAGCAGCAGATTGACTCACTTAGTCAGGAAAGGGGGTCTCAGCAGCGGCAACAACTAGCGGATCCAACATTGGATAGCCCCGTCCCATCTATGCTGAGAAGCAGCATGGGTTCCACACAGGCCGATGATGCACTTCTGGCTAGATACCTCGTGGATGATATCATAGCTACGACACCTTGTGAGCTACACATGAAAGTGAAGAACATATCCATGAAGGTGGCGGACGGCTATGCTTTAACAAACCCCCCTGAAGCAACCTTCCATTGCAATCCGATTCCAGCTGGCTATGCTCGTGTCGGGGTTGATGAAGTGATGACAGGATATTACGAGCTAGAGCTTGAAATTCTTGGAGGTGACACGCAGCACACACTGGGAGATGCCATACATCGTATCATTCTATGGAGAAAGGATTCCATTGACTTTCCAAGGCCACCGACTCCTGCTCCTCCAAGTCCACCACCGCGTCAGCCGACTCCTCCTCCTCTAAGTCCGGCACCGGGTCAGCCGACTCCTCCTCCTCCAAGTCCGGCACCGCGTCAGTCGACTCCTCCTCCTACAAGTCAGGCACCGCGTCATCCGTCTCCGCCGCCTCAGCAACAGCGGAAGAGAGGCGCTGCAGCTACGTCGGCTAGCGGTACAACAGGCAAGAAAATCAGATATGGTCCAAGCCTCAAGGATCCCCCAAAGTTGCCTTACGAGATGATTGACGAGGAAAACAATGCTGAAGCGCAAGCCCAATTCAGGGCCCATTTTGGACCGAACCCCCCCCCCCCCCCCCCGCCGCCAAAGGAAAAAGTACCCGAGAAAGTCGTACAACACTTTATTGATAATGCTCAACCGGCTGTGAAGAAAAAGGACTCAGACTATGAGCACTCTATCAAGAAGTTATATCGTGCACAAAAACAAAAGGAGTCGAGCTCAAGCCAAGCAGTGGGCAAAAAAGCGGGAAAATTGTTCCCCAGCTGGGAGAACAGGCAGTGCAATCGACCCCCCCCCCCCCCCCGCTCATTGTACAACCACATGGGAGTACCGCCGATCAGCTAATAATAACCGACGATCATAGAAGGCGGGCTAAAGAGGCCGATGTCACTGTTCAACAACTCCTAGACATCGAGGAATTCCAAACGTTTAAAAAGGAGGAATTAAGATGGAAATTTGTCCCCGGGCAACCTCTGGTCAAGCCTGAGGAGATCCCGCTTCTATCAACGAGAATGTTGAATTGCATGAGTGGTACCTGAGAGAAGTAAAGAACGGGCGAGAGTCCCTCATGGTGAAAATCAAGGAAGAGCATTACTTCCATGCAAAAGATTTGTGGGTTGAGTTTCAAGAAATGTTTCAGTTATTCAATCAAGACGCACTCGACAAATCTATCGTCAGTTGCTATTGTCTGTAAATGATTTCTTTCTGTAATTTAAGTCTCTAGCTAGTTGTGCTCGTTCATTACCTGTAATTATCCTCACTATATTATTTTCTATGGTATTATGCAGAATGAAGATGTATGAAATGAAAAGAGGTGGACGCTATGGCATTGGGTTCATTGACCTAAATACCATTAATCAAGAGACATGGTCAATTGAATGGCCGAGAAAAGACACAGAGAGAAGCTTGCTAGAGTTTTTGAAGCGACTAAATACCCAACCAGAAATAGTACTTCCTTACAACTTTGGGTGAGTGTCACTATATCTTGTACTCCAAATTCTATTTTTGCTTACTAGATGTTAATAAGTGTAGTTCATGAGTTATGCTTATACAGACGTGTGCGCATGCAGTTTCCACTGGATCCTGCTAATCATTGAAGTTGACGAGGGAAAAGTTAAAGTACTGGACTCACTATATAAAGATACTAATGAATACTCAATCGTGAGGGGGATGGTCGACAGGTAATTTCAATCATTATCGCACTATGTCGGCCTCTTTAGTTCATTTCCTGATATCAACTAATTAATAACTCCTTTATTCATTTTCTTTATCGGTGATACGTCCATTTTGCATCATGCTTTTATATCGATATTTATTGCATTATGGGCTGTTATTACACATTATGTCACAATACTTATACCTATTCTCTCTTATTTTGCAAGGTTTACATAAGGAGGGAGAATGCCGGCAGCTGGAATTCTGGGCTGGAAAAGGAGCAAATATTAGAGACCTATTCTGCACAACTCCAAAAGTCCTGAAACTCCACGAAAGTTATTTTTGGAAATAATAAAAAATATTGAGAGGAAGAAGTACGTCAGGGGGCCCCACCTGGCCATGAGGGTGGGGGCGCGCCCTACCCCCCAGGGCGCGCCCCCCTGCCTTGTGGGCCCCCTGTTGGCCCTCCAGTGCCCATCTTCTGGTATATGAAGTCTTTCGTCCGAAGAAAAATCATAAGCAAGCTTTCGGGACGAGACTCCGCCGCCACGAGGCGGAACCTTGGCGGAACCAATCTAGGGCTCCGGCAGAGCTGTTCTGCCGGGGACACTTCCCTCCGGGAGGGGGAAATCATCGCCATCGTCATCACCAACGCTCCTCTCATCGGGAGAGGGCAATCTCCGTCAACATCTTCACCAGCACCATCTCCTCTCAAACCCAAGTTCATCTCTTGTATCCAATTCTTGTCTCCAAGTCTGGGATTGGTACCTGTAGGTTGCTAGTAGTGTTGATTACTCCTTGTAGTTGATGCTAGTTGGTTTATTTGGTGGAAGATCATATGTTCAGATCCTATATGCATATTAATACCCCTCTGATTATGAACATGAATATGCTTTGTGAGTAGTTACGTTTGTTCCTGAGGACATGGGAGAAGTCTTGCTATTAGTAGTCATGTGAATTTGGTATTCGTTCGATATTTTGATGAGATGTATGTTGTCTATCCTCTAGTGGTGTTATGTGAACGTCGACTACATGACACTTCACCATTATTTGGGCCTAGAGGAAGGCATTGGGAAGTAATAAGTAGATGATGGGTTGCTAGAGTGACAGAAGCTTAAACCCTAGTTTATGCGTTGCTTCGTAAGGGGCTGATTTGGATCCACATGTTTCATGCTATGGTTAGGTTTACCTTAATACTTTTGTTGTAGTTGCGGATGCTTGCAATAGAGGTTAATCATAAGTGGGATGCTTGTTCAAGTAAGGACAGCACCCAAGCACCGGTCCACCCACATATCAAATTATCAAAGTACCGAACGCGAATCATATGAACATGATGAAAACTAGCTTGACGATAATTCCCATGTGTCCTCGGGAGCGCTTTTCTCTATATAAGAGTTTGTCCAGGCTTGTCCTTTGCTACAAAAAGGATTGGGCCACCTTGCTGCACTTTATTTACTTTTGTTACTTGTTGCTCGTTACCAATTATCTTATCACAAAACTATCTGTTACCTATAATTTCAGTGCTTGCAGAGAATACCTTACTGAAAACCGCTTATCATTTCCTTCTGCTCCTCGTTGGGTTCGACACTCTTACTTATCGAAAGGACTACGATAGATCCCCTATACTTGTGGGTCATCAGTCGGCGGGCAGGGCTTGTCAAAAGTTCATCAAACAGGTTGAAGGCCAATGGAAAGAACAACTGAAATGGGTGTGACCCAAGGTAATTAAGTAGTACTAGCTAAGTCTGCGCATCTCTTTAATTCTAGTTTCAATACCATTATCATGCTTGATTAATTATTATCTAATTGAATTATATTCTCGTAAAGTGTCAGAGGCAGGCGCCGGGGAATAATTTATGTGCATCCTACGTTTGCGAGAACATTCGCATTATGACGTCCGAAAGGACCAAAGATGATAGACAACTTTGGGTACGTTTGCCAGAACACTATTCACAATTCTTTTTATCGTGATCTAATATATACATACACAACTAATACATTCATATTGATCTTCTTTTTTAATAAAGATGCAAGAGATGCGGGATAAGCTCCTACCACGGGACCTCGTACGAGCAATTCAAGAGGAAATAGCGGGATTTTTGCTCGACCAGGTCATAGATCCCAAAGGAGAATACCATTACACCTAATGCCTGCATGTAATGATCTGCAAATTGTAGGAGAAATTGTATATTCCAAATTGTATATATGTGTGTGTGTGTGTGTGTGTGTGTGTGTGTGTGTGAATGGTCGTACGAGAAATTCGATGATATATATATATAGGATCGATTCTACGAGAAATTCTATTTATATATATGCATAACGTGTAGAGTATGTAGTAGCGTAAAATATGTTTGAAATGAAAAATAATTAAATGGAAAACACAAAATTAAAAGGAAAAATAAACACCTAAATCCTTTTAGTCTCGGTTGGTGTAACCAACCGGGACCAAAGGCCCCCAGCCCCCCGGCGCGGGCTCGTGCCACGTGGTGGGCCTTTGGTCCTGGGTCGTGACGAACCGGCACTAAAGGGGAGGGCCTTTAGTCCCCACCCTTTAGTGCCGGTTGGTGAACTGGGATTAAAGGTCCTTACGAACCGGGACTAAAGCCCAATTCTGCACTAGTGTATTTGCAAGCAAAGCGAGTATTACTACTACTTAAAAGTAGTCATTTTTTATAAAGGATGAATTTTATTAACTCAAAATGAAGTATTAAGAGGATATAAAAACAGTGAGCACACACCCGGCCTCTGCATAGCTATTGTAAGGGCATTTCCCGCATTAATGTTTTGGTGTTCATGACAATGCAATTTGTGGACTAACCGTGTACTTAAACTACACAGGTATACACTATGTGGCACAAGAAGTTTGGGCACCCCTCTGGATGGAAAAGAGAAAAGACGACATTTCCGATGCGTTATTTCTTTGGTCTGTGAAATCTATACTATTAAGAGGGGTCCGCACTGGAAGGTACTGGGTGAATCAAACACGTGCACATCTACTTATTGCACCCACATATAGCCTTCTGTTTCGAGGAAAGAGCCTCAAATTCAACTAAGTGTAGGAATTCCATCACTAGCGGGGGTACCAGTTATCCGGTGCTTCCGGAACAACAACCGCCCGAGGGGTGATTCCCTCGGGTCAGGCAGTGTCCCACATGGTGGTGGTGTTGGAGTTGTACCGCTCCTCTCTAGAGATTGTACCGCCAGGGACTTAGCCACCCCACAAGGCACATCCGAACGGTTGTTTCGGCTGTAGTACCAACCCAACCACCGGAAAAGGGTGATTCCTTTCGGGTGGCTGGGCGGTAGTCGCCTGGTTGTCCCGGCTACTATCCTTGCAGCGGTACAATCGGTGGTTTGAGGCGGTAGTACCACTTCGGACTTAGCGACTATAGGAGCTTGGACGCTGTGGTTGTTCTGGTCCATGTACCGGCCCTTGTATCGCAAATGGGTGACTCCGTTTGGGTACTAGGGTGGTACACAATGGTAGCTGTACAATTGTCCCTGCTGAATTGTATTCAACAGTACTACCAGTGGTACTGGTGATTGTATCGCACTGAGCATGGCAGGTTGGCAAAACCACCTTGAGCGGTTGTACTGGACCCTAGTCCGGTTGTACCGCTCTCGAGTTACTCCGCGCTATAACGGTTGGATTTGGGAGACCCTGTATAAGAGGTGGTTCTTCCACCTCCCCACTCACCTCTTGTCAGTCTCTCTCCTCCATTGATGCCCTAAGAGCTTTCTTGCCCGATCTCCTTTTCTAGCCAACCAAACTTGTTGATTTCCTAGATCTACAATTCCACCAAAGAAAATTTGATTCCCCCGTATATTCACTTGTGGAACTTGTTACTCTTGGATGTTTGGGCACCCTAGACAAAAGAGGTCACCTCGAGGCCACATTCCATTGTGGTGAAGCTTCATGTGAAGGAAATATGCCCTAGAGGCAATAATAAAGTTGTTATTTTATATTTCCTTATTCATGATAAAGGTTTATTATTCATGCTAGAATTGTATTTATCGGAAACCTTAATACCTGTGTGAATACATAAACAAACACCGTGTCCCTAGTAAGCCTCTACTAGACTAGCTCGTTGATCAAAGATGGTTAAGGTTTGTTTATGCTAAGCCTCCATCACATGTGTTTGTTTATGCTAAGCCTCCATCACATGTGTTGTCATTTGATAATGGGATCACATCATTAGGAGAATGATGTGATGGACAAGACCCATCTGTTAGCTTAGCATAATGATCGTTCAGATTTATTGCTATTGCTTTCTTCATGTCAAATACATATTCCTTCAACTATGAGATTATGCAACTCCCGGGCACCGGAGGAATACCTTGTGTGCTATCAAACGTCACAACATAACTGGGTGATTATAAAGATGCTCTACAGATATCTCTGAAGGTGTTTGTTGAGTTGGCATAGATCGAGATTAGGATTTGTCACTCCGAGTATCGGAGAGGTATCTCTGGGACCTCTCGGTAATACACATCATAAGCTTGCAAGCAAACGACTAAGGAGTTGGTCATGAGGTGATGTATTATGGAACGAGTAAAGGGACTTGCCGGTAACGAGATTGAACTAGGTATGAAGATACCGACGATCAAATCTCGAGCAAGTAACATACCGATGGACAAAGGGAATTACGTATGTTGTCATAACGGTTCGACCGATAAAGATCTTCGTAGAATATGTAGGAGCCAATATGGGTATCCAGGTTCCGTTATTGGTTATTGACCGGAGAGGTGTCTCGGTCATGTCTACATAGTTCGCGAACCCGTAGGGTCCTTACGCTTAATGTTCGTTGACTATATAGTATTATATGAGTTATGTGATTTGGTGACCGAATGTTGTTCGGAGTCCCGGATGAGATCACGGACATGACGAGGAGTCTCGAAATGGTCAAGCGATACAGATTGGTATATACGACGATGGTATTCGGACACCGGAAGTGTTCCGGAGGGTACGGGGTACCTATCGGGTCACCAGAAGGGGTTCCGGACACCCCCGGCAAAAGATATGGGCCTTATGGGCCAAGAGGGAAAACGCACCAGCCACAAGGGGCTGGTGTGCCCCCCATATGGGTCGGCCAAGAAGGAGAAGGAAAGAGGGGAAGGGAGAGGAAAGAGAGGGAATAGGATTCCCCCTTCCTTCCCTCTCCCCCTCTCTTTCCTTCCCCCTCCGGCAAATAAGGAAGGGGGGCACGTCACATGGGAGGACCCCAAGTAGGATTCGGCCTACTTGGGGCGCCCTCTTGGCTGCTCCCTCCTCCCCCACCTATATATATGTGGGAGGGGGCGCCTAGCACACCCAGACAATTGCCTAGCCGTGTGCGGCTCCCCCCTCCATCGTTTACCACCTCGGTCATATTTTCGTAGTGCTTAGGCGAAGCCCTGCGGAGATCACTTCACCATCACCGTCACCACGCCGTCGTGCTGACGGAACTCTACTACTTCGACGTCTTGCTGGATCAAGAAGGCGAGGGACGTCACCGAGCTGAACGTGTGCTGAACGCGGAGGTGCCGTACGTTCGGTACTAGATCGCTTGGATCGCGAAGAAAGTTCGACTACATCAAACTCATTGTGAAACGCTTCCGCTTACGGTCTACGAGGGTACGTAGACACACTCTCCCCTCTCGTTGCTATGCATCTCCTAGATAGATCTTGCGTGGGCGTAGGAATTCTTTTTTGTTTTCATGCAACGTTCCCAACGTCATGGTGATGTTGGGAGCCTCCAATTAAGTTGTGAAGAGAGCTCCAACCTTTTTTGTAAAGGTTCGGTCGCCACCTTCAAGAGCACCGCTAGTGGAATCACGACATCTTGCATCGTGCGAGGCGTGATGAGAATAAGGTGGTCCTAGTGACATCTTGGGGAGCATTTTGCCTCCATACCTCTCCAATGGAGACATACCTCCCCCAAAGGAGGGAACTTCGGCAACACATCCGGTATCCTCACTTGCGGTTACTTCATGCCTTTACTTTATGCAAGCTTTTATTGTGAGTTTATCTTGTACTTGCATTTGTTGTTGGTGTGCTTGTCATATAGTTTGTCCACCTAGTTGCATATCTAGGCAACCTATTTCTTGTTGAGCCTTAATTTTGTTAAAAGAACTTAAAAATTGTTAATCACCTATTCACCCCCCCTCTCTAGTCGACCATATCGATCCTTTCAGCTATGGTGCATACATACAAAGCCAACGCACAAATAAATTACACTAGCAACTAACTAACAAAGTCATAAAAGACCGAAGTTATGCCATGGTGGAGTAAAAAAAAGAACTTTGAAGCGGTCAAAACAATCATCAACAAGCTACAACGACAATCATATCTGCACCAACCATCTCTTGACATCACAAGTACAAAGAGAAGTGTTCTTCAACATTAACGCCTTCGTGAAAGGAAAAAACGCTCAAGTGTCGCCATCATCAAATCCCACTACCGAAGGCCGGATCATGAGTTTTAACCTGAAGAACAAGTCCGAGCAAATCCGAGCAATGCCTTCAATAAGGTAACGACACAAAAAACATTGTTATTGCTAGATATAACCAAATAAGGTCAGGCCTCGGGTTTTCACCTGGAGCTCGAGACCGATACTTGGGAAGCAACACCAAACTGAAGTCATCATGTGTTGTCACCACCACTTTTCGTGATCCAACGGTTATGTGCGTAACACGGTCTTGACATGAGAGGCCATGAAAGTGAAGACCATGCTCCACAAGCAGGCAGTCAAGCTGCAACAAGAGTCGGTCGCCACCAAAGGCTCTAAATAGCGAAGTTCGCTGTCACACATTGCATGGGATATTGAAGAGGAAGGTCATCAGCACCGTCAAAATCTCAATTCAGGATGCTCCGGCAATCCCGCACCATTCTCATGCTCTGTTGATCTCATTCGTGGTGGCAAAATCAGTCGGCAAAACATACTCGTCGTTGTCGCCGGATCTAAAGATTCCAGATCCCCCATCCCGTCGTGGCAATCACCTACCAGCACAGGACCACGCTATCACCTATGCGCCCCAGCAGAGAACCGTCATATTAGGACACAGTAGGCCACTACCGCCCGTCTACCTGCAGATGGGATTGTGACCATCGACATATCACACTAGAGATCGCCTGCCCGGCTAGATAATCCAGGGCCGTCGATGGACATCCATGCCCTCCACCTCAAGCCATCATCCATAGATCGCATGTACAGAGCAATGCCACAGACGCCGGATGAGGACCGATCCATGCAGCTGCAACGTCCCTAAGAACCACACCGGTGAGAGGCTACCCCTGCGATGTTCGTCGTCGCAAAGATGCCAGATCTGGGTCATGCCCTCCCCCAGCAGCAGCCACCACCACAAATGTGCCCCACCGCATCCGCCCAACATCACGGCGCAGCACCACACCGCCGCACCTCTGTGCCCGACGCTCGCTTGTGCCACTTTGTCGAGCGTTGTACACCACGTTCGGCCCCGCATCACCAGGTGAGCCTACCCGCAAGCCACAACCAAAAGAAATGTTGCGCCCTCCCGGGCTTCGCAGGCGGCTCTCTGATGGCAACACACCGAGAGAAGAGAAGGGAGGAGGGCCTAATGGCGGCGGCAACTGGAGTTCCCCCGTGTCCCCAAGGGTGGGCGATGTAGAGGGACAAAGGGAGACTTAAAAGTAGTCATGCGTCCACAAGTTTTGTAATTTGTAAAATGCTCTAGTGTAAAGAGGCTCATTTAGAGGGAGGTGCATTGTCTTGGTCCACCACAGGCCAAGGCACCCTCTCACCTTCGTAGTCCACCATTAAGCACGAACTTTGTTTCCCACCAAGCATGTACTTTTTCTCTATCTTAAGGGTAGGCTTGGTATTTCCAAATACTCTTGACCTATATAAGTCTCATATGGTGGCCATTCACTTTCACTTGAATGCAACTCAAGCAAAAAATCATTTCAAGGTAGGCTTGGAGGTTAAGGTCATATTTACACATAGTAATACTTCTACCGACTACAATTGTCACATTATCCCTCTTTTTCTATAAAAAATCCCTTCACAGTTGTCTTTGTTAGCATAGGAGTAAGTTGCGCTCCACGATACGACCAAATCATACTATTTCTTCAACTTGTCACGATGGTGTGTAGATAAATCACCCGATCTACGACCAAATCTTCATTGTTTCTCCGACTCGTAACGGCAGTGTATAGATACGACGCCTGATCCGCTCCAGTACACGATCAATCTTTGCTATTTCTCCAATTTATAGCAACAGTGTCTAGATACACGACCCGATCTGCTCCAGATACCGTCAAGTCTCTACTGCTTTTCCAAATTGTAACGGCAGCGGGTAGATAGAGCACACAGATCTGGAATCACGCGGTGGGCAGGGGCAGAGGAGGGAGCGGGGTTTTGGTGGATAAAAGCAGGGGAAAGTGATGCTAGGGTTTTACTACAAGGGTAGAAGCACTCGGGAAGCAGCGAGAACAAAAACCACCCACACACACAGACCCAAAAACCAAATCATCTGAGTTCACAGGGTTTTACCCGTTCCTCTCCTCCGCCCTCCCCCGTCCGGCCCCGGCGAGCGCTCGGGCGGCGAGGCCCTCCTCCGCCCTCCACCCCCTCCCCCCTCCCCCTGCCCGGAGGCCAGATCGGATCAGCGTGGCCCCCCTCCGCCCCGCGACGGGCTCCTGCCCCGACCCACCGGCCCCGTCGTACCAGACGCGGCTCTGAATCTCCGTCCCCTGCCGGCCGCCGCCGCGCGCGCTTCATCGCGCGCTCCGCCGCTCCCGCCCCCCTCCGCCCCGCCCGCAGTCTTTGCCCATTGGGCTCCAAAGGTACGGGCTTTGCTTGTTCGATTTCGTCCTACGATTGGATAAACCCCACCGACCTGCCCAATTTCCGGAGATCCGCCCCTGGCTGCTCGGTGAGCGCTCTGTTCTCCATTTCAGGCCAAGAAATGGTGTTCCGGAAGAAGTCCGAGGGAGGATCCGTTGTCCGGCGACCTCGCAAGCCACGGGACACGACTCTGGCTCCGGTACACAGCTTTTCTTTTGTGACAGGCTCTTATACATATTTGATTCTGTAGTAAGCTTTCTTGGAAATGCATTTTGGGTCTGTTTGATGGCCAATTGTAATCCTTCCAGGTGAAGCGCTCCGCGAGGTTAAAGAAAAAGCAGATGTACGCTCTTGATCTGCTCGCCACAGTTGCAGAATCCTTGTCCTCAGATGAGGATGATTATTCCACCGAAAGCGACCAAGATGTAGCAGCAGCAAGTCATAATTCAGACAGGGCATCTGTTAAAGCAGAACAATTTGATGAAGCCCCGCAGCTCAATAGCACAGCATTGGAGAATGATTGCTGCAGAGGATATACAGTGGGCTGTGATGGTATCTGTGCCTCTCTCGGACAAACTAGCATACGCAAGACAGAGGACTTATCGACCCAGAATGTTGCTGATACAGTAGAGGGGTCACTAATAGAAAAGGCAGATGCGGACAACTTATTGACCCAAAACGTTGCTGATGCAGCAGCAGAGCCACTGATAGAAAAGAAGCCAGATGTGTTTGCTGAGGGCTCATTGGTTAGTTGTACAAAACCATCTCTATTGGATTGTGGTCTTGGCACAATTCCGGAGTATGGAACTATTGGAGTATGCCATCCTTGTTTCCCGACGTCGGCAGACGTTAAACAAGTGCATCAAGCCACACCTGCAATAATCAGAAGTCTGGTAGATGGCAATGCCGCAGCTCTGCATGGTTTGGTTGACACCATGGATCTGGATGTCAAACCTTCTGTGCTTAATTCTGAGAGTAGCTCAGGAGTGCACTTTGGTGGCCATGACAATGGCCATAGGGCTTCTCCATTCTATCCGGTTCAAGTGCAGCATGCTGCAGATATAGATAATGATGAAAAATCCACCAGGTGTGTGCTTCCAAGCACCTCAGGAAGCAAGGGTGGTTATTTGCCAAATAAAGGTGACTGTAGAACAAGGAGATTGTTGTCCACCAGGATGAGGAAGGCAGCTCGTAATAAGATGTGTGGAGAGCTGCCCAATAAAGGTATTTGGAATTGATCTCTATGTCCTCCACAGCTCCGTAGTTTCCATAAAAAGAATGATATTTCTTTTGCTATTCTATATCATTTACCATGATATGGGAAAAAATGATATAAAGTAGCAAGAGAAAGATTCGTTTCTTATGGAAACCGTGGAGCTGTGGAGGAAATGAAAATCAACCACTTACAGGTTCAGCTAAAAAAAAACTATATATCATTTCCGCTAGTTATAGCTGGAATTGTGCTGAATAGTGTTATTTTATTTAAAGGTAGCAAGTTCGGTGGAAAGAAGATATCCGCTACACGTCGGAGGGCGCAGATGCAACGAATGCTCAAGACAAAAAAAGTAGTTGAATGCTACTCTGCACAGCCATCTGATGAAGGGGTCCTAACTGAAAGTATGTACTCCCTCCGATCCAAAATAAGTTTTGTGGTTTTGGTTCAAATTGCCATTTTGAACCAAAACCACAACACTTATTTTGTATCGGAGGGAGTAGCATACTTGTATTGCCATTTTGCCTGGTATTTAAAGGGCACAAATTGCTTAGTACTATTCAATTGTAACATTTTACACAGTTGGTACAGCTTTAGCATTTGATGCACAGTATTGGATAGCCTCACTTCCTGTTTTGGTATACTTCCTAAAGTAAAATGCTGGTTGCCATTTCCAGCCAGTGGGACATCATGCTCCAGGGGAGGTCAGGATCCAACTTGTGCTTCTGAGTCCAGTCAAAGAAAGCCATGTGCTTCTGAGGGCTGTAATGGTAATCCTGGATATTTTCTGCAGTATTTACATACATGGAACGATTTCGTGATTCTTCGACACGATGACTTACTATTGTTTTCGTTTATTTCCAGTCAAGTTCATCATCAAGTCGTTCAACATTCCTGAGCTATCAATTGAGGTCCCTGAAAATGCAACAGTTGGTTCATTGAAGGTAAAACACTATATGTGCATCAAATTGTATAAAATAATTATTGACTTATTAGCAACCATACACTCAATGTGTCTACCAGGATATTCTCTTTATTCTTTGCTGGCAGTAATCTATTATCAGTAACATTATCTCCAATAGTTGTTTGTGGAAAATCAGTGAGCAGTCTGGCATGCCCTGTACAGAATTCAGAAATACATCATTGTTTAATGTCTAGCTGACTGATTTTTTAAATTCCAGCAATCTAAAATATTGTTATACTGAAAGGATGATGCATTTTAGCAGTAATTTTGATCTATCCAACATGGAAAAATTTAGTGGCATTTTTCCCCGTCTTGATGTATTACCATAATTGCTCTGCACTTAAAATATTTGTTGCTGTTACCTTCTTATGTTAAACATGTTTCAATTTTGTCTTCAGAGAATTGTAATGGATGCTGTTACTAGTAAAGTTGAAGGCAGCCTCAGTGTCAGTGTGCTACTTCAAGGGAAGATCATTCAAGATGACAATAAGACGCTTCATCAGGCTGGGATTTGCCACGGGGCAAAACCAGATAGCATAGGCTTCACACTGGAATGTGAAGCTAAGCAAGATTCTCGTCCTTCAGGAATAGCACCTGAAGAGATGGACTCCGCTGGTCCATCTGTTGTGAATCCGTTGTCGAAGTAAGTTACCCATAAAGCCACCTCTTCTCGCACTATTATACTGGAGATTTGCATTAGGTTTACTGATCAGAAAGAAGAAAAGCATTACCAAGATGCTTTGCAGATGTTTCAAAATATCATTTTGCTTGATCTCTGTTGTTTATGCTCATCTAAGGATTTCCTATACTCCACCATTTTCCAGGATAAAGTTCGAACAGCCTTTTATAAGCTGCACTCTGGGTGATTATCCCTATGAAGGGGCTGCGCAAGTCAGGCCAGAAATCTGCCAAGCGATCGTCCCCTATGGGACTTCAAACCCAGATGTGCTGGCCATCGTGCCGGTTGTTCCCAGGTCAAGGCAGAGGGACTTCGGGCAAAGGCGTAAGCGGAGGCCCTTCTCCGTTGCTGAGGTGGAGTTGCTGGTGGAAGCTGTGGAGCTGCTTGGTTTCGGCAGGTTTGTTTGTGCCCAGGATAGTTCTTCCATCACAGGGTCAGCGCAGATCACACCATTTCGTCTCATGTGACCCATCTTTGTCTTCTTCCTTCCAGGTGGAAAAACGTCAAGAACCATGCGTTTCGCGACAACGAGGAGAGGACCTATGTCGACCTCAAGGTAATCCCTTGAAAACGGCTCAGTGGAAAAACCTCAGAGTCGCTAGCCATCACCATCTTTTTTTTTTTTTTTTGCGGGTAGCCATCACCATCTTTTGATCCTGGCACTGCTCCATTCCACCGCTAATTACCTCGCCGCCTGATGCTCCCCTGTAACTAGCCACTTGTTTGCCATGCGTATCTTTCTGCCAGTGTGAATGAAGCACTGGATTTTACTCATCATAGCGTGATAGTATAACACAGAAACTCTGTTATCCGTTCTTAAAGCTTGCTGAAATGTCTTTTCTGTGGAGCAGGACAAGTGGAAGAACCTGGTGCACACGGCGAGCATCCCCCCGCAGCTCCGGCGGGGCAGGGCGATCCCGCCGCAGGACCTCCTGGACCGAGTGCTGGCGGCGCAGGCCTACTGGACCGTGCACCACGCCAAGCGCGACGAGGAGGAAGGCAGAGACTAGACTGACCGATCCGCCCATCCCCGTGTAAAAAAAAAAGAGAAGAGAGAGAGAAACGAAGCAACTGCGTGCGCCTGGTATTGCTGGATGAGAGTCAAATGCAATGCAATGTCAATGACAATGTGTGCACCTAGGGTGCCCAGAGACCCCGGAGCGGGTCTGGGCCGCGTCTTGTTCTGCGACTGTTATGTATGGTTTCTATCTAGATTGTCAGTCAGTCAAAACCTGGTGCGGGTTCTGTCTGGGTTTGAGTATCAAATCTGTGGGTGTATGTAACTAGAAAATTTATGATGGTATGAAAATGAGGCAAACTCTTCGTCTGTCTGTCTGTTTGTTTGTCCATACACACATGGTGAAAGCTAGCCAGATATGTGATGTCTGTTTCTATCTTGTGTGTGGGTTTCGGGTGTCTTTGAAAGGAGATGGATGGATGTTTTCCTTGATGGGATCTGCTGTGCATTTCCTTTGTTGGGATGGGATGCCACTCTGTTTCTTTCTTTGCAGTGGTGTGGTGAAGAATATGATGTACTAGCATCCATGGAGCATTTTGTTTCATGATGATGTCTACGCTGTAGTCTGCCGCTCGGGAAATAGGTTGCTTGGTCCATTTTGGAGCATGCACGTTTGCACTTTTGCGGTGTTGGTATGATATATGTAGCGTAGAAATGGCAATGTATGAGAACATTACCATTATGATGATGATCTAGAGGGGGGCGTACAGTGAAGCTGGGCCAGCAGATAGAGCTGGTTCAGGAAAGGCCAATTGGGGAAGGCGTCAGGCCTGACGCCTCACTGGTGACGGCGGTTCAGCCCATGTGGATACGGATCAGCATGTGGGGTATATTCAGACGAAGAAATGGTCTCCTACTGTTTTTTATTATGCCGTGGTTTTCTCTATCTCTATACTAATTATAGGCATATTATTATACTACTTGTTCTGGTTAAAAAAAGAATGTAAGGTTTCATCTTTCGTTAGCTTCACACCACCTCTTCATCCCTCCTCCCACCTTTCACCGACTTTTCTCGGTTTTTGACCCCTTTCGGGTTTCATCAGACCAATCTTTGGTGATCCAATAAATCAGATCAATGTTTGGTATAACAATAAATTCATGGTCTGTAAATAAATTATTTCCTATGATAAAACTTGGTATCGGTAAGGCATCTTTGGCAACCCAATAATAAATATTAAATAGCAATAAATTCATGGTTCGTAAATAAATTATTTCATATGATAAAACTTGGTACCGGTAAGGCATCTTTGGCAACCCAATAATAAATATTAAATAGCAATAAATTCATGGTTCGTAAATAAATTATTTTATGTGATAAAAATTTGGTACCGCAGACATCTTTGGTAACCCAATAAATAGCAATAAATTCATGGTCCGTGAACAAATGAATATCATCAATCTTTTATCTTTGGTAATCCAATAAAGAAGATCAATCATAACCTCACAAGCATATATCTATTTGTCAGTTTAAGCAATGACATAAAATCTACGTTTTATAAACAAAACATAATCTTATTTTATGTATATGTTTTCCATCAAGACTTGCCCCGTATGGTTCTCTTATTGCGTTAAAAAATATTTGGCCTCCATGGCAACGCACGGGCACATACCTACTTGAACAAAAAGGAGAGCTCATGCTCCCTCCGGCACGGTATAGTGCCCCCTCCGCTGGTGTTTGAGTTAAGCTTTTTTTTTGCGAAAGATGACCAGATTTATGAACATCTATAATAGTATTGGGCAAATCCAACACCCTAAACGTCTGCGAGCACGTAGTGCCGCAAGTCCCCTCATTTGTCCGCCCCGCCGGTCACACCTTTCAAATTCAAACCCTCGTTTTCATGTGAGGACACACACGTAGATCATATAGTTCGTCACCAAATTCAACAAACCAAAATAAACCACAATTCATACATAGAGAGACGACCGCTTCCTCATGCTTCCAGGCATCGGGGATGTCCGACCATTACGAGGCCAAAACGACATTGAGCGTGACCGAGGGTGGGTACCTTCTCGCGGATGGACCGGGCACGCCAAGTCCATGTTGAAGGCCTCCTTCTCCATAGCTTCGCAGAAGCACTGTCGGGCACGACCCTCCCTCCACAGTGATAGTCTCGGGGTTGGTCGCAATGACCGAGACTCCCGCGAACTCCGCTGAGCTATCCTCCATGGCGGTGGGGGATGGGGAAACAACCTTTGCCTTCAAAGCACGAGTTCGGCCATAGTTGGGACTGTGGGGGATATACCCCACGGTATGACCCGGCCGGAGTTATAACCCGGCTGGGACTTGATAACCCGGCAGGTGTTAAGTCAGATGATAACCCGACAGGTGTTAAGTCAGATGATAACCCGGCAGGTGTTAAGTCAGATGATAACCCGGCAGGTGTTAAGTCAGATGATAACCCGGCAGGTGTTAAGTCAGATGATAAACCGGCAGATGTTAAGTTAGATGATAACCCGGCAGGTGTTAAGTCAGATCATAACCCGGCAGACAGTCATAACCCGGCAGACAGTTATAACCGGTAGACAGAGTCGCCTGGGGTTAACAAGCCCGAGACGTTAAGAAGCCCAAGATGTTAAGAAGCCCATGAAGAGAAGTCAAAATAGTTTAAGTCTTAATCTGAGTTGGACTCTACATGTAACCCGCCCCTTCAACTTATATAAGGAGGGGCAGGGCACCCCAAGAGTGGGGGAGATAACCTTTAGGGCTAGACATAACTAGGAGAGCCGGTTTACGGCGACTCCCTCATGATCATAATGAGACCTAGCCTCAAACAGCATGTAGTGTTGTTACCGGATGATGTTTCCCGGGGCCCGAAGCTGTCTAAACCCTTGTCTTGTGTTGCGTTTTCTCGATTCCGCTCAACCCCTCTCAAGCTACCACATAGATGCGTTGGCCTCACGACTAAGTCCTCACACTAGGACATCTGCCGTGACAATTCCACGACAGTTGGCGCCCACCGTGGGGCTCGCGCACGGTGGTGTTGAGTTCTTGGAGGGATTTTTCCTAGGGATCGAGGAGCTCGCAATTTTCCGGATGAAGAAGAACCAGTACGAGATGATCACGCAGGATTTACTTTTGATCTGGGAGTACAAGATTTGAGTTGAAGGAAAATTAGGGTTACATGGTGCGCACCGCTGCGGTTGGATGATCCGGCGAGACCGGATTGAAAACGCCCTAAAGGAAATTTAGCCCTGTCAGAGGGTCGCGCATGTGGACAACAGCAGTTGCGATCAAAGTTAAAAACGAGATCGAAGTCCAATCAGCAGCAAAGCGCTCCATGACTCGGAACCGGATTTACTTAGGCCACCAGTTCGGATTCGAGTTGAGCCAAAGGTTGCAGATCAAGTAGCAAGCTCATATCAATCAAACGAGTACCGTTGGTACTCCGTCCCGTGAAGGAGTCCACAAGATAAGATTTTTTAGGACGCCGATAAGTGCCACACATGTGGGCGTTAGGGGGTCTGCCCACACATTTTGTGTGGTGTATAAGAGGAACAGCCCACACACCTACGTGTGAGCAAAAAAAGTAATGCCCACACACCTCTTTTTTCCCCGGTCTCTCTCACACGCGTGCGTGTGGGCGAAATAGATAACGCCCACACGCCCCGTACGTCAAGCCTCGTACCTCGTGGTCCCGCACGCCCGCGTGACAGTCACCGCGCGTCCTGCAGTTGCCATGGTCCAGAGCCTCGTCCATGTTCGTTTAACTGCAGTTGCCATGTCGCTGAACTTCGGTTGCCATGTCGGACAACTACAGTTGCCATGGTTGCTCAACTGCAGTTGCCATGTATGGTCTGATCTACTGCAGTTGCAATGATTTCAAAACTTTAGGAGTTGCCACCCACTAACACTAGGCAGTTGCCATGTAGCACTACAAAAAAGGCATGGCAAAAAAACATGTTCGGGTAAAAGAGAGAGTTGCCATGTGCTCACAAGCACGCTAGGGCAGTTGCCATGTAAAAGAAAGAGTTGCCATCTGCTTACGTGCACACTTGGCAGTTGCCATGTACCATGCAAAAACACATGGCAACTCGGGGTAAAGAGAGTTGCCATCTTCTTATAAGCAAAGCTAGGGCGGTTGCCATGTACCTGCAGAAACACATGTCAACTGCCAGCTTTGGGTGTGGGCTAGGAGACGGGCGTGTGGGCGAAGTGATAAACGCCCACACACCAGCCCCCTCTGCGTGCGTGAAACTAGTGTGTGGGCGAATTGCTAAACGCCCACACACCAGCCCCCCGTGTGGTGAAAAAAGGACGTGTGGCCGACGGGATGAATGCGCACACATTAGCTTAGTCCTACGTGGCACACAAAAACTGCTAGAACGCGCCAAAATTCATGCAGAATTGGTTGAACGAGGATCCATGCGTGTGGGCGAGTTGGTAGACGCCCACACGTGTGGACATTAGTGTTTTCGATTTTTTAAACTTCGATTGCTACGGACACACAAGGAAGTTAGGAAGCCAATTCAAGATTCAAGGGAAGAAAAGTTACTACTAACACGTGGATCCCAAGAACGGAAAAAAATGGATCCAGAAACCCCCACGACCTGGAAGCGGCTTAAGTCATGGGTTCAGTCTCCGCGAGTTAATTGCAGGATAGTATCACATTTCGAACAGTGATGATGGATTGATACCACTTTTCAAAAAATTTACAGTATCAAGTTTGGGGCTAGCTGTTACAAAAAGATCTAAACCACGTATAAACACGTATTGACGGTGTATTTGACAGATGGGACCCATTGGTCAGGTGTTGATGTGGCATGTTTTTTGCAGAAAGCCCCCTTACTTTATACGTAATCACATAAATGCCATTTTATTTTGCAGAAAAAAGGCTCCTGTGAGAGTTTTTCTTTCGTTATCATTTATCCACAACCGCATGGACTCGTTCGAATGTTTCCGTCGAATTCGACAAGTAAATAAAAGAAAAAAGCCGTGAGATTCTGTAGCAAGAAAGAGGAGCCAATAGTCCACTTATACAATGTCACGAACGCTGGGCCGGGCTGGCTGGGCCCAGCGAGGCCTGCAATTTCTTTTTCCGTTTTGCGTTTTACTGGGGCTCGTTGATTGCCAAGATTTCTTTTACTAAAAAAATGGAAATATTTCTTTTCGTTTCATTTCTCTTATGCTTTATTTTTTTTCTGGTTTTGGCTTATTTTTTTGTTTTACTTACTTTCTTTTTTCTTCACCTTTTTCATTCATTGACTTTGTTTTTCTCCTGGATTTTAAACAAACTTACTGAACATTTTTCAAGATAGGCTTCAGTATATGATGAACATGTTTTCAAATACACATGAACATTTTTTTAATGTACGTTGAGCACGTTTTCTGCATATAGTGAACATTTTTAATGCACGATGATCTCTTCTTTACAAGCGGTGAGTATTTTTTTTAATATAATGAACATTTGGTAACATATGCTGAACATACTTTAAATGCAAATTGAACATTTCTGTAATATATGTTGTATGGTTTTCTTAAGATATGATGAAGATTTTACATAACCCGCGGTGAGCATTTCGTAATTTATGGTCAACATTTCTTAATACAAAATGATTTTTTGTCATAATGTGCATAAAAATGTGCAGCATGTATTAAAAACTTATTGTGTAAAATCATTCTTGTATTTCAAGAAATATGTAAAAAAAATTGAATAAAAGTTTAACAGTTTTAATGCATTTCTAAAATTTATTATGATTACACAATTTTTTTAATACATGTTGTCAACTTTTTAAGTAAGTGTGCGTTTAAAAAAAATACAATCAATATATGAGTAACTAAAAAAAAAACTGTGTGTCAGGCATATAAGTTTCTTAATAGTTGCGTATTTGAATAATATACTGAGGATACATGATAATTGTGCACGCTTTGCAGTCCTGAGTGAAGACACTTAATAATACTAATATGTTTTCCTAAAAAAATACTAAAAAAAATTGAGCAGGAAAAAAATGAGTTACTCAGCGCGCGCAGCCTTGCTGGGCCCAACCGCCGGCCTAGCATGTCCGATACAATATACTCCCTCCGTTCCTAAATATAAGTCTTTCTAGTGATTCCAATAGATGGACTATATACGGAGTAAAATGAATGAATCTACACTTAAAATGCATCTATATACATTCGTATGTGGTTCATAGTGAAATGTCTACAAAGACTTATATTTAGGAATAGAGGGAGTAGAAAGTTTCTCGCCTGTACCCGACATGAACGTGGTTGTGGTGTGGTGGCTAGCGCGCGACGCCCTATACGACAGGTCTCAGGTTCGAAACCTTCTGATGCGCGGTAGTTTGTTTATTTTATTTATTTGTCGAATTCGACGGAAACATTCAAAAGGGACCATTCGGTTGTGGAAAATTGATAACGAAAAAAAACCCTCACAGGAGCGTTTTTTTCCGCAAACTAAATGGCCATTTATGTGATTACGTACAAAGTTAGGGGGTTTTTTTGTAAAAAAACATGCCACGTCAGCTTCTGACCGATGGGCCCCGCCTGTCAGATACACCGTCAATACATGTTTATACGCGGTTTAGACCTTTTTGTAACGGCTAGCTCCAAACTTAGTACTGACATGTAAAAATTACGAAAAGTGGTACCAATTCGTCACCATTGCCTGAAATGTGGTACCATTGTGCAATTAACTCAGTCTTCGCGGACGGGGTGCTCTGGCCTCTGCCGGGTCACCATCGCCGCTGCGACGCCTGTACTGGCCGACCCGCCAGCCGTCTCGCCCCGTTCCAGATGGTGCTGGGTCACTGCTGCCGTTCTGAGCCGCCGAGGCCCTGCCCGCAAGCGCCCCCATAGCTGCATGGTTGAGTCGCCCGAGCCAGTCCGGCCTTCATCGCCGCCTTGACTCAGTACTGCTGCTCCCCGCGCGCCGGTTCACCACTGCAGTCAGCTGCTGCCGTCCGCTCGCGTCGGCTTACCGACCACGCCCGCGGCCTTGCTCCTCTTCTGCCGGGCCCGGTCTTAAGCCGCCGGTGCGCTGCCTCCGTCCCCATTGACCCGCGTTGCTGCCGCGCTGAGTCGCCGTTCCTACTTCGAAGTCGCCACTAGCGTGAGCCGCCGCGAGTCGCGGCCTCCCCTCACCTCGCCTTGAGCCGCCACTCCGCTCGGACTCGTCTCCGCCGTCGCCTGCTGCCTCGCCTCTAGGCTGCCGCGCCTCGAGTCGCCCCGGCCTGGTCGAGAGCCTCCCCGAGCCGCCATCTACACTGCTCTACCGTGGCCTGCTCCAAGCCAACCACGGATGCTTCTGGGCAGCCGTTGGCCTCTGCTGCCGAGCCGCCGCCACAACAAATCGCCGGAGTACAGCCACGACCAAGTCGCCGCCGCTGAGCCGCTGTTGAGGCCTTGAACCCGCCATCGTTGACCCGCCGTGGTCGATCCGCTGCACCTTGCTATGGCCTCAGAGCGACGCTCCCCTCGTCTTGGCCATGAACCGCTGCGCCCCGTGAACCGGTCAGCCGTCACGCCCTTCTTCACCCACTGGATTGAGCGGCCGCCGGGTCGTCCCCGCGCAACCTTGCCTCGCCTTCGTCAAATCGCCGACGGTTTACGGCAACCCCCTGCGCCGCTGAGCCGCCATCACCGGCGCGCCGAGCCGCTGCTGTGGCCCGCTTTGCTTCGCCTCTCCAACCCGCCACCGGATCAGCGGTGCCTGACCGGCCGGCCGCCTCGGGCTGCTGCTTGCCTGTCCGATATGGCCTACTGCGGCCCCGCCGTGTCGGCCCTCCATCCGGTTTCCGTTGAACCGCCGCGCTCTGCCAGATCGAACCTGTAAGCCAGCCTCTCGGCGCCTCAAACCGCCGCACCCCGAGCAGTGACCGCGGGCCCCGCAGCCGTGCCTCTTCAACCCGCCACCGGTTTAGCATCGCCTCGCCAGCTGACCGCTTTGAGCTGCTGCTCACCTGCACGCCCCGATGTTACTGCTCCTGCGAGCGCCGAGCGCCCGGTCCAAGTCGGCTTCCGCGGTCGTTGTTTCCGCCTCCTGTCGGGTCACTTCCGCCAGAGGCCGGCGCCGGTTTCGCCTCCGCCCGTCCGTTTACTCCAGCGCCAAGCTGCTCCCGCTTCACTAAACTGCTAGCGCAGCGACCCGCCGTGCCGGGCCCTGAGCTGTCGCCTTGAGGCTCCGTGCCACTGTCGCGCTGTACCTGTACGTCCTCTGGCCGGTTTGCACTTCAAGCCCCTGCCGAGTCGTTTCCACCCTCGCGGCTGTGCCTAGTTCATCTCCGCCGCATGAGTCGCCGCCCTGATTTACTTCTGCCGGGAGTCATCGCCTCGCCGCCACCTCCGAACAGCCGCCGTGGCTCGTTCATTTCTGCCGCGGGCCATGGGAGCAGGCCTTGCACATTTTCAGTGTAAAAGATGATAGTATGGAGACGCATAAGCTGGATGATGCCAAATGTGTGATGGGTTCTAGGGAAAAATCCACGTGAAACTGCACTGGCCCGGTTCCCCAAGCAAAAACAAAAATGAAGATGGGCGAAACACGCTGTCGGTTTGCATCAACAGGCCAGATGGATCTATCACACGTCAGGTTACCCAAAAAATTATCAGGTGATATCTGTCCTAGTTCTTTTATGCAAACATATTTGATTCATCCGAGCATGATTACTCGCCCCTGTATTATTTCTATATGTGCAGGTTAAATTACCCACTACACAGGTGAAATTATATTGCACCATGATGCCCAATGGGCGTGCGCAAGACGCCGCCCTCGCCGCCCGGTCTATATGAGCTTGCTGGGGTCGTGCTTGATTGTTGCTCAATGGACGTGCGCAAGACGCCGCCCCTGCGGCCCAAACTACTTTGACTCACCGGGACCGCGCCTGTGATTGACTTGTCCGTCCGCGCCGGCTTACAATCAGGTGCTATTTTTCTAAACTCTTACTTGGTATAATTAAATATCATCCAAAGCTTTTTCCATGGTATACTATTGTGTACACAGGTCAATTAACTCATGGCCAAAGTATGACCCGGTCCACGCGCACTGTCATTGGAGATCGCCTCGGCCATGATGATCAACTCCGCGTTGGATAATTTCTGGCTTAACATATCAGGCCGTCAGAAAATTTCCGACTTAAAAAGAAGGATTCCGGTTTAAAATCCGGCTCAAGGGAAGTCAGTCTCACTGAAGCTCTCAAATATCCGGTTTACAATCCGGTTCAAGGGAAATCTGTCTCCCACAAAGCTCTGAAGCTCTCAATATCCGGTTTTAAAATTCCGGCTCAAGAAGAATATTATCTCTCGCAAAAGTTCGAGTTCTCAAAAAAAGTTAAAGGGACCAAAGAGAGTCTGTTGCAAAAGCACAACTCAAACATAGGTACCCCTTGAGCACAGCTCAAAATATTGCTTGGGGACTCTTTTGTTCTAAAGAACAAAGAGTTCATAACCTTGTGATAGGCTATAAAAGCCAGGCTTGGAAGCCAGGTGTATTCACCTAAAACCCCGGGTTATCCTGCCTGTATGCCGGAAGCTTCTCCATCAGGTAATCCTGATTGACCCGGCGAACTCTTAACAGTCAATCTTTTTCAGCAAAGACCCTGAACTTGTTAAGGTTAAAACGCCGGTTTGTCATGAGAGGGCACGGTTTACGGATAGCAAGGAGAAGCTCAGGTTGTTAAAGCCGCCTTCCTTGAAACTTGGATAAATCGGCCTGTGATGCTTGATGCACTCTGACCCCGCGTAGCCCTGATAAGTCTATCTTTAAATAAGAACTGAACTTATCTGGGTTAAAATGTCGAAGTGGTAGTGTGAGGGCCGGCTCACGGAAAGCGCGTACCTTCCAATGGTTAATACTAGTTTCATTGAAGAAGATATTTTGGCTCGGCGTCCTATGAAAGCCTTGGATTTTTTCTGTTGAATTTGCTTTGAACGTCTTTTTGCGTTTTTTCTTTGGTGACATAGTAATTCTCTGGTGTTTATTGACCCGGCCTAGCTTTGACTATAATTCACCAGTATGAGATAATTCTCCGGTGTTTATTGACCCGGCCTGGCTTTGATTATAAGTTGCCAGTATGAGATAATATCCGGTGTTTATTAACCCGGCCTGGCTTTGATTATAAGTTGCCAGTATGAGATAATATCCGGTGTTTATTAACCCAGCCTGGTTTTCTTTAAGTCGCCAGTGTATGATGAGAAAATATCCGGTATTTATTAACCCGGTCTGGCTTTGGACGTTAAATCGCCAGTATATATTTGGATTGCGCCATTGGAATCATGCGCTCATAAATCATTGGGTTATGTTATTCAAATAGCCAACATGACTGGATTTTTATTATGGTTATCAATAACCAATATTATGATTGAGGTTTTCAAAGTCGCTTCAGCGCAATGGATATTATTTTATCAATGGGTATGATTTATTCTACAAAAGAATAGTCCCGAGTCGCTGCAGGCTTACGACCCGGCACTTGGGGGCTACATTATTCAAGTTGAGATTACATCAAATATGCAAGTCTCATGTCGCTGCAAGCATGCACCATGACACTTGGGGGCTAATGCAAAGTCATTTTTACTAGTCTTATTGATGACCCGACTCATCACATCATAATGAGCCGGCCCTTGGGGGCTACCAATTGCTCCTGTCAACAATTCAAGGTACACAAGTTAAATCCATTATATTGAAGGGTCCATTGCTCAGTTGATAAAGCACAAAGCTCTTAACCTTGTGGACGTGGGTTCAAGCCCTACGATGGAGGCTACATTATAAGATGTTATTTTCATTCAAGTATATATCAAGTCCCAGCTCAGTATTACCTTAATGACCCGGCCCTTGGGGGCTACACTGGTTGAAGTTTTTATGAGCATAAAGCAATTTCAAGTCCCAGGTTACTGCAAGCATGACAACCCGACACTTGGGGGCTACATATGTGGAATACTCAGTTTTGACTAGTGATTGAGATGAACAAACTGGATTTCTTCAAGCTTGTGACATTCATATTGAAGCAATTCTTAAGCTGTTACTACGTTACCTTCTTAAGACTTGGGGGCTACAAGTGATAGGCATATAAGAGGTATATTTTCAAAGCTGATGTTAACAAACAGTTATAACCCGGTGCCATCAATATTTATAAACCGGCAATTTTGGCAATGATAAACCGGCAAGTTCTACGTCCTTAAGCCGGCTGAAGATCAGATGAGTATTTCAAGGATCAATATTTTTGTTAAGCATTGGGAGCTGAATCAAATGTATTATTCTTCACAATAATTCTCTATGACAAACCAATGTCAGCAAATTGATTATGAAGCTGGTCTATTGACCCGGATTTTCTAGAAGAAGGAAATGACAAGGACTTAAGGATGATCAGGATTAGTTTAACATGGACAACTCCAAATTAAACTGGGGGCTAATGTCGGGGATATACCCCACGGTATGACCCGGCCGGAGTTATAACCCGGCTAGGACTTGATAACCCGGCAGGTGTTAAGTTAGATGATAACCCGGCAGGTGTTAAGTCAGATGATAACCCAGCAGGTGTTAAGTCAGATGATAACCCGGCAGGTGTTAAGTCAGATGATAACCCGGCAGGTGTTAAGTCAGATGATAACCCGGCAAGTGTTAAGTCAGATGATAACCCGATAGATGTTAAGTCAGATGATAACCCGGCAGGTGTTAAGTCAGATGATAACCCGGCAGGTGTTAAGTCAGATCATAACCCGGCAGACAGTCATAACCCGGCAGACAGTTATAACCGGCATACAGAGTCGCCTGGGGTTAACAAGCCCGAGACGTTAAGAAGCCCAAGATGTTAAGAAGCCCATGAAGAGAAGTCAAAATAGTTTAAGTCTTAATCCGAGTTGGACTCTACATGTAACCCGCCCCTTCAACTTATATAAGGATGGGAGGGGCAGGGCACCCCAAGAGTGGGGGAGATAACCTTTAGGGCTAGACATAACTAGGAGAGCCGGTTTACGGCGACTCCCTCATGATCATAATGAGACCTAGCCTCAAACAGCATGTAGGGTTGTTACCGGATGATGTTTCCCGGGGCCCGAAGCTGTCTAAACCCTTGTCTTGTGTTGCGTTTTCTCGATTCCGCTCAACCCCTCTCAAGCTACCACATAGATGCGTTGGCCTCACGACTAAGTCCTCACACTAGGACATCTGCCGTGACAATTCCACGACAGGGACCATAGATATCTCTTTTCTCAGATAGCTTGAACTCAAGTGTGTTGAGCCTCTCAAGTATGTCAGACGGATCGAGAGTCTTGAAGTCGGGGCGTTCTTGAATCATCAGGGCCAGGGTGTCGAATGAACTGTCAAGTGATCTCCAGAGTGTCTTGACGATTTCATGCTTGGTGATCTCAGTGGCGCCGAGTGCATGAAGATCATTTATGATATAAGTGAGGCGATCAAATGTGAGCTGGACATTCTCATTGTCATTTCTCTTGAAGCGGTTGAAGAGGTCGCGAAGAACACTGATCCTTGAGTATCTCTGGGTTGAGACGCCTTCGTTCACCCTGGAGAGCCAGTCCCAGACAAGCTTCGCAGTTTCCAGAACACTCACACGACCATACTATGCTTTGGTCAGATGACCACAAATGATGTTCTTGGCAGTTGAGTCTAGTTGAATGAACCTCTTGACATCAGCAGCAGTGACACCTTCACCGACCTTGGGAACGCCGTTCTTGACGACATACTAGAGGTCGACATCAATGGTTTCAAGATGCATGCGCATCTTATTCTTCTAGTAGGGGTAATCAGTGCCATCGAAGACAGGGCACACAGCGGAGACTTTGATTATCCCTGCAGTCGACATAGCTAAAACTCCAGGTGGTTAAACCGAATCGCACAGAACAAGGGAGCACCTGGCTTTGATACCAATTGAAAGTGCTAGTTATCGACTAGAGAGGGGTGAATAGGCGATTTTTATGTAAGTCTTCAAAACACGGGGGCTCTGAAGACAAACAATAGAAATGAACCTATTGATATGCAGCGGAAGGTAGACTACACTAGACAAGCCATAGTCAAGTAAGTAATGAAGTGAAAGCACAAAGACTATTGGCAGCTAGGTAGTATAGATCAGGATGGAAGATATTATGAAGCCAGACAACAATAGTCGTCACACAGTGAAGTCAAACAGATCAAGCAAGCAGGCAAAGACTTCACGAAGACAAACTGTAAGTAAAAGAGGGAAGAGATAGAACCAGTTGCTTGGGGAGGACAGGGATTTGTTGGACCAGTTCCAGTTGTTGTGACAACTGTACGTCTGGTTAGGGAGGCTGAGATTTAACTCAGAAGACCGCGTCTTCACCTTATTCCCCTTGAGCTAAGGACACTTAGTTCTCGCCCAATCACTCTGGTAAGTCTTCAAGGTAGACTTCCAAAGCTTCACAGACTTCGTTCACTGGAAATCCACAATGACTCTTGGATGCTCAAAGCGCGACGCCTAACCGGCTGGAGGATTCACAGTCCTCAAGTGTAACAAGTCTTCAGATCACGCAGACAGAAAGACTTCAGTGATGCCTAACACTTTTTGGCTCTGGGTGTTTTGGGCTTTGTCCTCGCAAGGATCTCTCTCTCAAATGCTTCGGAGGTGGGTTGCTCTCAAACGACAAAAGCCGTGCACTAACTCTGAGCAGCCACCAATTTATGGTGTAGGGGGTGGGCTATTTATAGCCAGGAGGCAACCCGACCTGATTTGTCCGAAATGACCCTGGGTCACTAAGGAACTGACACGTGTCCAACGGTCAGATTTCAAACACACGCGGCAGCTTGACTTGGGCTACAAGTAAAGCTGACTCATCCAGCTCTGGATAAGATTTGCTCTCATTGTCTTCGCTCGAAGACATAGGATTTGGTTGAGCATCACATCAGTCACTCTGACTTTGTTCACTTGGACCCCACTTAACAGTGCGGTGGTTCCTATGACTCAACAAAGAAGAAAAGGAAACTACAAAACAACTATGTCTTCGCACTCCATAGTCTTCACGTGAATGTCTTCTCGAGTCATAATCTTCGTTGTGAATATCTTCACATACCACCATTGTCTTCACACATTTTTAGGGGTCATCTCTGGTAGGTAAACCGAATCAATATGGGACTACTAACTGTGTTATCCTGCAATTCTCACAAACACATTAGTCCCTCAACCAAGTTTGTCGTCAATACTCCAAAACCAACTAGGGGTGGCACTAGATGCACTTACAATCTCCCCCTTTTTGGTGATTGATGACAAACTGGTTAAAGTTTTCAACGGGGATAAAAGTATGTGAAAGTTTAAGGGTAAGGCATTCTATTCATAAGTGGCAAAAGGCTCCCCCTGAAGATGTGCATATGAGTAATTTGCTTTTGAATGCAAATGCACATGGCAGGTGATACGTCTCCAACGTATCTATAATTTTTTATTGTTCCATGCTATATTATATTCTGTTTTGGATGTTTATTGGGCTTTATTATACACTTTTATATTATTTTTGGGACTAACCTATTAACCGGAGGCCCAGCCCAAATTGCTGTTTTTTGCCTCAGTGTTTCGCAGAAAAAGAATATCAAATGGAGTCCAAACGGAATGAAACCTTCGGGAACGTGATTTTCAGAACAAACGTGATCCAGAGGACTTGGAGTCTACGTAAAGCAATCAACAAGGAGAGCACGAGGAAGGGGGGCGCGCCTACCCCCCTGGCGCGCCCTCCACCCTCGTGGGGCCCACATTGCTCCACCGACGTACTTCTTCCTCCTATATATCCCCATATACCCTGGAAACATCATAGATGGAGCAAAAACCCTATTTCCACCGTCGCAACCTTCTGTACCCGTGAGATCCCATCTCGGGGCCTTTTCCGGCGCTCCGCCGGAGGGGGCATTGATCACGGAGGGCTTCTACATCAACACCATAGCCTCTCCGATGATGTGTGAGTAGTTTACCTCAGACCTTCGGGTCCATAGTTATTAGTTGGATGGCTTCTTTTCTCTCTTTGGATCTCAATACAAAGTTCTCCTCGATCTTCTTAGAGATCTATTCGATGTAATCTTCTTTTGCGGTGTGTTTGTCGAGATCCGATGAATTGTGGGTTTATGATCAAGTTTATCTATGAACAATATTTGAATCTCCTCTGAATTCTTTTATGTATGATTGGTTATCTTTGCAAGTCTCTTCGAATTATCAGTATGGTTTGGCCTACTAGATTGATCTTTCTTGCAATGGGAGAAGTGCTTAGCTTTGGGTTCAATCTTGCGGTGCTCGATCCCAGTGATAGTAGGGGAAACGACACGTATTGTATTGTTGCCATCGAGGATAAAAAGATAGGGTTTATATCATATTGCTTGAGTTTATCCCTCTACATCATGTCATCTTGCCTAATGCGTTACTCCGTTCTTATGAACTTAATACTCTAGATGCATGCTGGATAGCGGTCGATGTGTGGAGTAATAGTAGTAGATGCAGAATCGTTTCGGTCTTTGTCGCGGACGTGATGCCTATATACATGATCATACCTAGATATTCTCATAACTATCTTCAATTCTATCAATTGCTCGACAGTAATTCGTTTACCCATCGTAATACTTATGCTATCTTGAGAGAAGCCGCTAGTGAAACCTATGGCCCCCGGGTCTATTTTCCATCATATTAATCTTCCAACACTTAGCTATTTCTATTACCATTTATTTTACTTTGCATCTTTATTTCTCTTTATCATAAAAATACCAAAAATATTATCTTATCATATCTATCAGATCTCACTCTCGTAAGTGACCGTGAAGGGATTGACAACCCCTTTATCGCATTGGTTGCGAGGTTCTTATTTGTTTGTGTAGGTGCGTGGGACTCGAGCGTGGTCTCCTACTGGATTGATACCTTGGTTCTCAAAAACTGAGGGAAATACTTACGCTACTTTGCTGCATCACCCTTTCCTCTTCAAGGGAAAACCAACGCAGTGCTCAAGAGGTAGCAAGAAGGATTTCTGGCACCGTTGCCGGGGAGTCCACGCACAAGTCAAGACATACTAAGTACCCATCACAAACCCTTATCCCTCGCATTACATTATTTGCCATTTGCCTCTCGTTTTCCTCTCCCCCACTTCACCCTTGCCATTTTATTCGCCCTCTCTTTTCCGTTCGCCTCTTTTTCGTTTGCCTCTTGTTGCTTTTTGCCCCTATGTCCCTACCTAGATTTGGTGATCTTCACCTTAAAAGGTTGGAGGAGATTGAAAGCAATGTCCGAAGTTTTATGACTTTACAATTTGAGCATAATAATTTCTTTAGAAATGAGCTTAAGGAACAAAAAGGCTTTATGGAATACATGAATAAAGAGCTTGATGATATGTCTAAAGAATTTTATGGTTTGAAATCTCAGATTGCTCATCTTGAAAAATCAATAGCTGAAATTTCGGATAAGCAGGCCACCTTAGTTAATAAGATGGCCGCTAAACCGGAAATTTTTTATGAGAATAAAGATGAAGATCTAAAATTTATTGATGTGTCTCCTATTAAATCTTTGTTTTGCAATATGAATCTTGATAATGATGGGACTGGAGATGAGTCAACTTTAGTTAAAAGGCGTCCCAATAATTCGGAGTTTTTAGATCTTGATGCAAAATTTGGTAAAAGTGGGATTGAAGAGGTCAAAACTTTAGATTGCATTGAACCCACTATTTTGGATTTCAAGGAATTTAATTATGATAACTGCTCTTTAATAGATTGTATTTCCTTGTTGCAATCTGTGCTAAATTCTCCTCATGCTTATAGTCAAAATAAAGCCTTTACTAAACATATCGTTGATGCTTTGATGCAATCTTATGAAGAAAAACTTGAGTTGGAAGTTTCTATCCCTAGAAAACTTTATGATGAGTGGGGACCTACAATTAAAATTAAAATTAAATATCATGAGTGTTATGCTTTGTGTGATTTGGGTGCTAGTGTTTCCACGATTCCAAAAACTTTGTGTGATTTGCTAGGTTTCCGTGAACTTGATGATTGCTCTTTAAACTTGCACCTTGCGGATTCCACCATCAAGAAACCTATGGGAAGAATTAATGATGTTCTTATTGTTGCAAATAGGAATTATGTGCCCGTAGATTTTATCGTTCTTGATATAGATTGCAATCCATCATGTCCTATTATTCTTGGTAGACCTTTCCTTAGAACGATTGGTGCAATTATTGATATGAAGGAAGGAAATATTAGATTCCAATTTCCGTTAAGGAAAGGCATGGAACACTTTCCTAGAAAAAAATAAAATTACCTTATGAATCTATTATGAGAGCCACTTATGGATTGCCCACCAAAGATGGCAATACTTAGATCTATCCTTGCTTTTATGCCTAGCTAGGGGCGTTAAACGATAGCGCTTGTTGGGAGGCAACCCAATTTTATTTTAGTTTTTTGTTTTTTGCTTCTGTTTAGGAATAAATATTTGATCTAGCCTCTGGTTAGATTTGTTTTTGTGTTTTAATTAGTGTTTGTGCCCAGTAAAACCGTTAGGATAACCTACGGTGATAGTTATTTGATCTTGCTGTAAAAAACAGAAACTTTGTGCGCACGAGATTAGTTTTCATAAATCACAGGAATGTGATTTTCAGTTGATTCTTTTTGCAGTAGATCAATAAACAAATTATCTAGAACTTCCTAATTTGGTGGAATTGTTTGCGTTCCAGAAGTTTGCGTTAGTTACAGATTACTACAGACTGTTCTGTTTTTGACAGATTCTGTTTTTCGTGTGTTGTTTGCTTATTTTGATGAATCTATGGCTAGTAAAATAGTTTATAAACCATAGGGAAGTTGGAATACAGTAAGTTTAACACCAATATAAATAAAGAATGAGTTCAATACAGTACCTTGAAGTGGTGTTTTGTTTTCTTTCGCTAACGGAGCTCACGAGATTTTCTGTTAAGTTTTGTGTTCTGAAGTTTTCAAGTTTTGGGTAAAGATTTGATGGATTATGGAATAAGGAGTGGCAAGATCCTAAGCTTGGGGATGCCCATGGCACCCCAAGGTAATCTAAGGACACCAAAAAGCCATTGGGGATGCCCCGGAAGGCATCCCCTCTTTCGTCTTCGTCCATCGGTAACTTTACTTGGAGCTATATTTTTATTCACCACTTGATATGTGTTTTGCTTGGAGCATCTTGTATGATTTGAGTCTTTGTTTTTTAGTTTACCACAATCATCCTTGCTGTACACACCTTTTGAGAGAGACACACATGATTCAGAATTTATTAGAATACTCTATGTCCTTCACTTATATCTTTTGAGCTATATAGTTTTTGCTCTAGTGCTTCACTTATATCTTTTAAGCTATATAGTTTTTGCTCTAGTGCTTCACTTATATCTTTTAGAGCACGGTAGTGGATTTGTTTTATAGAAATTATTGTTCTCTCATGCTTCACTTATATTATTTTGAGAGTCCTACAAAACAGCATGGTAATTTGCTTTAATTGTGAAATTAATCCTAATATGCAAGGTATTCAAGATTAGTAAAAACTCTCTTATGAGTGCGTTGAATACTAAGAAAAGTTTGATGCTTGATGATTGTTTTGAGATATGGAGGTAGTGATATTAAAGTTGTGCTAGTTGAGTAGTTGTGAAATTGAGAAATACTTGTGTTGAAGTTTGCAAATCCCGTAGCTTGCACGTATGGTAAACGTTGTCTAACAAATTTGAAACATGGGGTGTTATTTGAGTGTCATCCCTTGTGTGGAGGTCGGGGGCACGAGATGGTTAACTCCTACCAACCTCCCCCCTAGGAGCATGCGTGTAGTGCTTGGTTTTGATGACTTCTAGATTTTTGCAATAAGTATGTGAGTTCTTTATGACTAATGTTGAGTCCATGGATTATACGCACTCTCACCCTTCCATCATTGCTAGCATCTTCGGTACCGTGCATTGCCTTTTCTCACCTTGAGAGTTGGTGCAAAATTCGCCGGTGCATCCAAACCCCGTGATACGATACGCTCTATCACACATAAGGCTATGTTTGGTAGCGAAGTATTGTAAAAACCAAAGTAACGAAAAACCACAGTATTTTAGCATGTGGGTACATAATACTGCAGTTTTGACATACCAGTGTATTTTGAAGTATTCAGAATACAGTGACCTGTTTGGCAAGCGATTATATGCAACAACGTAAATTAGCTAGCTAGCTGTATTGAGCAGCTGCAATGTGCCCGGCCGGTGCTAGCTAGCTAGCCGCATGAATGAACGGCCATGCATAACAACCAGTCGCATGCACTGAACTGCCATGCACAAAGCTAGAAGGAGGCAGTTGAACACGACACGGAGCTGCCAGCGGCTCCGCGTGGACTCAGGCTTGTCCTCAACTAAATTGAAGATGTCATTTGTCCTGTCCATAACCAGCTGCAAGCCTTCCCTGTTGTATTGGATTGGAGCCCTTCTGCTAACCAAGGGCAGCGTGCCGGCCAACTTCACGACAGGGCAACAAGACAATTTTGCTCTCCGTTTATAATGGCCTTTTGTTCCTCTCGGCTGGCACTGGGCAGCAGGAACGGGAACGATGCGGCCGTGCGAAGGCAAGGGGACGAAGATCAGCATACTCGCGTTGATCTCTCCTTTGCATACTGGCCGTTGCTTAAAGGCAGGAAGAAGACAAGCGATGCAATGTTTCTTTCGCGTGCTCAGTTTAAAAAAAGAGGTCGAGGGTTCTTTTTTTTAGACAGAGAAAAAACTGTCGTTTTGAATATACTGTAGTTTTAATACCACCGTTTTCTCTAATAGCCAAACAGCTCTTAGGAATTAAAACTGTGGTATTTTAAAAAACTGTAGTATTCCCTGAATACTTAGAAAAAACTTTGTTACCAAACGGGGCCTAAACCTCCTTATATCTTCCCCAAAACAGCCACCATACCTACCTATTATGGCATTTCCATAGCCATTCCGAGATATATTGCCATGCAACTTTCCACCGTTCCGTTTATCATGACACGTTTCATCATTGTCATATTGCCTTGCATGATCATGTAGTTGACATCGTATTTGTGGCAAAGCCACCATGCATATTATTTCATACATGTCACTCTTGATTCATTCCCGGTACACCGCCGGAGGCATTCATATAGAGTCATACTTTGTTCTAGTATCGAGTTGTAATCATTGAGTTGTAAATAAATAGAAGTGTGATGATCATCATTCATAGAGCATTGTCTCCCCCCCCCCCCAAAAAGAGAAAGGCCAAAAGAAAAAAAAAAGGCCCGAAAAAAATAGAAAAAAGGGGCAATGCTACTATCCTTTTCCATACTTGTGCTTCAAAGTAGCACCATGATCCTTATGATAGATAGTCTCTTGTTTTGTCACTTTCATATACTAGTGGGAATTTTTTGTTATAGAACTTGGCCTGTATATTCCAACAATGGGCTTCCTCAAATGCCCTAGGTCTTCATGAGCAAGCAAGTTGGATGCACACCCACTTAGTTTATTTTGTTGAGCTTTCATACATTTATAGCTCTAGTGCATCCGTTGCATGGCAATCCCTACTCCTCACATTAACATCAATTGATGGGCATCTCCATAGCCCATTGATTAGCCACGTTGATGTGAGACTTTCTTTTTTTGTCTTCTCCACATAACCCCCATCATTATATTCTATTCCACCCATAGTGCTATGTCCATGGCTCATGCTCATGTATTGCGTGAAAGTTGAAAAAGTTTGAAAATTCTAAAGTATGAAACAATTGCTTGGCTGAAACCGGGGTTGTGCATGATTTGAGTATTTTGTGTGACGAAGATGGAGCATAACCAAACTATATGATTTTGTAGGGATGAACTTTCTTTGGCCATGTTATTTTGAGAAGACATAATTGCTTAGTTAGTATGCTTGAAGTATTGTTACTTTTATGTCAATATTAAACCATTATCTTGAATCTTTTGAATCTGAATATTCATACCACAATTAAGAGGGTTACATTAAAAATTATGCTAAGTAGCATTCCACATAAAAAATTTGTTTTTATCATTTACCTACTCGAGGACGAGCAGGAATTAAGCTTGGGGATGCTTAATACGTCTCCAATGTATCTATAATTTTTTATTGTTCCATGCTATATTATATTCTGTTTTGGATGTTTATTGGGCTTTATTATACACTTTTATATTATTTTTGGGACTAACCTATTAACCGGAGGCCCAGCCCAAATTGCTGTTTTTTTGCCTATTTCAGTGTTTCGCAGAAAAAGAATATCAAACGGAGTCCAAACGGAATGAAACCTTCAGGGACGTGATTTTCGGAACAAACGTGATCCAGAGGACTTGGAGTCTACGTAAAGCAATCAACGAGGAGAGCACAAGGCAGGGGGCGCGCCTACCCCCCCTGGCGCGCCCTCCACCCTCATGGGGCCCACGTTGCTCCACCGACGTACTTCTTCCTCCTATATATACCCATATACCCTGGAAACATCATAGACGGAGCAAAAACCCTATTTCCACCTCCGCAACCTTCTGTACCCGTGAGATCCCATCTCGGGGCCTTTTCCGGTGCTCCGCCGGAGGGGGCATTGATCACGGAGGGCTTCTACATCAACACCATAGCCTCTCCGATGATGTGTGAGTAGTTTACCTCAGACCTTCAGGTCCATAGTTATTAGCTAGATGGCTTCTTTTCTCTCTTTGGATCTCAATACAAAGTTCTCCTCGATCTTCTTGGAGATCTATTCGATGTAATCTTCTTTTGCGGTGTGTTTGTCGAGATCCGATGAATTGTGGGTTTATGATGAAGTTTATCTATGAACAATATTTGAATCTCCTCTGAATTCTTTTATGTAGATTGGTTATCTTTGCAAGTCTCTTCGAATTATCAGTTTGGTTTGGCCTACTAGATTGATCTTTCTTGTAATGGGAGAAGTGCTTAGCTTTGGGTTCAATCTTGCGGTGCTCGATCCCAGTGACAGTAGGGTGATACGTCTCCAACGTATCTATAATTTTTTATTGTTCCATGCTATATTATATTCTGTTTTGGACATTATTGGGCTTTATTATACACTTTTATGTCATTTTTGGGACTAACCTATTAACTGGAGGCCCAGCCCAGAATTGTTGTTTTTTGTCCGTTTTAGTGTTTTGCAGAAAAAGAATATCAAACGGAGTCCAAACGGAATGAAACCTTCGGGAACGTGATTTTCTGAACGAACGTGATCCAAAGGACTTGGAGTCCACGCAAAGCAACGAACGAGGAAGGCACGAGGTAGGGGGCGCGCCTACCCCCCCAGGCGCGCCCTCCACCCTCGTGGGCCCCTCGTTGCTCCACCGACGTACTTCTTCCTCCTATATATACCTACGTACTCCCAAACTACCAGATACGGAGCCAAAAACCTAATTCCACCGCCGCAACTTTTTGTACCCGAGATATCCCATCTTGGGGCCTTTTCGGGAGCTCCGCCGGAGGGGGCATTGATCACGGAGGGCCTCTACATCATCTCCAAGGCCTCTCCGATGAAGTGTGAGTAGTTTAACTCAGACCTTCGGGTCCGTAGTTATTAGCTAGATGGCTTCTTCTCTCTTTTTGGATCTCAATACAATGTTCTCCCTCTCTCTTGTGGAGATCTATTCGATGTAATCTTCTTTCGCGGTGTGTTTGTCGAGATCCGATGAATTTTTGGTTTATGATCAAGATTATCTATGAACAATATTTGAATCTCTTCTGAATTCTTTTATGTATGATTGGTTATCTTTGCAAGTCTCTTCGAATTATCAGTTTGGTTTGGCCTACTAGATTGATCTTTCTTGCAATGGGAGAAGTGCTTAGCTTTGGGTTCAATCTTGCGGTGTCCTTTCCCAGTGACAGTAGGGGCAGCAAGGCACATATTGTATTGTTGCCATCGAGGATAAAAAGATGGGGTTTATATCATATTGCATGAGTTTATCCCTCTACATCATGTCATCTGTCTTAATGCGTTACTCTGTTCTTCATGAACTTAATACTCTAGATGCATGCTGGATAGTGGTCGATATGGGGAGTAATAGTAGTAGATGCAGGCAGGAGTCGGTCTACTTGTCGCGGACGTGATGCCTATATACATGATCATACCTAGATATTCTCATAACTATGCTCAATTCTATCAATTGCTCGACAATAATTTGTTTACCCATCGCAAATACTTATGCTATCTTGAGAGAAGCCACTAGTGAAACCTATGGCCCCGGGGTCTATTTTCCATCATATTAATCTTCCAATACTTTGCTATTTTTATTGCCTTTTATTTTACTTTGCATCTTTATCACAAAAATACCAAAAATATTATCTTATCATCTCTATCAGATCTCACTCTCGTAAGTGACCGTGAAGGGATTGACAACCCCTTTATCGCGTTGGTTGCGAGGTTCTTGTTTGTTTGTGTAGGTGCGAGGGACTCGTGCGTGGCCTCCTACTGGATTGATACCTTGGTTCTCAAAAACTGAGGGAAATACTTACGCTGCTTTACTGCATCACCCTTTCCTCTTCAAGGGAAAACCAACGCAGTGCTCAAGAGGTAGCAAGAAGGATTTCTGGCGCCGTTGCCGGGGAGTCTACGGAAAAGTCAAGCCATACCAAGTACCCATCACAAACTCATCTCCCTCGCATTACATTATTTGCCATTTGCCTCTCGTTTTCCTCTCCCCCACTTCACCCTTGCCATTTTATTCGCCCTCTTTTCCGTTCGCCTCTTTTTTTTGTTTGCTCGTCGTTATGGCTAGTCCTTTATCTTCTCCGTTGTCCCCCGAGAATGAAGTTCTTAATTTTAAGCAAAGGGAGGGAGAAAATCTAAAAGAGGCTTGGTATAGAATTTGCAATGCTCAAAATAGATCTACCACGAAGCAATCTACTTCTGTTCTTCTTCGCAATTTTTATGTAGGTGCTACTCCTTGGTACAGATATATCCTTGATACCATTACCGGAGGGAATTTCTTGGGTAGCCATACTTTTGATTCTTATAATGCTATGATAGATTTGTTTGGCTCACCACCTCTTTTGGTTAATAGAACTATGTTAACTTTGGAGCATGTAATGCAAAGACTTGAAATTATTGCTACCGTAGAGTTAATTGAAAGTTTGGATAAAAAGATCCACAACCAAATCACCCAATATGGATCTAAAGTAGGAGTCACTGTGAAAAATATTAAAGAGAAGGAACCCATAGTTAATGAAAGAATAAATCAGGATTCCACTAGAATCGATAAACTAGAAGGTATCATTACCAATTTGGGAACCGCTTTTTCTTCCGTAAAGAACACTCCAAGTCCTCCAACTAAAATTGCCAAGCTTATGTATGTTCCTAAAAATAAGGGTGAATCCTCTAGTAAGGAAGCTGCGGATCTCAAATCTATAAGTACTCATCCCAATCTTTTTGCTATCATTAAGGAACCATTTGCTACAAATGAATTTTTCGGTTATGTGCCTAGATGTTTGATAATTAATAAAAAGAAAGAAACTCCTAAGAATGATAGATGTCTCATTGAAGAATTGCCTACCAAAGATGGCAATACCTAGATCTCTCCTTGCTTTTATGCCTAGCTAGGGGCGTTAAAAGATAGCGCTTGTTGGGAGGGAACCCAATTTTATTTTAGTTTTTTGCTTTTTGCTTCTGTTTAGGAATAAATAATATGTCTAGCCTCTGGTTAGATTAGTTTTTGTGTTTTAATTAGTGTTTGTGCCAAGTAAAACGGTTAGGATAACCTACGGTAATAGTTATTTGATTCTGCTGCAGAAAACAGAAACTTTGCGTGCACGAGATTAGTTTTCATAAGTCACAGGAACGTGCTTTTCAGTTGATTATTTTTTTCTGTAGATCAATAAACAAATTATCTAGAACTTCCTAATTTGGTTGAATTTTTCACGTTCCAGAAGTTTGCGTTAGTTACGGATTACTACAGACTGTTCTGTTTTTGACAGATTCTGTTTTTGTGTGTTGTTTGCTTATTTTGATGAATCTATGGCTAGTAAAATAGTTTATAAACCATAGGGAAGTTGGAATACAGTAAGTTTAACACCAATATAAATAAAGAATGAGTTCACTACAGTACCTTGAAGTGGTGTTTTGTTTTCTTTCGCTAACGGAGCTTATGAGATTTTCTGTTGAGTTTTGTGTTGTGAAGTTTTCAAGTTTTGGGTAAAAGATTTGATGGATTATGGAACAAGGAGTGGCAAGAGCCAAAGCTTGGGGATGCCCATGGCACCCCAAGATAATCTAAGGACACCTAAAAGCCGAAGTTTGGGGATGCCCCGGAAGGCATCCCCTCTTTCGTCTACTTCCATCGGTAACTTTACTTGGAGCTATATATATTTTTTCACCACATGATATGTGTTTTGCTTGGAGCGTCTTGTATTATTTGAGTCTTTGATTTTTAGTTTACCACAATCATCCTTGCAGTACACACCTTTTGAGAGACACACATGATTTGGAATTTATTAGAATACTCTATGTGCTTCACTTATATCTTTTGAGTTATATAGTTTTGCTCTAGTGCTTCACTTATATCTTTTGGAGCATGGTGGTAGATTTGTTTTATAGAAACTATTGATCTCTCATGCTTCACTTATATTAATTTGAGAGTCTTGAAATAGCATGGCAATTTGTTTTAATTATAAAATCATGAGAAAATTTGATACTAGATAATGGTTTTGAGATATAAAGGTGGTAATATCATAGTTGTGCTAGTTGAGTAATTGTGGAATTGAAAAATACTTGTGTTGGGGTTTGTTATTCCCGTAGCATGCACGTATGGTGAACCGTTATGTAAGGAAGTCGGAACATGAGGTATTTGTTGATTGTCCTCCTTTGTGTGGCGGTCGGGATCGCGCGATGGTTAACTCCTACCAACCCTTCCCCTAGGAGCATGCGTAGTAGTACATTGCTTCGAGGCCTAATAAATTCTTGCAATAAGTATATGAGTTCTTTATGACTAATGTGAGTCCATGGATTATACGCACACTTACCTTTCCGCAATTTTCTAGCCTCTTCGGTACCGCGCATTGCCCTTTCTCACCTTGAGAGTTGGCGCAAACTTCGCCGGTGCATCCTAACCCCGTGATATGATACGCTATATCACACATAAACCTCCTTATATCTTCCTCAAAACAGCCACCATACCTACCTATTATGGCATTTCCATAGCCATTCCGAGATATATTGCCATGCAACTTTCCATCGTTTTGTTTATCATGACACGCTCCATCATTGTCATATTACTTTGCATGATCATGTAGTTGACATTGTATTTGTGGCAAAGCCACCATTCATAATTCTTTCATACATGTCGCTCTTGATTCATTGCATATCCCGGTACACCGCCGGAGGCATTCACATAGAGTCATATTTTTGTTCTAAGTATTGAGTTGTAACTCCTGAGTTGTAAGTAAATAAAAGTGTGATGATCATCATTATTAGAGCATTGTCCCAAGTGAGGAAAGGATGATGGAGACTATGATTCCCCCACAAGTCGGGATGAGACTCCGGACTAAAAAAAAGAGGCCATAAAAAAAAGAAAAAAAGCCCAAATATAAAAAAAGAAATGAGAGAAAAAGAGAGAAGGGACAATGTTACTATCCTTTTACCACACTTGTGCTTCAAAGTAGCACCGTGATCTTCATGATAGAGAGTCTCTCATTTTGTCACTTTCATATACTAGTGGGAAATTTCATTATAGAATTTGGCTTGTATATTCCAATGATGGGCTTCCTCAAAATGCCCGAGGTCTTCGTGAGCAAGCAAGTTGGATGCACACCCACTTAGTTTCTTTTTGTTTGAGCTTTCGTACACTTATAGCTCTAGTGCATCCGTTGCATGGCAATCCCTACTTCTCACATTGATATCTATTAATGGACATCTCCATAGCCCGTTGATACGCCTAGTTGATGTGAGACTTTCTCCTTTTTTGTCTTCCCACATAACCCCTACCATTACACCTTATTCCACCATAGTGCTATATCCATGGCTTGCGCTCATATATTGCGTAAGAGTTGAAAAGGGTGAAGCGCGTTAAAAAGTATGAACCAATTGCGTGGCTAAAACCGGGGTTGTACATGATATGAATATTTTGTGTGGGGAAGATGGAGCATAGCCAGACTATATGATTTTGTAGGGATAACTTGCTTTGGCTATGTTATTTTGATAAGACATAATTGCTTGATTAGCATGCTTGAAGTATTATTGTTTTTATGTCAACATTAAATTTTTATCTTGAATCATATTAAATCTGAACATTCGTGCCACAATAAGAAGAATTACATTGAAATTATGCTAAGTAGCATTCCACATCAAAAATTCTGTTTTTATCATTTACCTACTCGAGGACGAGCAGGAATTAAGCTTGGGGATGCTTGATACGTCTCCAACGTATCTATAATTTTTGATTGTTCCATGCTATATTATATTCTTTTTGGACATTATTGGGCTTTATTATACACTTTTATATCATTTTTGGGACTAACCTATTAACCGGAGGCCCAGCCCAGAATTGCTGTTTTTTGTCCGTTTCAGTGTTTCGTAGAAAAAGAATATCAAACGGAGTCCAAACGGAATGAAACCTTCGGGAACGTGATTTTCTGAACGAATGTGATCCAGAGGACTTGGAGTCCACGCAAAGCAATGAACGAGGAAGGCACGAGGTAGGGGACAATGTTCTAATAATGATGCTCATCACACTTTTATTTACTTACAACTCAATATTACAACTCGATACTAGAACAAAGATATGACTCTATATGAATGCCTCCGGCGGTGTACCGGGATATGCAATGATCTAGCGTAGCAATGACATCAAAACGACAAGCCATGAAAACATCATGCTAGCTATCTTACGATCATGCAAAGCAATATGACAATGAATGCTCAAGTCATGTATATGATGATGATGGAAGTTGCATGGCAATATATCTCGGAATGGCTATGGAAATGCCATGATAGGTAGGTATGGTGGCTGTTTTGAGGAAGATATAAGGAGGTTTATGTGTGATAGAGAGTATCGTATCACGGGGTTTGGATGCACCGGCGAAGTTTGCACCAACTCATCCTAAAGGCAAACCTTGGCACATTATTTTTATAATACAATGGAATTGTACAAGGGGATAATTATTTTTGTTGAAAAGTTTCTGTAATTAAGATTCACAAAGTTCCCATGGGCATGAACAAAGTTCAAGGACGTCCCCCACTTTCACAATGCTCGTCTCTCTCACTTTCACTTTTCTTTTTGAAAAGTTTTGGGTTCCCCTCTTTATTTTTTTGTTTTTAAATTATAAAAGCACTCAACAGAAATAAATGACTCTCTAAAACTTCCGGGTTGTCTCCCTGGCAGCGCTTTCTTTAAAGCCATTAAGCTAGGCATATAGTGCTCAAGTAATGGATCCACCCGGATCCCAAGGTATATCAAAGCCAATTTTAATTAACAATGATTTGTAATTTAGTAGTGAGCACAAAGTAACATATATCATGCAACAACGAAGTCTAACTCTCTTCCTATGCATTGGCATGTCATAAAAGAACAATTCATGCACGCCAAGTAAAGGCCAATGCATAGTATAAGCAGTTTTTTTGCAATTTTATCGTGTTGGAAACATAAAGAGGCGGAGATGTAGTTCCTCTCTCATAATAATTGCAAGTAGGTGCAGCAAGCACATGCATATTATATCTATCAAAATCATCATGTGTGGTAGTAAAACGCAACCCATCAATATAATCCTTAATAAACACAAACTTCTCTGATATAGTGTAGTTGAGAGAATTCAAAAAGATAATAGGACTATCATGCGTGGGTGCAATAGCAACAATTTCATGTTTAACATAAGGAACTATAGCAAGTTCATCTCCATAAGCATAATTCATATCGGCATCTTGGCCACAAGCATAGCAAGCATCATCAAAAAGGGATATTTCAAAAGAATCAAAGGGATCATAACAGTCATCATAGCAATCATCCTTCGGTAAGCACGAAGGGGAATTAAACAATGTATGGGTCGAAGAGTTACTCTCATTAGAAGGTGGGCACGGGTGATCAATCTGCTCTTCCTCCTTTGTTCTTCGCTCTCCTCCTCATCTTTTTCATCCAATGAGCTCACAGTTTCATCAACTTCTTCTTCCATAGATTCCTGCAAAATATTAGTCTCTTCTTGGACAGCGGAGACTTTCTCAATAAGTGCATTAATATCGGAATTGTATTCATAATTCTCATAACAATATTTAAGGATAGCTAAATTTTCAGGTCTATAAACAGCATCATAAAGATCTTCAAACTCTTTGAACATAGATTCAATTTCATAAGCACCCATAGAAGCAACAAATTCTTCTATTTGTTCCACATCATAGTAATCATATATACCATTAGCATAAGAGGCTAAGGTTTTATTATCATTAAATTTGCATGAAAAGGGAAGGTGTGGAGCCTTCATCCTAGAGCAACAAGTATAATCATATCTCAAGCATAGTTGCCTAGCATACCACTTCAATATATGAATTTGATCCCATAATAGTTTCCCTTTTTGAGTCAAGCGATAATCCCTAAAGTATTCACGTTGATCCAACGTTACTCCCATTACATAATTGAATGGGGTTTTCTCAGGATTATTAAAGTAGTACATAATATCTTTCACATAACCAGCATCGAGGGTTTTAGGAGATTACCCATCTCCATGAGCAGCAAGTACACCTAATTTTTTTGGTATTTCGTGTTCCGTATCCATAACTAATGATAAAGAACAACTAAGAACATCAAATAAAAATTACTTAGTGATAAAGCAAACAAGCACACACAAGAATATTCACCCCACCCTATTGCTCCCCGGCAACGACGCCAGAAAAAGGTCTTGATAACCCACAAGTATAGGGGATCGCAACAGTTTTCGATAAGTAAGAGTGTCGAACCCAACGAGGAGCTAAAGGTAGAATAAATATTCCCTCAAGTTCTATCGACCACCGATACAACTCTACGCATGCTTAACGTTCGCTTTACCTAGAACGAGAGTGGACCGCTATAGATAGAGGGGGGGAGGTGATGGAGATGTTGGTGAAGATGGCGGAGGTGTTGGTGAAGATTGCGGTGACGATGATGGCCCCGGCGGCGTTCCGGCGCCACCGGAAGCGAGGGGGAGAGAGCCCCCCTCCTTGTTCTTCTTCCTTGACCTTCTCCCTAGATGGGAGAAGGGTTTCCCCTCTGGTCCTTGGCCTCCATGGCATGGGAGGGGCAAGAGTCCCTCCGAGATTGGATATGTCTCTCTGTCTCTCTCTGTTTCTGCTTGTCTTGCGCT